>NC_056733.1:1653348219-1653693219 GCF_019279795.1 Protopterus annectens | reverse complement strand
GGGCAGTGTGTAGTGGTGTGGTTAGACCCGACCTGTAACCAGAGTAAGGATGAGTGCTTTAGAAGAGGTGCGGGGGAGGGAATATGGGTATGAAATTATGTGCCAAGGTGTGCAGATGTTGGCTGGAGTGGTTCTATTCGGACTGCCCCGGGGATGTTAACAATAGTGTGCATTGGACAGAGCTGTGGTCTAACAAGCAGCCACACCCGGTATGAGTCCCACTGCAGCACAGTCTATTTTACATGACAAAGTATGGTGTAACCAGATGTGTTGTTGCAAATCCCACTAAATAACATTAAAGAACACATGGTCACCACACCCCATTGTAGGCATGTAAGCTGATTTAATTTGTATCACAAGGTATTATTGTTGTCTTCACCCCCACCCAGGGGTGTGAGTGTCCAAACCTACCTCCAAATGCAGTATATATACATAGCTGTTGCAGTAGAAGAAATGGCCAGCTGTGGACCTTCCCATTAACCTTCCTGCACATCCCTGGATATTTCCCCTACTATCTGTCCCTCTTTGTGCCCCATTAACACCACTTACCTATCAACCCCTTTATCATTACTACAGTTGCAAGTAGGTGACACCCTCTTCCCCAACTATAGTGACAGAATCAGGACCCCCCTACCCACATGTATTACCTCAGCTGTCCCACACAACACATGTAAATAACACATGAAGGAACACCTCAAGCAGACTTGGATGAGCACATGCTTACCACCTGGTGAAATCCCTGCCAATTTACACTCTATACCCCTACATCAACTATTGAAACAGACACCTCCTGTCCTGCCTCACATACAAATCCTAACATCCTTCAAACCTTCCCTATTGCTCCCCTACCAATCATTCCAACAGCCTACTATACAGTGACATTGTCCCCCCCTCTACCTACCTACCCCTTCACTATTATTTTCTACTCTACCACACAGGTATGGCATAACTAAACCTACCCCGAATACCTGAGTGTAACCTATCCAGAACTGTTACACTGGAATATAACTTCACCTTAAACTGACCTTTGTCAACAGTCATACCTGACATGTAAACCTGACCTAAGTATGTATAATACCGACATGTTAACATAAACTAAGCATGAAGAATGAAGTACATAGCTATGTTAAGTCTGTTAGTCTATATGAATGTGTGCACCTCAATATTACTTGTAATGTGTAGCTGGAGTTTACTGTGAAGCTCCACTCCCCGAGCCATCGCTGACAATGGAGAAACATCCAGTCTGATTGTCCTGGTCAACAAATGTGAACTAAATACATGAAGTAGCACAGGGGTATGCGGGAGCAAATGGGTTTAAGCCTGATTGCGTGGCGGTAAGCAATGTCCACAATGGTTAAGCAATGTAGAGGCCAATTCAGTGTAAGACGTCATAACCGGAGGTCAGCAATGCTGAGCCATGTGCAAACCAATGCATACCCGCCTACACTTGCTCTACAGTGCCTTAGGCACTCTGTAGCCAGCAGCTCTCATCATGCCCATTAACAAAATAATCTGCACTCCCAGGTTACAACCTCCCCCCGACCCTGCACACTATAGTCTAAGTGAGTTACCACTAAGCCATGGCAGATACGCATTCAGCTGCTGTTATCACAAACATATCATCCAGCATAGTCATTCAACAGTATAGGAAATGTATGTAAGTATGTAGATTAATACCAGCAAACATGTCTACATTGCTCAACCACAGTATTCTGAGCAGTCTATGTGTATCAAAGAACAGTGCCTGTCCAATCATACTGTGAAAACAGTAGTCTTGCATAATACTGATGAGAATAATGAAAAATGGTGCATGCAGTAGGGGCGTGTGGGTGTGCTTCTTGCACAGAATGTCAAACCTGGGACATCGGTTCCATGGAACCGGGAGATGAGGCTGGCCTGGTGTGTGAGCAAATCACTGCTTCTCAAACCCATGGCAGGATGCTACCAGTGGGGGAAACAGTGTAGACCAGCTAAGTCTACTCTTGACACAACAACAGGTCCATCCCTGGTGGGACGAACCAAAAATTGTGAGTCACATAGATGTTTCCACCAGTATTGGAGGAGGATCAAGGGAAGGCTTGTATGTACGTGGACTAAACAGATTAAGAGCCTGCGGAAGCTTGGGTCGAGACAGTATAATGGAGGAGTATAGTAAACTATACCCACTATCTGGACGATATATTCATCCTTATTAAGGGGGACAATGCTATTAGTAACACTATTGTACAAGCATTCAATGATTCAACAAATTTTCTGCATTTTACTGGAATTTTTGACACAGAAGCCATAGCCTTTCTGGATGTTTGGTTATCTAAGAAAAGAGCAATTGGCAGTCTTGTAGCTACAATTTATAGAAAAAGAACATACTCTAATTCTTTTTTACATTTTACAAGCTGCCATCCTTACCACTAGAAGTGCTCGGTCATTAAAGGCCAATTGGTGCAAGCTGCCCGTATTGTCAGTCAGGATATTGACTTCATGGAAGAATGCCAAGTCTTAAAATCTATGTTTTTACATAGAGGTTATCCGGTTAACCTCTTGGATGACTTGATTGGCAAAGTTAATTCTAAAAGACTTAATGGCATATATTTACCCCTATTACATATTAGAAATACATCTATTGAAATTATCAATACTGTGAATGGATTAGATGTTGACAATGTTAGTAAAGACCAGCATATTCCTAGGTTTATAACTACATTTAATGTACATAGTCAATTTTGTGTAGATATTATTAAGAAGAACTGGGGGCTGTTTCGTACTAACTCCAACATCCATGTCAAGATTGGTGAAAAACCTAATGTTATTTACAGGAAGGGTCATAACTTGAAAAACCTACACGAACGGCAATCATCAGTCTCTCCCAAAATTACAGGGATGTTCAAATGCCAAGATTGTAAATTTTGTAAATTTGTGGATAATGTATATTCGTTGACAGTTAATTATTATAACATTAAATTTAAAGGTAGGTACAATTGTAATACAAATATGGTGGTCTACATAGCGAAGTGCCAGAGATGCCCAGCATTTTATGTGGGCAAAACGGAGCGGTGTCTTTGAGAAAGGATATATGCGCATCAATATGCCATTGGTAAATTAAAATTAGAGAATGCTCTAGCCAAACATGTACAACAGTTTAATGACCATAATTGTAGATATGCAGTTACTGACCGTGTTAATTTGGACAAAAGAGGGGGTCCAGCACCATTAAGGCTCGAGGAGCTTGAATTACAATTGCAGATTAAGCTTAATGCTTATAATTCGCCAGGGCTTAATGACACTTGATCTATTAGCAGTGTATTAAAACTAAAAAGCCTGAAACGTTAACTTAGTACTTAGCTATATTTACACTATAATGTTAAGTACATATGTTTATACTTTTAGATATTTGTATAGTTGTTTTATTATTATTTTTTAGATTGTTGATATATTTTTATGCAGTACTTAGGGATTATATTTGTATTATGTTTAGTATATTAGTTCATTTTATGCTGTTTGAATGTTTTGTATATTTATATATATACTCATATTCATAAGCTTATTATAGTATTAATCTGGTATTTGAATTTATTAGCTTTGTGTGAACTTCAGGTTCGAGTCTTATTTCAACAGTGTTATGTTTGCTGGTACTGATTCTTGTATGTTTTGAGGTTCCAGGATGTCAATACCTTTAAATTTAATTTAATTTAAACCTTAGTTAAAGTGGCGGGTTTCACTTGATTGGTAGCACATGATGTATGCTATGTTATATATTTGAATGTGGAAATGTACTTGTATTTCTTGTTTCTGAAGAAGTTAGCTTCTTAAGCTAACGAAAAGCGCTTCAAATAAATATTCAGTTTTGCCATCTCGCTGGTTCAGTTTCTGTTTCAACAGTACCTGTTTTTAATTTTATAACCCCTACTGTACATAATATGTGAAGCGGTCTGATATCTCACTGTCTTGTTAGCGGATATGATGACACTAATTATGGTGTACAGCACATACTCACCACGTCATGCATGACATATGTACACAGGTTGGCAGAGTTGTGGCTGGCAGCACGTACACAAAGCCAAAACTGTAATGTTGCTGTGATAACCTCATACATTTACTGTTGTAACAGGGTTTGTGGCAACATATGTCCTATGAGGGATAAGACACCAGTAACTGTCTTGGCTTTCACCATCTACAGACCGCAGTCCTCACACTACCGCCTGCAGAACACAGATAGATGCTCCATTAGTAACACATGAAACCAAAGGCACAGCACACTGCCCTGTCTGCAGATGATCCTGCAGATGGGGATTCCACATAAACATGAAACTGACATGGCAGGTATGGAGACATGTAGTAAAGACATATCCACACACACACACACACACACACACACACACACACACACACACACACACACACACACACACACACACACACACTGTTAAACCAACAATACGCCACATGCAGTATAGCATCACTTACATTCTGTAGGCAAGTCAGGCACATCCCCCTCCTGTGTGTTTCCCTGTTTCAGCAGTGTATGTTGTTAGAGGTAAATTCCCAATCCATCTCAGATGCTGCTTGTCAACCAACAGATCTAGTTCCTGCTCACAGTGAATGACAAGGGCCAACACCAACATGATGTTCCTAGACAGCGGAGTGTTTTCTATGCAATTGGTTATGGAAATGTTACCACAGCTGTTCCACATGCAATCAGTTAAGGGAGGGCTGTGATTCATGCAGAGGCCGTCAGCTGATCATGAGCATCACTTAAAATACACATGCTGCTGCCTAAGCAAAGCAGGTGTAGGTCTCCACATCCACCAGAGAGGGAGTATGAGAGGCAGACCTAGGGAAAGACATGTCAGGGAGGGGTGGGAGAGTATAAGTGCAGCTTGTTTGTGTCGCACACCTACCAGCACAGGGTATCAAACCCCTGACAACTATGTACTGCTATCACAGTTCGATGCAGTTATTGGATGCACCACATGGATTACCTGTTGTGGAGCGCTCAGAACATATCTGTGATGGTGACTGACATCTGCAACAGGGATACGGTAGCTATACGGTAGGTGACGTACATGTACCTATTTGCATGAACAGGTGCCAGCGTCAACACAGCCACACTCTTACAGGGACACGCACAGATCAACACACTTGGCAGGGCCAGGAGTACAACTCATCAGTAGCAGGATTGCCATAGCACATCACTGTACAGGTATCACATGCACTACACGGGTCCTACAGAGGTTGTATGGGCAAAGGGTATGAGGAGGAGTCTGACAACAGACAGCATGCTTCAGTATGCCCATGGGGGTTGTAGTGAGTGTAGATGTAAACATGTGCACCATACAACACAAAGATAAACACACAGGGGGCTACTACTGACATGCTTGGGTGTATGTCTGCATGGGTGTGTGGGGGTCGACTGTGGCAGCAGGCTATACAAGAGTAGGTGATGGGTATACCTTGGCATCAGCCCACATGGCACTAGTCTACAGTGTGTCTCAGGGCATTAGTTTCCACACTTGCCCACACAGGTGGGTATTGTATCCCCCATCCAGTCACCTGGGTGACTATTGTGTGTGGCCAATGCTGTGCATCGCTTGCCATGTATGTGTTCCTTAGTCCATGACATGGACAGTGTCTGAGATGTGCACACCTCCCACATGAATGTACAGTGACATGTGGAAATGTACTTGGGGTGTCTGGCCCATGTTGTGAAGACAGATTATCATCATATGTGCCAGTCTTGCCCACCTGTGGCAGGGACCGATAACAGGCACCAGGTTTCCTATGCACCTATATTGATAGCATGCTAACATCATTCTCTGATGTCAGTGGCATCTGTCCATACAGGGCATGTTGTCAGGCATGGTATGTCCATTGTGGGACACATGTGATGGTGCAGGTGTCCATTAGGGAACATGGGGGAGGTGCACTGTCAGCATGTACGTGCATATTGGACAGAGTGACATGCCCTCTGTACCCCACTGCTATCACTCCATAGTTACTATCAGTGGCCAATATGCAGTGTACTACCCACTTAGTGTCTGTTGCCTAGGCATGTTTGTGTGTATGAGATATGGGTTGAGAGTGTGCTCTGGGCAAGATACTGGGGTTGCCTGGCATTGATGTCACATGTACGGGTATGGCTTTGCACTCCAGCTTCTCAGCTATTTCACATCTGTTATCCCTGTACTGTGGACATTGTGCTATATAGTAGGACCACCATATAAGACATTGGCTACAGGAGTCAGACACTAACAACCACCTTTACACAGGATACAAGTTATGAACACACACACACACACACACACACACACACACACACACACACACACACACACACACACACACACCTGTCATGTCTGGGAGTAGAACCCCTACCTACTACACCACAGCACTACGCAGTTATAGCGCATGCCATGTACATTACTGAAGTATTCCTTCCCCAAAGGTGTATTTCACAATGAATGACATCAGCAGGATTGTCAAAGTAGGCCATTTGAAATGTACTGCGGGTGACTACCCTAAAATGCATTGTTCCCTACACAGACAGTGAGACACACACAAATCATCCACAACTGACATGGGTGGGTATAGAACCCCTGACAAAGGTCTATACCACACTGCAGCATGGAGCTGTTACAGGGCGCACCATGGGGATTACTAGAAAGCTTCTTTCCCAAAACTGTATTTCACAATGAATGACATCAGCAGGCTTGCCATTTGAAATGGACTGCGTGTGACTAGCCTATAATGCATTGCTCCATCTACAGACATTGACACACAGAAAACATCCAGAACTGCCATGGGCGGGGATGGAACCCTATCACAGCTCTAAATCACAATCTAGCAGTACGCAGTTACAGGATGCACTATGGAGATTACTGGGCTACAACCTTCCCAGAGGTGTATTTCTAGGTGGGTGACATCAGCAGCCTTGGCAGAGTCGAGTATAGGAATTGTAAGGCATGTGATTACCCTAAAAAGCATTGCTATCTATACAGACAGATAGGCACACTAACACAGTTATCACATCTGGGGTTAGAACACCTACCTAGGTACTTTATCACACTACAGCAGTATGTAGTTACAGGACACGCTATGAAGATTACTGAGTTACAATCTTCCCCGAGGTGTATTTCTAGGTGTGTGATATCAGCAGCTTTGCCAAAGTCGAGTATATGAATTGTAAGGAGTGTGGCTACCCTAAAAATAATTGCTATCTGCACAGACAGACATGCACACACAGTTGCCACATCTGGGGTTAAAACACCTACCTAGCTACTTTATCACACTACAGCAGTACGCATATAGGATGTGCTACAGAGATTACTTTGCTACAGCCTTCCCAGAGGTGTATTTCTAGGTAGGTGACATCAGCAGCCTTGCCAAAGTTGACTATAGGAATTGTAAGGAGTGTGGCTACCCTAAAAGGCATTGCTTTCGACACAGACACAGACACGCACACTTGCCACGTCTGGGGTTAGAACACCTGACTAGTTATTTATTACACTACAGCAGTACACAGTTACAGGATGTGCTACGGAGATTACTGGGGCACAACCTTCCCAGAGGTGTATTTCCAGGTGGGTGACATCAGCAGCCTTGCCAAAGTTGAGTATAGGAATTGTAAGGAGTGTGACTACCCTAAAAAGCATTGATCTCTAAACAGACAGACATGCACACTAACACACAGTTGCCACATCTGGGGTTAGATTACCTACCTAACTACTTTTTCACACTACAGCAGTACGCTTTTATAGGACGTGCTACAGAGATTACTAGGCTACACTTTTCCCAAGGGTGTATTTCAAAGTAGATGACCTCAGCAGGATTGTCATAGTAGGGCTATGTGGAGGGCAGTGTGTGCGCATGGGCCATAACCCATTCATCTAGAGGTTGACACTCCACATGCGGGCACATGCAGGGTTATATTTCACAGGTACGTGTATACAGTTGCTAGATGACTACTTATGTACAGTCATGTTGCACAGCTAGCACATGCACCACATAGTCCTTAATGCTGACAGATACCGGTGGCTAAAGTCTACAGTGAGTGACATCTGAGTCCCATGTAGTTGTAGCCATTTGGCTGTGTGTTGGGTGGGATAAGCCTCGTAATGGTTGGCTCCTTGTCACAGTCACTCTTTTCCACACATCTATGTATGTCTATGTTTGGCTTATTATAGTGTATTGTCTTAGAAATATGCCTGTATTCCTATCCACTATGTGTGTAAAGCATGAGTGGTGCATACTGAAGAGTGTCTGCACTAACATCTGCAACTACCAGATATGTCTGGTCCACTGTTTTTTGCAAACATGGGCTTCATTATAAGTGTGTGAGCATGCCCAGTATGCCCTTCTGTATAGAATGTGTGAATCAATTCCAAGTAGTTTGTACTCCAGTGCAGACCTTTGTGTTGTACACCTAGAGGTAGCAAAGTGTTTCTGCAGGGTATCCATCAATCATTTGGCAATATGGGGACAAACTGTGCAGTGGATAGTGTGTACTGTAGGTGATTGTGTCTGTGTTGCTTCAGCTGCATGGTACTGCTGTTAGCAGAGATATTCAGACGTGTACTGTTATAAACAGTGATGTTTTCTGCCTTCATGTACTGTCAGGTGGACATTCTTGCTCACAGTGATGTCTTGTGGGACAAGGGTGACTGCAGCTGTATCCAGTATTGTGGGCAGACACCTTCGTATTCATGGTAAGTTATGCCATTCTGGAGGGGGAGCTACATACCCTAGCTGCTGGGTCTGTGTATCCAGTTCAGCACCTTGGTACAGTGCTGGCAGGGGATCCTATACTTGTACATCCATTGACATGACAGTATGGGCTTATCTTGCTGTGGCAATGTCTCACTGCTGTACACATTTGCACAGGTTACCCAGAGGCAGGGGCCATGGGTCAGGACATTAACCCTATAGTGGTGTACGGGCAGGTGTGTAGCCACCCATTTATGTGTTTGCAGCCAGGGATAGTGTGTCCACACAGCTGGGTGTTGGACACTGCACATTACATGCTGCCCATGCTCCCACCCCCCTCTTTTATTCTAACCTCTTCCATACATTATGCATACATTCTCTGATACTTTCCCTAAGGGTATCACCCCATCACAGGTGTGTGTTAGTGTTGGTACACAGTTCATGCAGTGGGACATGATGGACATGTTACTGTGGTTTGTCCAACATGGCCTTGCATATGGCTTATGTGGAGTGTGTTATGTTGTTATTTGGGTGTCCATGACATAGCATGCATTGGCAGTACATGTGAGACACAGGCCTTTGGCAGAGGCCTGTGGGGCATTAGGTGTTACTGCAGGCCACATGTGGCAGGCCTTTGCATTTTGTCAGGCCTACAGACTCAGACCACCATGCAGTATATTCCCCTGGGGTGACAGGGTAGATGTGATAGGTATTCATGCAAATATCTTCTATCAGTCTTGATCAGCTGGTGTGGATGCTGGCAGGGTGCTACGTACAGCTATGGACACACCTGCGTGGGACACCTGCACTGCATGCTGCATTCTTCCACTATTGCCATATACAGGTGGGGTCATACTGTACCCATTCCCCACAGCAGGAATATGACCAGAGAGGTAACTGTGGGTGGTGTCTGTGTGAGCTGGGTGCATGTGTGCTATGGACACTACTTGCATGTGACACACAGATATGCATGGGGCATTCCAGTTATGCTGGCATGTGCAGGTACATCACCTGTTTCCCAATACATCAGTCCTACCACCTTTGTGATCTGCAAGTGTTCGGGCAGGCATCACTAGTATCCCCTTCTACAGGACCAATTACTGTGATGCATACCTGTATGTACAAATCCAAGGGTTTCGCCATTTCACAGTGACACAATATATACTGTATGTCTGAGGTACTTTCCCTTGTGTACTGCTTGTATATCTAGCCCGGCAGCCATGCCATGTCAGTCTTTCAGATGGTAACACATATTACCACCATACATTTACAATGGCTTACTGCTAGCAAGTGTTATACTGGTGGGGATTGTCTTTGGCACTGCAGTTTTGAGGGCTTGTCCCTGTGATCAGCAGTAATGGGCAATGGCCACCAGATCTTACCTTAACATGTATACATACTGACCACTCTCACACAATATGATATACACACCATCCTAACACACACCGACCTGCATATTGTGCAAATGATATAACCTATCCTGCTACCTTGGCTACTTTTGGGCATCTCTGCTCCACTTGTATTATATCTACTTATACAGGGTCTATATTAGAACACAGAACATTCAAAATTTTGAGTGTTCTAATATCGACCCATTTTCAGCGAATGCTGAAAATATCGAAGAAACAGAAAACCAAATTTTTTTCCTAGGGAAAGAATTCGGTTGTCCGTTTCTGTTGCTTCGCTATTTTCAGCACTGTGGCAGAAAGATACGGGTTGGGTTCAGATAAGTGTGAGATTATGTGGACGTGAGGGTTAGGGCAGGTTAGGTGAGTTAGGGTTAGGGCACGGGTCAGGTAAGTGTGCGATTGTGTGGACATGAGGGTAAGGGTGGGGTAGGTGAGTTAGAGTTAGGGCGTGGGTGAGGTGACTGTGTGATAGTGTCGGAGCTTAGGGTTAGGGTTTGGGTTAAAGTAAGTGGATAGTTAGTGGTGTATATATAGTTTACTGTAGGGTTAGGTGTAAGAGTATAGGTGTATGTGTGTGGAATGCTGTTTGTTTGGTGTGCTTACATTGTGTGTATGTTTTTTGGAACAGCAATTTTTTTCCCTAGGAAAAAATTTGCTGTTCTGAATGTTCGATGTTTTCAAGTTTTCGATTCATAGGGTTCGATATTAGAACACTCAAAATGTTGAATGTTCAGTGTTCTAATTTAGACCCCTCATACATGTTACTACATTTCTACACTGGATTGGGGCAAGGGGCTCACCTGACTGTTTCTACATGTCTACATCAGTGTGTGGGGCACACCTGACAGTTACTACATTTCTACATAGGATTGTTGAGGGACACACCTGACTGTTTCAACATTTCTACACAGGATTGGGGGGGACACCTGACTGTTACTACATTTCTATGCTGGATTGGGGGTGGGAGCACACCTGACTGTTTCTACATGTCTACATGGGAGTGGTGGGGGCACACCAGACTGTTATTACATTGCTATGTAGGATGGGGGGCACAAGTGACACTTGTACACATTTGCTATGACTGTACTGGTATTTCATGTACTCCATTTCATTCTGTATTGTTAACTATCATGCTGACTAGAGACACAGCAGTGTGCTACAAATTGTGGCTTTGGTTGCCCTACATATTATTGTCTGACGTCCTACCCTTCAGACCTAACATCCCATTGCCTGCCCGGCTGTGGTCTGTCTGTGTAGGCCTGAGGGTGGGGTTAACCATAGCCATCATTCTGGGGGCATGGCACAGGCCCTGTTTGGGTTTGTCTCCACCTGTCCTGCTGGCTGCGACTGTTGTTGGGTATGTGAACCGTCCTGACTGGCATGTCTGGGTCATATGGATACACATTTCGCTCAGCACATTTCCTGCAGTGGTTTTTGTCACCCTGTGTAGTACTGGCTTATATGGTGACCCCCGTATGTGTTACACATGTCAGGGTGCCACTATGGGTGCCTACTATCTGCTGCCATAACATCCAGCCACCCAATTCCCTTGCATGCTGACATCCATACCATAGCAACAGGTGACAACAAATTTTACTCCATTTGGCAATTGGTAGGTTGATTGTCTTACCTTGTGGGTGTGCCAGACTTAAGGATGGTGCTGTAGGGTTGCCTATGTTGGATGCACATAGTACACACCCTATACATGGTTGGGCACAGGTGGTGTCATGTTTGGCATCCCTTTTACTGTATGTGCGAGTCGGAGAGAGGTGTCATTTCCTGGGACCTTACTGTGTCAGTGCATGTGCTATGTGTTGCCCCTTTTGCCAAGGCCAGGGCATACTGGGCATGCCTCCTTCTGCCTACTAGGGCAGGCTCAGATTCTTCCTCCTCTGGGTCACTCTGTGCCTGTGCAGGCCTTGGCATTGGTGGGGGGGCTGCGTGGCCCTGCCCCATGCTGTTCCTGCTGCACCTGTTTCCGCAGGATCGTATTGTGTAGCATAGCACATACCATAACAATTTGGGTACATGTAGCTGACGAATACTGCAAGACTCCACCAGAAGTGTCCAGACACTGGAACCATGACCTGAGCATCCCAAACACATGCTCTATTATATGTCTGGCCTGTGCATGTGCCTCATTATGGCGTTGTTGTTCAGGTGTGTGTGCATTTCTGATGGGTGTCGTCAGCCACAGCTCCAGTCTGTACCCAGCATCCCCCACTAGGTGACCGTAGGGGATGTCCCCATTGGCAAATCACTGGTACAGCTGCATCAGATGCCATATGTGGGAATCGTCATAGCTTCCACGGCAGCCAGCACATACATTCATTATAATGCCCTGGGCATCATATATGACCTGGCAGTTGATGGACGGGATGCCGCTGCGGTTGATGTAGGCCGTACCCTGCTCACCAGTTGGTGCTTCATGCAGTCTATAGCACCCACTACCCCAGGGTATTCTGCTATTTGGTGGAAGAGACGTATATTGCAGGTCAACATTTCACGGGTGTTGAGGAAATATACATGCTCACTGGCATGTACTGACATGGCATCCAGGAACTGGTGGAATACTCTGGATGCTGATGCCTGTGAGATCCCCACTATATCCCCAGTTGTGCTTTGGGAGGTACCTGTGGCTAGTATACCTAGGCCTACACATACTTTGGTATCCACTGGGATGGGTTCCCCTCGGTCAGTTTGGTGTGTCACGTGTGGCCGGCATAATTCAACTACTTGCTGTAGGAGGTATCTGTCCAACCTATAGTGCTTCACTATCTCCAGCTAATGTAGCCCATGGTAGGTTACCCTGGGTCTGTACACTCTTCTCCATCTCCTCACTGTGGGTTTTGGCAGCATGCACATCCTCACCACCCTCAGCTTTTTGCACTTGTTGTTCTTTGTTGCCTGCTGCAGCCCTTCTCATTTTGTAGGTTTGTTTTTTTAAATTTCCCCTGCTTGCATACACCAGTGGAGTAGAGTGTGGGAAAAAACAGTGGGAAAGGTGTTTGCTTAGTTTATAGTAGTGTTCTGGGCTGTTGCCTGTGTAATTGCTTCTGATACATTTCACCTGCCAGATAAGCTAGTTCTCCTTGATTACCTTCCTACTGCTGTGTTCCCTTCCCATTGCCTTTCTGTTTGGGCCTGGGGCCGCACCGCGCAGTGTACTCCGATGTGCACACTGCTGCTGTTTCCTGGTTTAATTTTTTTTTTCTGCCTGTAAAACCCGGTGCATGGCGCATACACCCGCCTACACTTTGTAAAGAGTGCTAGGCAGGTTTAGACACACCCCCTAGCTTAGCTGTGCTAAGCTAGGAGCATACCCGAGCCACAGGGCTCCAATCTGCTTACAGTATGCTTGACACATCCACCCATGATGTCACCTACTTCCTAGTCTTGCACTCAGCTATTCATACTCTTACACTGTTGGGACCTGCCTCACATGCTGTGGAAAACTGGGATTCATTATCCTTCCCCTCATTTGCATAGGACTGCCTGTTAATGCATAGTTACATGTGTCACATTGTGCCTCCCCCCTTAGCAACCACTATTCACTGGCCAGGTTGTCTTTTGCCTGCCATTGACTTGCATGGCAGAATACTGATTTTAATTAGACTGCTTGTTTTAGTTTTTTTTTTTTATTTTCCCACCGATCCCGTTTGCGCGCCGCTGCCCTATGCGTAAATAGCCGTGATCGGCAGGACTACAATAAAGGTTGTATTTTTTACTTTTTGTATTGTTTGCAATGCCACTGGCCTTATACTTGGACATTGGCATGCTTCCTCCGTGATATGCAGCTTTTATTTGGAGCTGTCACGTCTCCGTTTTGGATTTTGCAGACCCGCACTCAGTTACTAACCGAGTACATTTCTGCAGGTTATGCTAGTCCTGCACGGCCTAATTCCAGCTTTCTGGATAGCTGATTTACCTCATTTGCATGGTTTTCACCTGCAAATGGGGTAATTTGCATACGGGGGCTTGGAACGTTTAGGACTAATGCAAGAGCGCTCGTGCACGTCAAACAAGCACATACGTGGATCACTCGGCCACCATATTGCCAACATTACCTCTTACACTAATCATGCGGACCGTGCAAGCTTTTGAGAATCCAGGGGAGTGTCATTTTTGTATTTATTGTCACAGCTGGTATTCTCTTCTTTTTAGAAACAGTTTTACTTACTTTGTTTCTGCTCTCCATTTTTGTGTGCTGTCACTGCCGCATATGTTTTAGATAATGCATTATCTACTGCTACAAAACTAGACACTTTCTCAATTTGTTGCTTGTTTCCTCTTTTACTTTGTTTCACCGCTGCATAAGTTTTTACTGCAGCATTCTCTGCTGCCACATCACCTGGTTTGTTTTCCACATTAACAGCCTAAGTACTTCCAAAATAATTATCCGCCATTTCACCTCATGAAGCAGCAGAACTGTCCGCTGGATCATCCTGCATGATTGCTTTTAAAAGAACTTCATCTACAGGCCTTCCTGATGCCATTTCTTTTATCTGTGCCACTTCAGTAGACTCACTTAATTTCGTCCCCATTGAGATATGGAAACATTGCTCATTTACAACATCCACTAGACAAGAATATTTGTTCACATTCTAAAGTTACATATCAAACATTTTGATTTCCCTAGTCTGCTGCTGCTTTCCTTAGGCATCTTCCTTACTGATGTAGTAGCCCCACAGTGCCACCCATCAGCTCCAAACAGCACAGAAAGTTTCCTGATGCCCTTGCTAAATTTCTCTTAGTACTATAAATACCACCATAGTCTCTACTGAAAAGAGACTGCTAGCATAGTGGGACTGACCTGATCAACAAATTATAAATAAGCCAATTTGCTACTTGAGACAAAAGACTTACAGTCTGGACATAAAAGAAGTGGATTTTGATATTTTTCTTGATACTAAAGAAAGCAAGACAATGAAGAGATGAAAAAGTATCACTGGAGTACAGATACAAAGCCCTGACTACAGCCAGGGTGACCCAACTTTGATTATCAATTTGAGTACTTTAATGGGAGATGCAGGGAGAATGGTCATGCCTATTCTGGGGAGGGATATTGGTGGGCTTTTCTCTTGTGGAGCTCTGGCAAACTACATCAGAGGGAAGACACTGGAATAGGGGCAAGAAAAAAGAGCCACAATGGTTGACCTATGCACCTGAGGTAGGATACATACTAAGGTTACTCCTCATTGACTGCTTAGCTGAACAAAAATGTCAACACAGAGAGCAGGGAAATAACTAAAGAAATCCTAGACTCTGAAGGATGATGGCATTATCTATGGATGCTCAACTCTTACCTCCATGATAAATGTAAGCAAAACATATAAGTTGTGCACATAAACCCAGAAGAATTAATATCAATGGACCAGCAGGAATTGAGATTTGACTGTCCACGACAACTGGTCAAAAAATTTTGGAGGGAGGTGTAACATGTCAGTATTAGACTACAAAGAAACAGAGGCCATATGTAAGAACTCTTCCCCAGCTGCAACAAGGGTATGAGCAGAGAAGTGGGGTGAGAAGTATAGGCCAGTTTTTAATTGTCAGTATAGAAATCACACAGCATTTACTAGTATGTGCATTAAACAACCAATATGAATTTCTGGAAATGTAACAAATTAATAAATAACATGCCAATAATAATACTCTTAAGATATATATATATATTTTATATATATTTTGTGGAAATATTTTGGGTAGAATTGAGAAGATTCGCAAGTGCAAACCTAACAGTAGCTTTTGCAGACACTGAGCCCTGCTCTTCTACCTCAGTATGGATTCAACTGGAAATTTCAGCAGCATGTGAAATGCCTTTTTGCATTCACCGTTTAGTGGTATCAGCTGCCTGTGTGGAGCTTTGACCCTTCTTGCTTGACTCAACTGATGCTGTGCTGAAATATGTGAAGGATGCATTTATCTCAAATTGCAGGAAATGATTTGGACCTCAAGCATTCCAACACTTGTGGCATGCCCCAGATTTACCCAGTGGAATCTTGGTCTGTTACATACTTACCCCATATCCAAATGCTATGCAGGAGTGGAAAAACAGCTTAAAGTGTCTTCATGGAAAGAAGAAGGTCAATATTTTTGTAAGAGGAGCACACAAGAATAGAACAGGGTCAAAGTGTCTATGATAAACTGCATACAGGTTATCCTATGAGTCTTGAAGGCAAGTAACATGGACCCAGGAGAAAAAGCTGATAAGGGTCCTGCAGCTCTAATTATTGTGCATCTTTGACTCATACTTCTCAACTGTACAGATTTTCACAGACTGTCCAGATCTTTGCCTCATATTTTTGATCCATTTTTCATGAAATGTGCTTTTTTTTTCTGGCAAATTACTGTCAAATCATTAAAGATTGAAGTCAGAAAATAATGATAGATATTTATGTTTCAGACGGTATACCCTTCAGAAAATTCTTGCTAATGCAAAACCTGTTATTCTATTAATTTTCTAAGTTTGTAAGAACGATATTTCAAAATTGTCCCTAATTTCGGGAATTTGTCCCCCCATTATTTATGGCTTTGTCCAGATTCTTGTTCTAAGATGTTGGGAGGTATGCTTGGACTTCAAAAAAGAGTATTGCCTTGTCCTTAAGGTTTGAAAATTTACTTGTTCTGTCATCTCTTTCATATGTAATTGTTCTTTGGGTTATTTGTTGCTAGAGGATGCATGTTTCCATTGCTGTGTACAATGCTGTGGAACAAATGCATATATTTTGTTTTTGATGACTGAGGCCTCCCATTGGCTACATCATCTATTCTACTGTGGCAATGCAGGTATCACATCAGTTGGCACTGCATTACACTCCATTGATGTTCATGTTATTTGTGTACTCTGTTCCATACTGCTGAGCTTTCCTGTCTGTCATCGCAGTCGCTTCTTCTTTTTCGTGTTCACACTTTATTTTTTACCACAGTTACAGAATTGGTGCTCACATTGTGGGATCCAATTTTCATGCATCATGTTGCAGAATCTGTCTTCACTTATTCTGCAATCACTGTCTCAGGATGATTCTTTTCTATTGTTTGAAAGGAAGGGAAATGTTTTCCATTCCATATATACCCATCTCTACTTTTTTTAAACAGCAAATTGACTTAATAAATATACCTTTCTATTATGCTTGCTTCTCTTAATATGTATGTCCAAAAGCACAAATTTGACTAAATCCTTGAAAAAAGATTAAACATCCGCTGGACACATTATTGGGCAATTTTATGTAATTTTGCCCATGTGATGTGGTGAAATCTTGATATGATCTCAGTGGTTAGTAAAAGTGATTCAATCATCTGTGAAAGGATTAGAACTCAGAATCTTTTGGGTAAATGACAACAGTGTGCTATCAAATCCAGAGTTGGCAACTGGATAATAAACAATTTAAAATAGTGCTGTTTGCAGATGATATACTCTTTCTAACAAATCCTGTCAAGAATGTGCTTGTCATGTTTAGGATACTTAGACATTTTAAAGTAATACCTGGTTTTAAGTAAATGGGGATAGAACTAAAGCTTTAAGTATAAATTACAGCGCTTCTTTTCAGATGGGTTAAGAATTCCATCCTATGAACCTATGAACCTTATCTCTAAGGACATTATAGAATGAAATACTTAGGAGTACGCTTATTGAAAACGTCTCGAGATTCACCTGCAGAAACATGGAAGGAGCTAATCACCAAGATTAAGACTATGGCAAAAAGATTTAAAATGATATGGAAAGACCTAGACCAAAAATCCAGGCCATTAAAATGTTTATACTTTAGGCAGATATTTATTTACATTCTTAATAGAAATGCCTGTGATAACATTAGAAAGCTGTTCTCTAGATAAATCTGGGAGGAGCAGAGGATCAGAGTGAATTGGGAAGTGTTGTTGGTCCTAGTGAAAGAATGTGGCCTAGATGTCTTAAATCTTAAGAAGTATTTCTCGGCCACCCAACTTATACTGCTTTGTTACTTTCAAGACACTGAGAACAAATTTAATTGTAAAAAGCTGATGTTAGCATCAGGAAGGGCACAACACAGAAACCAAGTAATAGGTGGATGCATTTGAATGAAAAAACTGTTAGAAATAGATATTTAGCAATGATTGGAAAACAGATGTAAAAATAAGAAACAGTTTTGGGGAATGCTGAAATTTCATACTGCATCCCACAGGTTTGGGTGAGCTAGGTTTTCATTTAGATGTCATACTATTAAAGGACTGGCATTTCAAGGGCAATGCAATACAATACTGATAACATCTGGGGGAATAGACTGGGACGAGCATACCTCTCAACCATACCAAATTCCACAGTACTTCCCAGTTTTGAGGGCAAAATAGTTCCTGAGTGGCCTCTTCAAATCCCATTTTTTTTAATTTTTTATTTAAAGTTTGCATTTAAAATTGAGGTCAGCATCATGAGGTTTTTTTTTCAAGAGAATTTCTCACTAAAAGATAGGTTTTAACAAAACATTATCAGACTTTAGGAACCGTAAACTCATCCTCTTATTTATTATACCCAACTCTGATTAAACTTAAAAAAAAAAAAAAAAAACTCAGTGTCGGAAGTTTCCAACCAATGCACATCTGGAAAGAGTAAGCTAGACTCATTTAAACAACTCTGGCAACAATTTCTCCTTCTCAATTCTGGCGTACACAATCTGCTTGAGCCAGAACTGCACCTGGGTGAAGTGAGAGGTAGAAGCTAGCAGAGATGAGTTGAGGAGCTCTTGCTCTTCCTGTAGTTGCTGAAGCATTGCCATCATCTCACACAAATAGGCTGTGGTGAATTGATAATTGATTGCTGCCACCTTCTCCTCCTTGTGGTTCGTGCTCGCCTCACCCAGAACCCCTACCAGGCCCTAGCGTTCCCCAGCAAATTCTTCATTGTCAGACATGGAACGCTCCTCGGTTGACATATTATGACTCTTGTTTTAGGAAGTTCACCTCCACCAATAAAGCAGAAACTAGACATTCTTCAGTTCCTCCACCATTTTCAGGACGAAAGTAATTTGTGATATCCACAATTATAATCTCCCTATGGTTCTCAAGGCAACTATAATGTTCAAACAATCAGGGGGTGTTGGCCATCACTTTCTACTTGGGTATCAGGTCCATTCCAGTGTACAGCATGCGTTTTTTTGGCATGGAGCAGTCAAGCCTTTGCTAGTTTGATATGGTTGATTTATTGGGGAATACATGTAGTCTGATCTGGACAGGCATAGCTGTTCCAAAAGCACGGCATCACTGTACTACTAAGAGTAGATTTTTAAGTGCAGTCCATAATAAATACATATAGTTTCCTGAATGTTTGAATCAGTATAAGGTGTGAGACACTTTGTATGTATTTGTTGAAATGTTGATGATATTTTGTTTGTATTTTTGCATACCTATTCACCTCATCAAGAGGGTGCATTTGAGTACCTGGCTGGGATTAGTAGCACTGTCTAAAGCATGCAAATTATCTGCAAATTCCTTTTTTTTTCCCCTGAACCATACTAGCCTATAGTCGGTGACTTCAGTCTTCAGTGTTTCTACATATAGTTACACATTTTACAAGGACCAGAACAAATTTATGATGTACATTACGGATATTTTTGGATAAAAAAAATCAAATTAGGAGGAAGTAAGATCAGTACCAGAACCAAAGCAGTTTCTGGCTTGTGCAAAAATACACCTTTTCAGGTAGTTTTGAGTAAGCTGTGGGATGCACATAACAGACTGGATTTTGAAAGGGAAGTTAGGTTGAAATGAGTTTAATTCTTAGACCTTAGGCTTGTATATCATCCTGCAACTGCATTACTTTATTATTTTTTTCTTCAAGTTTTTTTTTTTTTTTTGGCATAACTGCAGTGCCAGTCAATGATGTGACACAAAGAGGGTTAGTCAGAGATTGGGACAGGGTCACAGCATCTGGGGGCCCATGGAAGAAATTTGTCAGATCAACCTATAATGGTACAAATAAAGGATATAAAACCTGGACTTGCTAAGAGGTACTTCTGAATATTTTGAATAACTTTTACATTGTTACTCTATTGTTGTAGCACTATAAGAGTACCTTGTTTTGTTAACCTTGTTTAATAATGCCCAGGTACATTAGAATATTTGAAGTAATATTGGTTGATTTTTTTGGTTGATTTTTGGGGGGGGGTGTAAATATAATATGATGAGTCAATGTGGTTACAAGTAGATATTTAGCTTTCAGGTTTTTTCCAGGTTTGACTAATTATTGTTGTGACTTCAACGGAAACTGAATATATTTGTGATTAGTTTTAGTTCATGGTCCTGGCAGGATAGACAATTTTTGGAGGAAAGTGACTTCAAGCAAGTTGAATTGATAGATTAGAGTATGCAGTCATCATCACTCATACTTACTCACCCAGAAGCCCTTGATGCTTTTGATGTTAACTTTGACACTGAAGTAGTGCTGCAGGAAGCAAGAGAAGGTGTGTGTGTGTGTGTGTGTGTGTGTGTGTGTGTGTGTGTGTGTGTGTGTGTGTGTGTGTGTGTGTGTGTGTGTGTGTGTACATGTGTGAGTGTGTGCATGTGTGTGTGCATGTGTGTGTATGTGTGTGTGCATCTGTGTGTATGTTTGTGTGGGTGCACCTGCAATGGGTCGATATTGTATCATCGAATGTTTAAAGTGAACGATGAATAATCGACCCCATGTAAACGAAAGCTTACAATCTCGAAAGCTCAGGACAGCAAATTTTTTTCCAAGGGAAAAAAAATCGCTGTTCCAAAAAAAAAAAAAAAAGACCCCCCCTACTTAAATATACCAGCTATACCAACTCCGAGATTGCACTACAGTGCCGAAAATGACATAGCTGCCAAGCGATTTCTTCCCTGGGAAAGAATTTAATTAATAGCCACTTAGCTATTTTGCCTTTTCGTTGTTTTAAGTTCGACTGATCTATTGAATGCGTCTTCAAGAGCTGATCCCACTTCAAATATTGTTGCTTTACTGCTCCTTTTTATTTACAAAAGAATTGCAGCATCATTCTTGTGGAAAAGGAATAAAATGAACAAATGTTTTTTAGATGTCTACCTGTGCAGTTATTTTGTGTTTTTTTTAATATTTTGTGTGGTCTTTGATTTGCCTTTGAATGTTGAATGGGTATGGTTACATAATTATGTATACAACGTTTATGTTACTCAACATACAGATTTCTGGCCACTTGTACCAACTTTTCATGGGCCGCACATACAGTTGAAGAACTCCTAAATAATCTTAAGAGATATGATAGGAAGATTTTCAACTGAAAAATCAAAAGAAAGAAAAAAAAAACAGTTCTGGTGCAAACCGGTGGAGGTCAGAACAAAAGAAACAAAGAGAGAGAGTAATTAGAAAACAAACTTTATAAAGCCCAAAGAGATGCAAAAAAAAAAAAAAGGAAATGTAACAGAAAGCCAATAGGATAATCTTGAGTTGAGAGAAGACAATGGGATGAACAGATCTAAAGGAAAGATGAAAATAAAGATGTGTCATCTCTGCTAGGTTAAGTAAAGAGAAAAAAATTCAGATGTTTCCCTGAAAATGTCTGCATACATATTTTTACAGGGTCTGTATCATATCCCCGAAGAGGCATTACAGCGAACGTCTCTTTATTGACACATGCACAGTGAATGCACAAAACTATGAACGCTGACATCAGTGATTTCTTTCCCTGGGAAAGAAATCACTTGCCTCAAAACATACACACATCATTACAAACATAACAAAGTAGGGGGCTATACCCCCCCACACCCCCCCAACTTAATATACCAACTCCAAGACTGAACTACAGTGGGGAAAATGGCAAACTTACATGGATGGCCATGCAATTTCTTTCCCAGAGAAAGAAATCGCTGATGTCAGCATTCACAGTTTTGTGTGTTCGCTGTATATGTGTCGGTGAAGAGGCACTTGCTGCAACGCCTCTTCAAGTATTTGATATAGACCCACTTTTACACCCCAAGGAGGTTAAACAAGATGTTTCCAAGAGCTGACATGCGATAATGGAGATGTCTAGGCACAGAGGAAGGTTCTTGGAGGTATATGCTCTGGGGTTGTAGGAAACTGAAAAGGTTTCACATAGATTTAACTAGGATAACAGGGCAAATACTTGGGTAGCATGGATGGAAAGTGAGAAGGACTATTTGTCAGGGCAACCTGAAGCTACATTACGTAGCTCAACTAGAAGAGATCTAATTGCTCTACTCTGAATCATTTCTAAAAAGTGATAACCGAAAAGTGGAAATTGCAAGTGGAACCTGCCATTAGGGATGTTCTTAAGTTAATGAAGAAACTTTAAGAAATTGAGTTGGCAGCACTTAAAGAAAACATTAGTAGACATTATAAAAGAAAGTGCAGATATGGAAAGAAATAACTGAAGGACTAGAAAGTGATAATGATATAGATAGAATAATGAGCGTCAAAGATAAACAAGGATAGAAATAATCTCATCCCAGGAAGGGTATTTTTTGGAGAATAATGGGATTTTAGTAAAAGGGAGGACAGTACTCTCCATTGAGGCAATAGGCAATTTAGAACCCTCTGGAAAAGGAAATTCATTATCAGGTAGCTGTCTTTGTTAGGCATCATGGGGACTGAGAAAAGTTTAGGAAACTACAACAACCTAAAGTGGCTTGTTGTAAGGCTGCACATGTGCCTGCAATTTTTCACATAACTGTAACTTCGGGTCTTGAGCTGAGCCTTACATAATAGTTTAAATGAAATGTTGAGTTAATTCGATGATTATTAGAGGGACAACCAACAGAAGGATATTGCACAGCATTCATGAGGTCTGAACAAGATCTGTGCTTTGTATAAATATATGTATATGTGTGTGTGTATATATATATATATATATATATATATATATATATATATATATATATATGTGTATATGGGACTACCTGACTTATCGAATCCCAGTTTGTTGACATTCAAAATTTCAAAATCTCACCTCATTAAAGCAACAGAACAATGAGGATCTTCCCAGGTAAGTAACCTGTTGTGTGAGATGGTGAACGTTGCTCTTTTCCCAATTGTAGTGCAATCTTGAAATTAGTATATTTAGTTGGAGCAGTGGGGGGTGGAGCATAGCCCCCAACCTGGATTTGTTTCTTTTTTTGGGTAAGTGGTTACTTACCCTGGGTAGATATTTGTTGTTCCGCTGGTTCGATGATGTGGCATTTCAATATTTTGAGTGTCAATATATATATATATATATATATATATATATATATATATATATATATATATATATATATATATATGTGTGTGTGTGTGTGTGTGTGTGTGTGGGTGTGTGTAGCTTTACTTATTTACTCCTTTGCTAATTTTTGCAATTGCTTCACTGTTTCAGTGTAAATTAATCATAGCTGGCATTAAGTACCCGTGAAACCTGGGGCTGGGGAGAGCCCCCGATTACTTCCCCACAAATGTGGACCTCCATCAAGCAGCCTTGGGTTGGGCTGACTGATACTTTCTTGGCTCGGATCCTTCATGGACATCTGCAGAGTTCCTTGATGTCACCCGTGCAATTCTAAATTGTTTTTCTGGGGGGTTTTTTTGTTTTGATTTTTTGATTCATTCACAAGCTGCACTCAGTCAGGATCACTTCTGTGAAGCAAGGGATCTGACTGGCTGTGGCAGCCAAAGAACTAAGTCCTCTCTCTCTTTTTTTTTTTAACTAGGAATTGATGAAGCAAGGACCTGATTGGGCCTTGTAAAGCACTTCCTGTATAAACTGCCTTTAAAAAGGCAGGTGTAGCTAGTAAGGATTACTTCTCTTGTTTTTAAACAGAGGAGTTTTCCATTTTAGTGGATTGTGGAAAATCGAGCAGGGTTTGGGCCAGTGTGAGGACAGACTACCTTGGAGAACAGATCAACAGTGGATTCAAGCTTTTGGAGCGGTTCTAGTCATTGAAGAATACTCTTTTCAGCTCTCCTTTTAAGGGCAATTTCTCAAAATGTCTGGAAAACTGTACTTTTAAGGGCAACTTAACAAGGACTGCAGTGGACTGGATGGAAAGCAAGCAGAGCAGCTGAGTCTTCGGTCATGAAGAAGGAGCAGAGGATTGAAAGCACTTTTCTGTAAAAAGCATAAAAGGTAAATTTTGGGGTTTAGTTTTAACTTTAGTTTTTGTGGGGGGGGGGGGGGGTAACCTAGGGAGGTGATTGCATTACTTTGTGCATATTTCTTGTGCTAAGAGGATTGGGGGGGTTGAGAACTGTAGTTGTACCAGTTTTATTTTTTCTGTTGTGCTCTTGTGGAAAGAGGATGTTGGGGGGTTGAGGGGCTGTGGTTTTACCAATTTTCTTTCACTCTTGTGTAGTGCTCAGTGCTAAGATGATGGGGGGAGTGAGGGTCTGTGGTTGTACCAGTTTTATTTTACTTTTGTATAGAGCTCTTGTGGTAAAAGGATGTGGGGTTAGGTGCTGTGGTTTTACCAGTTTTATTTCACTTTTGTGTAGTGTTCTGTGCTAAGAAGATAGGAGGAGGGGTGAGGGGCTGTGGTTTCACCAATTTTATTTCACTTTTCTGTGGTGTTCTTGTACTAAGAGGTTTGGGGGGAGGTGAAGGCTGTGGATGTGCCAGTTTTATTTAACACCTGTGTAGTGTTCTGTGGTAAGGATGATTGGGGGGAAGGGGCTTATGGTTGTACCAGTTTTATTTTATTTATTTTCCATTTGTTTACTGGATAGTCTGAATGGGAAAGAACCCATTTTCAGTGGAGGCCCAGGGAGAAAAGTTTATCTTAATGCACAAGTGGTAGAAATATGTAGAATAAGTATGGTTTATCTGTTTTTATGACGGAGAATATAAGGGAATGTGAGCTGTAATATATATTTAATTTTGATTGCTAGTTGATTAGGAGGAGTGTATGTGAGTTAGCTATTGGGGGCAAGAGGTAGAGTAAGGTTGTTATTTTTATAGGTAGTATCTATGCTATTTATGTAAAAGGTAGAGAGAATGGGATAGGGGTGATGAAAAGGAGGGGAGATAAATAATGGGGCAGAGAGAAGAAAATGATGTATGAGATGGATAGACCAGGGATAGGTGGGCAGTCTTGTCATGCGATGTCTAAATGAATAGTTTTAAGGGTATGGGGTAAGTTTTGAAGACTGGCTTGTTTCAGCATGGATTGGGACATGACCTGTTGCATGGTAGATGTGGCACGTAATTGTAGCGTCGTCAGCTTATTGGATTGTGGATGCTATGGAGGTGGCGGTATTGAGTTTGTTAGTAAATTCACTAAACTGAAGTAGAACAGGATAAAGCCTTGTGAGAATCCTAATGTGACTGGGAGTAAAGGGGGTAGATCTTGGAGCTATTTTATTGGATGTTTATGACCTGTTTTCTAGATTTGGTACCATTTGAGGGCTAGGGGGCTGAGATTAACGTTGGCGAGAGTAGTTAGTTTGTTGTGAGACTGTGTCAAAGGTCTTTGACAAATCTTGAATGACATGTGATCCTATTTTACCTTCATTTCTAAATTGATGGTGTTGGTACAACTGAGGAGGGCAGTTGTATCATGAGGCGTGAATCCGTGCTGGGATTTGGCAAGTACATTATTGGTTGTAAGATACTGCAGAAGTTGAAAATGAATGTATCCCTCTAGGAGTTTGTGGGGAGAGAATTGCTGTGGGCTTATAATTGTGCAAGGGTATAATGCGTGATTTTCCAGATGTTTGGGACATATTGCTCAGTAATGGATTCTGATAGGTTAAGAACTGGCTTCAGCTGCTATGTTTTGAGATTCCACTTGTAGATTATCAGCTGCATTTGCAGTAGGTTTGACTTTTTATGAGTTTTTCAATGGTCTTTATGGAGATGGGATGGAAGGAGAATGTTAATCTATTATTGTTTGATGAGATGTTGATTGATGTTAGGTGGTTTGCTGTTTTTCGTTAGTGATAGAATTTTTTCAGTGAAATATTTGTTAGTGTTCTGCAGTGGTAGCTGAGGTTTTTCCGAGGTGAAGGATGTCAATTGTCCAGAATTTCTGTAGAGTTTTGGTTTCCACTGTAAGTTGGTGTAATATCTTTGTCTTGCGGACTCCCTAGATTCAGCACAATCTCTCCCTGTATACCACTCCACTAGACTAAGTCCCAAATAAAGAAAAATAAAGTAGTAATCATTATTATTCTCCTGACATTGGATTTTACAGAAATGATTTTAGCTTCCCTGTTAACTTTTGGTGATCTTACTTACAATTGCATGATACCTTGTAACTGATAAGTTTTTACTCTTCTGAATCTGGCCATGATACTGACTGGGTTTTGGCCCACTCCATTCCGCCGTCGCTACACTTGGGCTCCACTCCACTCCCCTACCCTACCCTCATTTCTACCCACCCCCATTTCAATTACATTTATACATCCATAAACCCACCCACTGTTCACTAACCAATAGCAAGTTACTTTCTGACAAACAGGATGTTGGTATAAACTACATTCCACATACATCGTCCAATAACCTCCCAGTAGTCAGATAGCTGGTTATGTGACTTAACCCATCTAGTTGATAACCTTCAATTAATTTATCTAACAGCACCTAACAGATTAGCAGTTGATATACAATCTCCCCACTTACCAGCTTATTAGTTTATCAATACTCTCTACCCAAATACACTAGCTATTTTTCATCTCTATTCATATATCCACCCTAATATCGCTAAACCATATGCAAAAGTAACAAATACCACTAAAATGAATCATCTCAATAAAAATGACCTAAACCTGGCCTTCTTACTCATCATCTCTACTGCAGTGCTCTCTCTCCTGACCTGGCTAACTCCACTAAAATATATACCAGCCTTAGTCAATAATCCTCTTTTAAAATCTCCTCCATATCTCACCTTGATATCCCGTTATACCATATCATAGCCCCAAGCCTCATCCACCCCAGCCCTTTACACTATCAACCATATAAACTCCTACCCCCTGTAAGTAAACCACATACCTATGATAAACACACTAAACTACAATACAAGTTTACAAAACTCTTTTTACACCTTGTAAAGGAGTTAAACTGCTCTGGAGATATACACCCCAATCCTGGTCCCACCTTCACACCTGAAACAATAACCAACCCAAACCCTGTAAACTACAAACTACTACACAAAATAAAAGATAAATCTTTCCTACTGTTCCTCAATGTGAATGTCAGAAGTATCGTGAATAAGGTACATGACCTCCATGCTTTACTCTCCCTCTACACTCCTGACATTGTTTTATTAATCGAAACTTGGCTAAAACCCAGCATATGCAATAATGAAATTGTTGCCCCAGAATACAATATAGTACACAAGGCAGGTCAAACAAAAAGGGGGGGTTGCAATTTTGTTTAAGGAACACCTAACTCTAGACTGTCTGGAAAACAGCAGCCCCAACTTCAGAAATGCAGAACTAATCTGTACTACGCTAAAAATTAACCCAAAAAAGTACATTGACATCATTGGCAGTTATATCCCACCAGGAAACAATATCACACACTAGAAAACATACTTCACCGGACAAGAAATAGTACTGCTGGGTGATTTAAATGTTGACTGGCTAGACTGTCCCTTTCTGAACCCAGTGTCACACATTAACCTACATGGATTTACCCAACTAATCACATCCCCTACAAAAACTGACAAAACTACCAACTGCCAGTCTATTCTTGACTGGATTTTGGTTAACAATCCCTCACTATCATCTCAGTTAGGCTGTCTTCCTGATGGTCTGAGTGACCACTTGCCAACCTTTCTTATGCGCTCCCGCACCTTGCAAACTAACCACATCTCATATTGTATGATCAGAAACAATAAAATTCTTTAACCCACAAAATTTCATCTCAGCCCTAAAAAGCTGTAACTGGGAATCTCTCAAACAGCTGCCTCTGGAGGAAACAGTCAACTCCTTGAATACTACTTTTCTAGATATTCTAAATAACTATGCTCCCCTGAGAATCATTAGAGTTAAAGCCAACTATGCACCCTGGTTGAGTAAGGAAAGACGATCCCTTCTCAAAACTAGAGACAAAGCCATGAAGCAATACCACACACACGCAAAGCCCAATCTACACAACTAACATTTCTAGAGCTTCGTAACAAAGTTAAAAGGACTCATCAAACAGGATAAAATCAATTATTACCACAATATTCTGGAAAAACACCATAATAGCCCACAGAAATTCTGGGCTGCAGTTAATAACATACTGTCTCCAGGCAAAACTTCCACAACCTCTCCAAACTCTTTTACCAACTCTGAAAACATAGCAACCCAATTTAATACTTACTTCACAGAAACCATCCTAACCCTAGCCAATACAGATAACATCTCCAAAAACCATACCTCAAAAAAAAAAAAAAACAGCTCAGCAAACCCACTCAAAACAACCCCACTCTATTTACAATACAACCAGTAACAGTTAATACCATAAAAAATTGCATCTATATTACATAATCAAACTTTTAAAAGTTAGAATGCCATATGGTCACTACCATATTATCGAACTTTTAAACGTTTGAAAATGTAATAAAAAAAAATAAACGAAAAAAAACCTACCTGAATGGTTTAAGCAGGGGCTGCACCCCCAACCCCCGCACTTTAAATATACTAACTCCGAGATCGCACTACAGTGCAGAAAAGGGAAATCTTCCCATTCTGCACTGTGCAGAGATCTCCATTGAAACATTCAAACTTTTAAATGTTCGATCATTTGGTGTCGACCATAAGATGCTCGAACATTTAAAAGTTCGACAATGTGATATCGACCCTAAAAAAATTACTGCATAAACTAAAACCAACTATCTTAGATGCAGACAATCTACTAGCCAAAGTTCTGAAAATAGCTGCAGAAGAAATAGCTTACCTAGTAGCAATACTTATAAACAGATCAATGTCAGAGTGTATAGTACCTACTATTTGGAAAATATCCCATATAATACCTCTTCACAAAGGTGGCAACTCAACCGAACTTAGTAACTACCACACAATTGCTATATTATCACTCATATCTAAAATTCTAGAGCGAGTGGTCCATACTCAACTCATGGACTACCTCAACACCTGCAATCTACTGTCAATCACCAAACATGGATTTTGCCCCCATCAGGGTACCACTACAGCCCTCATGTCCTTTACCAATACAGTCAACCACCATAGAAATGTAGGACAATTCATATTGGCCATATTTGTAGACTTATGCAAAGCCTTCAGTATGGTAAACCATAGCAGATTGGCATATGTAGAGTCAGCTGTCTGCAAGAATTTTAATTAACTTATTTTTTTGCATAATTGTGCTGAAAAATTGGTATGGGGAATAGGGGCTGAGAGAATGCTGTAGATGGTACAGAATTTTCTATGTGTACAGATACAAACACTGTTATGCCAGTATCGGTGTACACCAGCAATGTTTACAACTATCCACGATGCTACAACTTTGTTCTATAACTTTTTCCTTTGTCTAGAATTGTGTTGAGAGGTTAGTGGGATGCTTACTGGCTGTGGGAATGTAGCAAAATGTGTAGATGTTTGCATGTACATTACTGCAAACCTGTTATGCTAGAATTGTGTGTACCAGTGATGTTTATAACTATCACTGATGCTACAACTTTGGCGTGTGACAATTTTTTTGTTTTGTCCTTTGTGTTGAGTGGTTGGCATTGTGGTTAGATGTTGTCAGACTGTTGCACAGCGCACAAGTCTTGCCTTGCGTTGTTTTGTTAGACTCAAGTCACGCAATGTATAAGCACGTTGTTACTGTTAACGCTTTTGTCTTCTTTTTTTAATACTTCATCTGGAATTGTGCTGAGGCATTGGGGGTTAGGGACTGTGAGCATTCTACAGAATGTACTGATGTAGTAATGCATGGTAATGCACAGTTGCATGTCTGCCTGGTATTTTCATTCTGTTCCTCATCAAAACTGTGGGTTCACATAATGCATGCTACTGCAAAGTGTTTTACCATTTTTAATTTAGAAGTACAATGTTTAAAATGCCTAATGTTGGAAGGGTAGTTAGCGGCTGTGAGAATGTTGCAGAAAGTATAGATGTTTGGATGTATACTAATGCAAACTGTATTACTCTATTATTGTGCATACTGGAAATGTTCAACTCACTGATGCAATAACTTTAATTGTTTTCATTGTCCGTAGTTATTGTGTTGAAAGGTTGAGAGTGTGGTTAGGGCTTGTGAGAATGTTGCAGCGTTCCAATGTTTGCCTGGAATTTTTTCAATGTGGGGTCATGCACATTGGTAATGCTACATGTCAAAGGAAAAAACTTCAAAGACCAATTCACGTTAGGTTCAAGCAAGGCACCCTTTATTACTTGCAGCAAGGAGACAAAGCATGTATATGCACAAGGTTTGTCTAAATGATTAACGACTAGTAGATTATACTTATACAGTTCTCTTCCTGTCACATAGAAAATATTACATTATATTGCTGATGTAGTTAGACACAGCTTTCTGTATGTTCTACAGAAAACTCAATACACCACACAAACAACACATAAACAACAAAATCAGTGTGCAAAGCAGTCACTGCCCTGAAGGCCAAATACAACACCAAACATACTTGTCATAGGTGACTCCATAGTCAGACACACTGACGTCCCGCTCACCAGACTGAGTAAGGAGAAGGTCACAGTAAGCTGCCTGTCGGGCGCTAGAATCCGCCACATAACACAAGCACTCGGGTCTCTCAACAGCAGGTACAAGTACGACTCAGTCATTGTCCACGCTGGTGTCAACGACCTGAGACGTACCTCCTTGGACTACATGAAAAGAGACATTGAGGAGCTCTCTGATTATGTAGCCCAGGCAGGTATGACCCTGACCTTGAGCAGTATCCTACCATCACCTAGAATGATGCCACAATACAGTGATAAGAGAATCAGCTTTAATAATTGGCTTAAATTCTGGTGTCATTCAAAGGGGATCCAATGTCTGTCTGCCTGGGATGACATGCTGGACAAGCCACGCTGCTTCGCAAGGGCCTGCTTGCACCTGTCACCCCTAGGCTTCCGGATATTGGCAAAGGCTCTTGCCACCCCTATAGTGCCTTTTTTAGGCAAGGCTCAAATTCTAAACCTACCACCCTCGAACACAAAAAAGTAAAAAAACTAAGGGTAATGCTGCTCAATGCCAGAAGTCTCAATCTCAAGATGCACGCACTCGAGGCCCTTCTCAGTATGGAGAACATTGATGTCTGTGCTGTGACAGAAACCTGGTTCAAGGCTCCTGAGAGCACCCCAGCACTAGCAGGTTTCACCTCATATCATGCGTTCCGGCCCCATAATCCGGACAACACCAAGAAAGGAGGGGGGGTGTCCATATTCATAAAGGACACCCACACCTCAAGGTTGGTGGCAACGCACGATGCATCAGAGACCATCCAGGTGCAATTAACCATAGGCAAGACTGCTCTGCAATTTGTAGCATGTTACAGGCCACCCTCTCAAACTCAGGAACCTCACATGGCCTTCCTGAAAACAATGGAGGGGATAAATGTATCTCCAAACACCATCATACTAGGTGACTTCAACTACCCTAATATAGACTGGGAACACTACTCAAGTCCAAACACTCTAGCTCAAAGGTTCCTGGAGTTCATAAACTCAAATGCCATGGAACAACTAGTCACCATCCCCACAAGAGGAGAAAACATACTTGATCTCATCATCACGAACATGGGATCACAATGTTCAACACCGGAAGTATACCCCTCATTGGTGAGATCAGATCATAAACTAATCTCGCTGGAGGTCCTCATCCCGCGCCCACCTGAAATAAAAAAGACCACAGTGAAAAACTTCTCAAACGTCGACTTCACACTTCTAAAAACTAGTGTGGTCTCCTTTAAGGCCCCTGAGCCAGTGGTAAACATTACTCAAACCGCTGAATCACTTACAAATGCCTTCTACCAGCACCTACAGGACTGCATGGATCAGGCAATCCCAAACAAAACTAAGACTCTTTGTACCAAAGGCAAGCGTCCAGTCTGGTAGACCCCAGCCATAAACAAGCTCTACAACAAAAGGAGGAAGCTACTACAAGAAAGAGCAAAATCCTTGAAAGGTAAGACACCTTTGATCATTATAAGTAAAAAACTAAGAGCTCTCATAAAATCATCCAAGGCAAATTTTGAGAGAAAAATCGCCAAGGACTCAAAAGACAATCATAAGGCCTTCTTTAGCTATGTTAGAAACCTAGGAGGAAACTCCCAGATATGCTCAGAATTAGTTCAAAATGATGTGAAGATTACTGAACCTACACACATTGCCAACATACTGGCTGACAGGTTCAGTGCAACCCCCCCCCCAAAAGGAGAGATATCTATACCAGAGGATTGTAGCCCCCCAAACATCTCCAACGCCCAGGTGAGAACTGCTCTCTCCAAAGCAAAAAACACAGCATCCATGGGACCGGATGGTGTCCTTGGCTGTGTATTCCACGAAATCAATGAGGAATTAAACCCGCAGTTCGGACAGTTGTTTAATCTTAGCCTCACCTCAGGATACGTACCCAAGGAGTGGCGCACGGTGACTGTGGTCCCACTTCACAAGGGCGGTGCCTCCACCGACCCTGGAAATTACCATCCCATTAGCTTGACAAGCCTTATCTGCAAAGCCATGGAGAGGATCATAATGGAACTCATAAATAAAGACATAGGGAACTTGCAGACTTTGGATCCAACCCAGTTTGGCTTTGTCAAAGGCAGATCATGCCTTTTAAACTTGGTTGACTTTTTCGAGACAGTCACCAAGGCCATTGATGAGGGAAAGGCAGTCCATACAGCCTATCTTGACCTGGCAAAGGCCTTCGACACAATACCCCACTCAGGTGTCATCGAAAAACTCATCAGCTTGAATGTAAACCCATACATCACAAGATGGGTTGCAAACTGGCTAAGTGACAGAACCCACAGGGTCAGAGTTGCTGGAGCCATGTCAGACTCAAAGCCTGTCACAAGTGGTGTCCCACAGGGCTCAGTCCTGGGTCCACTCTTGTTCGGCATCTACTTTTCTGAAGTACAAGCAAACACAGGAGGGTTATGGCTGACAAAGTTTGCAGATGACTGCAAACTGGGCGCCATAGTCGAAAACACATCTGACACAGATATCCTTCAGAAGGGCCTCACAGAAACGGATAACTGGTGCCAGAGCCATGGCCTAAAGTTAAATGCCAAGAAATGCATAGTCATACCCTTCAGGAAAAACAAGGTTACCCCTAGCTACCATATAGGTTGGAATCCACTGAGCACAGAAGAAGTCATCAGGGATCTGGGGACCCAGGTTGACAGTAGCCTTTCATTTGACACTCATGTTGCTAAAGTGGTTAGGAAAACCTTCTACATTGCCCACCTGATCATGAAGGGATTCACATCTAGATCAAGGGAGGTCATCGTCCCCCTGTACTCATCACTCATTAGACCTATGATTGAGTACAATGCCCCATTCGGAATGTATCTGACCCGACACCTGCAGCAGCTGGAAAGGCCCCAAAAGTTCCTCACCAAAAGGATAAAGGGTCTCAAAAATATGTCTTATGCTGCCCGACTGAAAGAACTCCAGCTCTATTCAGTCTCATACCGCTTGCTCAGAGGTGACCTGTGCCTGACATATAAGGCCATGTCAAACCTGATTTGATGAATATGCTTCACCTCAAAAAATCTAGATCCCTCAGAACCACAAGGGCGGGAGACTTGAACCTTGACACGGTTATTAATAGAACATGCTGGAGGGACAGATTCATCACCCAGAGACTCCCTATGTTGTGGAACAAAATCCCGGTACATGTGAGGCAGAGCACCTCACTGGCCTTGTTCAAGAGGAATCTTGACCAATGGATGGGGGATCGCAGATATACCCCAGGGATTACTTCAGTGTCACTGCTTGACAGAGGCACAGCAAAATAATAGGCATAGTTTTATTCAAACTAAAGGGGTGGTGAAAGCCAAATAACTATGGGCTAGGCTTATAAATGCCCTTGGGCAGATAGCCTAGTATGAACCTATGAACCTATGAACCTAAAATATTGTTAGACTTATTGCTGACCAAGTTAAAATATCTGTCATTCTGCAAAAACATTTTGAGAAAAACAACCTGGCCTTGGGTTTATGTCAGTCCATCTCAGCATTTCAATTCTTCCATTGTACTGTTCTAATACATATGTTACATTTTACCTAGATTCAAGGTACGTTTCTAGCTTTAGTACAAGTAATGCTGACTACGATTTAAACTTTCAAGCATCTGTTTTCTTTATCAATAACTTCTAACAGATGCATGTTTTCTCATGGCATAAGCAGAAATCAATATCCCTTTGTTAATTTTCATGACATTAGCAGAAATGAATTACTTCTTGTTATTTGCTGACATTAGCAGAAAATAGAATGCTTCTTGTTAAGTTTCTAATGGCTGTGCAGATTCATGCAGTTTGAACAGAATAAATGTATTAACCCTTTTAAATCTCGAATGCACTAAATGCACTAAGCATGCATATTACTATTACATATTTTTCTAACATTTCCCCCCCTTTTAGTACTTTTATTCTACTTTCAAGATAAGCATAAACAGTTTTTTTCTTCCCCTAACCTCTTCCTACTCAGGATTTGCAGTTAAGAGAGTCATTCAGTTTAAAATTATGAAAGCATGTTCAGATATTTAACAATTCTTCAAGTTCAGCACCTAGGTATAAGGTTTCTGAAACTGACATGTCTATAAAGTCTTTACTCAGTCTTTTCATGCAGGGGATGCAGCAGCACACACATACCACCAGTAGGATCATTCCTACACAGATGGCAATCAGGATGTTCATCAGGATACTGCCCTACCCCCCAAACAATCTCTGGAAAAAGTCTGTCAATGGATGTGGTCCTGGTTTGGTCAAGGCTAACACCTGCTGAATTACCTCAAGATAATTGTCTATCTCGTGTTTAGGGTCAGGAATATATGAACAGCACTCCTCCTGGATTAAAGCGCATGTACCTCCTCTCGTCGCTAGGGTGAAGTCGAGATCCATGCGGTTTTGAAGCACTACAGTTCTCATGGCAGTCAATTCATCAGTCACCAATTCTAGGGCAGAAAAGGTTGCATTACTCATTATTTTGAGAAGTTTAGACAATTTTCTCAGTTGCCAGATTCATTTCGTTGCTCCATATGCTGGCAATACACCTGCCCACGAGATGATGGTATCACCCAAGCCCATACGTGACAGCCAATTTTTCCCTAAACCCACAGCATGATGGTTTCTCCAGCCCGCATTGATTTGCCCAACTGGATTGACAGGCTTTTTGATTTCTCGTTGAATATTCCAAATTTTCCCTTGAGGTAAAACTGCTGTGTGTCATATGGCCGGAACCAGGTACCCCAAATAACAACTGCCGGACCAATTCTCAGGTAACCACTGGTATGCTTTCCTACCACATACAAAATAACAGTCTTCTACTTTGGTAGTAACTTTACTATGCCCTGGCTCTGGATGAAACATTTTTTTGTCTATCATAGACAGTTGTTTGTAAAGATCAGCATTATGTTTTACTTCATCAGTTGTCCTATGCATCAGTTCAACAAATTAATCATAGCTTGTGTTGCAATAGGATCCTGTGTTATCAGTCTTATTGTAGCATATATAAGGAGCAGTCACATTGCAATTGCTCCAACCCACCTGAACTGTATCATTTTTGTAAAATTCTTTAACCCACAAAATTTCATCTCAGCCCTAAAAAGCTGTAACTGGGAATCTCTCAAACAGCTGCCTCTGGATGAAACAGTCAACTCCTTGAATACTACTTTTCTAGATATTCTAAATAACCATGCTCCCCTGAGAATTATTAGAGTTAAAGCCAACTATGCACCCTGGTTGAGTAAGGAATGACGATCCCTTCTCAAAACTAGAGACAAAGCCATGAAGCAATACCACATACACGCAAAGCCCAATCTACACAACTAACATTTCTAGAGCTTTGTAACAAAGATAAAAGGACTCATCAAACAGGATAAAATCAATTATTACCACAATATTCAGGAAAAACACCATAATAGCCCACAGAAATTCTGGGCTGCAGTTAATAACATACTGTCTCCAGGCAAAACTTCCACACCCTCTCCAAACTCTTTTACCAACTCTGAAAACATAGCAACCCAATTTAATACTTACTTCACAGAAACCATCCTAACCCTAGCCAATACAGATAACATCTCCAAAAACCATACTTCAAAAAAAAAAAAAAAAAAAACAGCTCAGCAAACCCACTCAAAACAACCCCACTCTATTTACAATACAACCAGTAACAGTTAATACCATAAAAAATTGCATCTATATTACATAATCAAACTTTTAAAAGTTAGAATGACATATGGTCGCTACCATATGATCGAACTTTTAAACGTTTAAAAATGTAATAAAAAAAAATAAACCAAAAAAAAACCTACCTGGATGGTTTAAGCAGGGGCTGCACCCCCAACCCCCGCACTTTAAATATACTAACTCCGAGATCGCACTACAGTGCAGAAAAGGGAAATCTTCCCATTCTGCACTGTGCAGAGATCTCCATTGAAACATTCAAACTTTTAAATGTTCGATCATTTGGTGTCGACCATATGATGCTCGAACATTTAAAAGTTCGACAACGTGATATCGACCCTAAAAAAATTACTGCATAAACTAAAACCAACTATCTTAGATGCAGACAATCTACTAGCCAAAGTTCTGAAAATAGCTGCAGAAGAAATAGCTTACCTAGTAGCAATACTTATAAACAGATCAATGTCAGAGTGTATAGTACCTACTATTTGGAAAATATCCCATATAATACCTCTTCACAAAGGTGGCAACTCAACCTAACTTAGTAACTACCACACAATTGCTATATTATCACTCATATCTAAAATTCTATAGAGAGTGGTCCATACTCAACTCATGGACTACCTCAACACCTGCAATCTACTGTCAATCACCAAACATGGATTTCGCCCCCATCAGGGTACCACTACAGCCCTCATGTCCTTCACCAATACAGTCAACCACCATAGAAATGTAGGACTATACATATTGGACATATTTGTAGACTTATGCAAAGCCTTCAGTATGGTAAACCATAGCAGATTGGCATATGTGGAGTCAGCTGTCTGCAAGAATTTTCAGTAACTTATTTTTTTACATAATTGTGCTGAAAAATTGATATGGGCAATAGGGGCTGTGAGAATGCTGTAGATGGTACAGAATTTTCTATGTGTACAGATACAAACACTGTTATGCCAGTATCGGTGTACACCAGCAATGTTTACAACTATCCACGATGCTACAACTTTGTTCTATAACTTTTTCCTTTGTCTAGAATTGTGCTGAGAGGTTAGTGGGATGCTTACTGGCTGTGGGAATGTAGCAAAATGTGTAGATGTTTGCATGTACATTACTGCAAACCTGTTATGCTATGTGTACCAGTGATGTTTATAACTATCACTGATGCTACAACTTTGGCGTGTGACAATTTTTTTGTTTTGTCCTTTGTGTTGAGTGGTTGGCATTGTGGTTAGATGTTGTCAGACTGTTGCACAGCGCACAAGTCTTGCCTTGCATTGTTTTGTTAGACTCAAGTCACGCAATGTATAAGCACGTTGTTACTGTTAACGCTTTTGTCTTCTTTTTTTAATACTTCATCCGGAATTGTGCTGAGGCATTGGGGGTTAGGGACTGTGAGCATTCTACAGAATGTACTGATGTAGTAATGCATGCTAATGCACAGTTGCATGTCTGCCTGGTATTTTCATTCTGTTCCTCATCAAAACTGTGGGTTCACATAATGCATGCTACTGCAAAGTGTTTTACCATTTTTAATTTAGAAGTACAATGTTTAAAATGCCTAATGTTGGAAGGGTAGTTAGCGGCTGTGAGAATGTTGCAGAAAGTATAGATGTTTGGATGTATACTAATGCAAACTCTATTACGCTATTATTGTGCATACTGGAAATGTTCAACTCACTGATGCAATAACTTTAATTGTTTTCATTGTCCGTAGTTATTGTGTTGAAAGGTTGAGAGTGTGGTTAGGGCTTGTTTGAATGTCGCAGCGTTCCAATGTTTGCCTGGAATCTTTTCAATGTGGGGTCATGCACATTGGTAATGCTACATGTCAAAGGAAAAAACTTCAAAGACCAATTCACATTAGGTTCAAGCAAGGCACCCTTTATTACTTGCAGCAAGGAGACAAAGCATGTATATGCACAAGGTTTGTCTAAATGATTAACGACTAGTAGGTTATACTTATACAGTTCTCTTCCTGTCACATAGAAAATGTTACATTCTATTGCTGACGTAGTTAGACACAGCTTTCTGTATGTTCTACAGAAATATTGTTAGACTTATTGCTGACCAAGTTAAAATATCTGTCATTCTGCAAAAACATTTTGAGAAAAACAAACTGGCCTTGGGTTTATGTCAGTCCATTTCAGCATTTCAATTCTTCTATTGTACTGTTCTAATACATGTGTTACATTTTACCTAGATTCAAGGTACATTTCTAGCTTTAGTACAAGTAATGCTGATTACGGTTTAAACTTTCAAGCATCTATTGTTTTCTTTATCAACAGCTTCTAACAGCTGCATGTTTTCTCATGGCATAAGCAGAAATCAATATCCCTTTGTTAATTTTCATGACATTAGCAGAAATGAATTACTTCTTGTTATTTGCTGACATTAGCAGAAAATAGAATGCTTCTTGTTAAGTTTCTAATGGCTGTGCAGATTCATGCAGTGTGAACAGAATAAATGTATTAACCCTTTTAAATCTCGAATGCACTAAATGCACTAAGCATGCATATTACTATTACATATATTTCTAACACTACACCTTTGTTTTTTTTCACTTCATTAAGAATTATTGTGCCGACACTTTCGGGGGGGGGGGTGAGAATTTTTCAGAATGTTCTGATATCTTAATGCATGCTAATGCAAATGCAAACACTGTTCTGCTATCTAAGTTTATAGTACTGTTTGAAACTATCCCTGATCCTGATGTTATGCCTTATTCTGCAGTTATTTTTGGCTGTTTGAATTATGCTGAGAGGTTAGGTTGATGGGGCCTGTATATTGTTTAGAATGTCTAATGTTGTGAGGGTGGTTAGCGGCTGTGAAAATGTTGCAGATAGTATAGACGTTTGAATGTATACTAATGCAAACCCTGATAAACTACTCTTGTACAACCACAATGTTCAACTGACTGCTGCAAAGACTTTATTTATTTTTTTTTGTTGTTGTATGTAGTTATTGTGTTGAAAGGTTGGGAGTGTGGTTAGGGCCTGTTAGGATGTTGTAGTGTTCCAATGTTTGCCAGGAATTTAATGTGGGGTCACATACTATATAAGTACTTTATTAATGCTACTCCTTTAGTCATTTTCACTTCACCCAGAATTATTGTGCTGAGACTTTGGGGGAGGGGTGAGAATACTGCTGAATATACTGATAACTTAATGCATGCTAATGCAAACACCATTCTGCTAAGTTTATAGTAATGTTTTAAATTATCCCTGATGTTACACCTTGTTCTGTAGTTACTTTTGGCTGTTTGAATTATGCTGAGAGGTTAGGAGGTGGATGGGGCCTGTGAGAATGTGCACAATGTCCAGATGTTTTTGGTTTCTGGTATGTTTTTGCTCACAAAATCATTGCAGAGCACAATGCTGAGGGCTGAAGCAACCAGCAAAAATGGACTTCATGTTTCATATCCTCCATGTAATGCATGGTACATTCCCTGGCTTTAGGCTTTTGACCACAGGTCATGTGCTAAGGGGGGTTGCGGGAATGTCTCTCGATGTTTGGCACTTCTACATCCCTCACAAATGAGGTTTTCTAGCAAATCCATAATTTTACTCCTTTGTTCAACCAATGACTTTGGTTCAAGTGTGTCAAGAGATTGAGAGGTAGTGGGCAGGTGTATGAAAATGTACATGTCATGCAATGTCTGTCATTCATTGACACTGCATTCCTGAATTTTGGCTGGTTTGTAGTAAATGTAGGCATAGTTTTTTGGAAATGTCTTTTTTGCTCCATAACCTTTCTCTTGCCTCATAGTTCCCCTTCAAACTTGTGACTCCCTAGTCATTTGTTCTTTCAGACTTTAGTAGTCTGTTCCAGAGACCTTGCAATATCAATATTTTACGTCATTTGGGGCTTCTTCCCATGTTTGGGGCTTCTTCCCATGTTTGGGAGGATGAAAGGGGAAGAATTGTGTAGAAAAAGCTGAGGTTCAATTCCAGTGTTATGTATTTAAAATAAAATGTAACTTGGGCCTTTCTCATTAATTTCTTTGCCTACTGGTCAGTCATTCTTCAGTCTTTCTGCCTGTGGTGTAATAGTGACTGATGTCAATGCAAGTCATTATGTATTTTGTAATGCACTTCAGTTGTGCCTGTTGCCTACATTACTGTTTTTGCCTACCAGTTACTGTCAGCAGTTCTTCAGCCTACAGTACTATACTGTGTACTGTATAGCTTGTGCTTATGAACAGTGCCCAGTATTAGATTGCTCATTTGTGCCCACAGTCATACTAACGTGACTTTGGAACCTAATCCATTTTTCTGGTTTATATGCCTGCATTGCATTTCTTGCCTACTGTTCCTCGTTTCTCTTCATTTCTGCCTACAGTGTAAGATGGAATCAACTTGATCACTTGTTGGATGTGTATTGCACCATGGATTGTGTAGCTCTAGGTGTGGCAGCTTCCATTTTTTTTTTTTTTTTTTGCTTAACTGGAATGCATTTTGCAGTGGTCTTATGATGTTGTGCTACCTAGTTATAGACCATATGTTTGGGGTCATTTCCTTTTATGACTTTCTGTAGAAGAGGTAGTGCAATACAGTAGATAATGCTTGCAGAGTAAAGCACAATAGTCACTTTGATTGTATCATATAAGCAGAGGAGGCAAGTGTCAGTGTGTTAAGGGAAAGGTTGTAGGTTTATAGATTGCACATACAGTTACAATAGATGCTTACACTGGTTGACTAGATTCAAGTTTGTTTTTCATGTGGCAATGGCCTGGTCAAAGTTGAGGGTTTACTGCAGTGAATCCATTTAAGTAAATCTGATGGGTAACATTACACTATTGTCGTGGGTTTCTATGTAAGCTGGTAAATACCATCCTTAGAATGTGTTTGGAATGCTAACGTTTGTCATTATGCAGTCTGGTAAGGTCAAAGAAAGTTGCATAACATATACCTGAAGTGTAGTACTTTTTACTAACACCGTGACAAAAGGACACAGTGTCTGCATGTGTAGTAATTCTGCTTTACTTCCATTCCCAGTTAGAGATGAAGTGTACATATTTGTCAGGAGCAGCAAAAAGAAAGCTTCAGCAGCAGAGAAATGAGGATGCAAAGAGACAGGGTTCCATTATGACATTTGTCTGTGGGTCATCAGAGAGGGGAGATTAAGGAAAAAGTCTGCCTTCAGTACAAAACAATGGTTCTGCATTACAGCCTGCCCACTGTAAGGCCAGCATCCTTGCAACCGAAAGTGACCATTCTGTTGTGGCTACACCACAGGCTAAATCCTGTGAACCTACAGCCATTACAATGGGTGATAGTATGTCAGCAAATGCAGATTCAACTTTAGAGGTGTTGCCTGGATCACCAGAGTTTAATACAGAAGGAGCCCATACTTCTATAGTGACAGATGTGATCTATGACTTGCAGGGAGTGTCAGGTATACCTTTTGAGGATCTAGGAACTTGGCCAGATTTGATAAGGGATGAGTTTAGGGTAGCTGCCATTCAGCATGGACCTGCGCAAGTGGTATTGCCACAGTTCCCAGTAAATGAACAGAAAAGGAGATTTACATCGGAAAACTATTTCCATGTGCTGCCTAATGGGGAGAGCAAAACACACTTGGTTGACATATTCAGTCTCAAAAGATGCACTGTTTAGATTTGCATGCAAACTGTTTGGACATTCTAACCATCTTCTCAGGTCAGGTGGTTACACAGCATGGAGAGAGATGTCCAAAGTTTTACACAGCCATGACTGAGCACCAAAACATGTGGCATGCATGATGAAGTGGAAGGAACTGGACAATAGAGTGAAGAGTAGGCAGACGATAGACAATAAGAGACAAATAGTGGTTGAAAAGGAGATAACTCACTGGCATGGTGTGTTAGAATGCATTATTGCTATTGTTCAATACTTGGCAGAATGAAACATGGCATTCCATGGTACACCTATGTGCAACTTTTGTCGCAGTTTGATTTTGTCATGCCTGAACATTTGCATTGTATTAGGAATAAAGAAGTAATGGATCACTCTCTTGTGAAGGACATACAGAATGAAATTATGCAGCTGATTGCAAATGCTATTTTAAGGACCATTGTAGAAAAGGTGAAGGACGCTAGGTACTTTTCTGTGATTATTGATTGCACACCAGACATCAGCAATCAAGTGCAAATGACTGTAGTAGTTAGGTATGTGGATATTTCGAGGACTGCAGCCACAGTTGAGGAACACTTTATGGGATTTCTGCCTGTGAATAATACAACTGGGGCAGGACTTACAGAAGCACTTCTTCGGACTCTGCAAAATCATCAACTGGACATTGACAATTGTCGAGGACAAGGGGTATGATAATGGGAACAACATGAAGGGGAAATGAGCTGGAGTGCAGGCCCAGATAAAACAGATGAATTCAAGGGCTTTTTATGAGCCATGTGCCTGCTATAATTTAAATATTATAGTTAGTGATGGAGCACATTCATCACTACAGACAGTATCGATCTTTGTATGTCTGCAGAACATTTACTGTTCAGCATCAATGAGCTGATAGCAGATCTTGAAACAGCACATAAATGTCACTGTGAAGCCACTGTTGGAGACTCACTGAGAATGCGGGATAGACTCTGTCAAGGCAGTAAGATTTCAGTTGATGGGAGTTGTTTAAGCCTTACAGGAGATAGGTGAAGCTGTACATACAAGTGATGCTGCAATATATCAAACAAGCAAGGGGACTGTGCTTGGAACTTATGTCATACCAATTAATTGTATGTTTAGTGGTTTGGTATGATGTGCTGACAGAGGTAAATCATGCAAACAAAGTTCTATAGAGTCCATTGGTTGATATTTCGACATGTGTCAAAGTGCTGGCATTAACTATGGACCCGCTGAAGAATTACAGAGAGACATGATTTCAACATGCCATGGGTGAAGCCTCCAAGATAGCTGAATAACTGGATGTTGGCACCATATTTCAAGAAATGAGGCAGAGGAAAGTAAAGTGCTTCTTTGACTATGAAGGAGAAGATAATAGTGTACAGGATCCAATGGTAAAACTTTGTGTAGAATTCTTCAATGTGCTGCTGGACACAACAATCCAGTTATTTACTGACCAGTTTGAGCAGCTTTCAGAGTTTGATAAGGCCTTTGGATTTTTATCAAAAGTTAAAGCCTTGAGTGATGTTGCAGAAAACACATTGCTCCAACATTGCAAGGCTCTGAAAGAACAATTGACTGACAGAATAAGTGGCCACTGTGATATTGATGACTCTGACCTTAGACATGAACTGAAAAGCCTTTCTCGAATGATTGAGAATGAATTATTACCACTGACTGTGTTAAATTTCCTCATTCGCAACCACTTGCAAGACATATATATAAATACTTATGTTTCTGTAAGTCCTGCCCCACTGCACATTTATTTGACTCCACTTGTTACAGTGGCTACTGCAGAATGCTGCTTTTCTAAACTGAAACTCTTAAAGACATACCTACATTCATCAATGAGTCAGGGGACACTTTCAGGCTTAGCTGTGCTCTCAATTGAGCATGAAGTGGGACAAAGTGTATCACATGGCAGCCTCATTGAAGACCTTATCAGGAAGAAAATTCATAACATCCCAGTAAAACTCTAGGTATGTGCTCATATTTTCTTTCCAGTAATCTTTTATAATGTTGTAAGGCAATACATTTCAGGTGGCACCTTAGAGTGACTTGTATAGTATGCTGTGTATTCATTGTTTTTTTTTTTTTTTTTACTTACTCCAGCAGGTACGACCAAGTAGCACAATGAGGATGAAACTAGCAGGATGTTAGGCAAAGGCAGCAAGGAGCAGCAGGACACATTGTGAGGCCAGGTCAGTTGGGAGCAGCAGGACTCATTGTGAGGCTAGGACAGTTAGGAGCATCAGGAATCATTGTGACGCTAGGACAGTTGGGAGCGGCAGGACTTATCGTGAGGCTAGGACAGTTAGGAGCACCAGGAATCATTGTGAGGCTATGACAGAAGCACAGGGAGAACAGACAAGTGGCAGCAGTCAGAAAAGCTGAAGAGGTAAATGCATATTGAAGACAAATGACACTCTGGTCTTCACCTTTTTCTCTCTGGGTTTGAGACTGCCTGTGTCAGACTCAGTAATCCCCATTGCTCTCTTGTGCTTAGGTTTGAGTCTGCCTCAGGCTTAGTAATCCCCATGGCTCTCTTGTGTGTTTCTTTGGGTTTGAGTTTATCTGACTCAGGCTCAGTAATGCCCATGACTTTCTCTTGAGTTGTTTGGATTTCAGTCTGCCTTAGGCTCTGTAATCCCCATGGCTTTTCCTTGTATAGCTTGTGTGTCTGTAGCATTTTCTGTCCGTCCCATAGCTGTGTTGTGTACCTCTGCAGTGTGACTGTTCTGCATGTCAGTAGTTGTCTTGAGTGATGTCAGTTTATCTAATTCTGCTTGTTTCAGGTTTGCCATATTGCTGTCATTGTCTTGCATTTGGGAGTGGTGTCTCAGTTCTGTTTTATGGTAGTGCTGACTTACTGTTGTGTGGGGTTATGTTGAGTCTTGCAGTAGATTTGTCCTGGTCTTGTCTCTGTACTGTGGAGGTGGGTGCCACTGTCCTGAGTATGCGTGGGTGTTAATGTTCAGTCTTGATATAGTGCTGTCTTTATGATGTGTGGGTGTCCTGTGTGCAATTGTCTCTGTCTTAGTGTGCTTCTGTCCTATGTGAGGAAGTCTGTGTTGGTGGCTCTGTTCAGCCTTGCTGTATTGCTGTCTTTCTCTTGTCTGTGTTGTGTGTGGGAGTCAGTGTGGGTGTCTTTGTGTATTTCTGTGGGACTGGCTAACTTGATGCATTACAGACTACAGAGTCTTATCATAATGTAACAACATTGCTACTAAATGCCAGTCAGTGTGGGTGTCTTATGAGGGATTCAATGTGGGTGTCTTTGTTGGGGAGTCAGTGTGGGTGTCTTTGTGTAATTCTGTGGCACTGGATACCTTGATGCAGTACAGAGACTTGTTGTAATATAACAACAGTGCTGCTAAATGCCAGTCATAGCTCTCAATCTCATGACACAAAAAATCTGGACAAAGCCACAGATAATGCTGTCATAGCCCCAAAGATCAGTGCAAATTTTAAGTATTGGTCTTATAAACTGAAAAAGTTTCTAGAATAAAAGGTGTTACCATGCTTGTTCTGGGGCATATAAGGTTAAACTCAAATGCCTGTCATGTAGTGAATTTAATCGATAATTTGCCACAAAAAATCCAGAAAAGACAAATTGAGGAACAGACGAAGAGAATCACATTTGGACATTTGGTTAAAATCTGGGCAATTGAGGAGTATGCAGTCAGTGGCTGCACTTCTGAGTGGCTACCTTCCTGTGGTACAGGGTTTGTCATAATGTAACATTGGTACTAAATGACAGTCAGTGTGTGCGTGCACCAGTGAGTGGCTACTTTGCTGTGGTACAGAAGTTTGTCATAATGTAGCACTGGTACTAAATGCCAGTTAGTGTGTGTGTGTGCACCTGTGAGTGACTACCTTGCTGTGGTATAGGAGTTTGTCACAAAGTAACATTGGTACTAAATGTCAGTGTGTACCTTGGCACCACATCAGTTCTTAATAATCTGAATGTAGTAACAATGTAGTGGTTGTTAAACTCATTGCATCAACACCCAACACTAAGAGGGGGAACAGAAGAGGAACAAGCCTTCCCCTCTACTCCACCAGCCAGCCAGACCACATGCTGTTCTCCCTCTCAAACAAAGAACTTTCATCAAACCTTCTAATAATAAACTTAAATGTACATTAAACAAATCTAAACTAAACTCATTCAAGTGCACCCCATCAGATCTAAACCAAATTGGGTGCCTGTCTTCAAAATTCCTATGGTCTATCATATACTTACCCAAAGGCCCCAACTGCTGTGTTAGCCTATAGTTAATAAACTTCTATGCATGCTCCAAAGCCTTAAAACTAACAGCATTCCTCCAACACAAACACAGTACTATATCCAACCATACAATGCACATGCCTGGATATATCTTCGGCAACATAAACAGATCCTCCCTTATCTTATCCACTAACTGCTTCTTATGTATTATTCCCAAATCATTACCGGCTAAATGTATAACTAATATTTGAGGAAGCCCCATCCATGAATGTATCACTTCAATTTTATCCATAAGCTGAGTCCAGCGAAGACCTCTAATCCCATGCCAACTAACTATCAACGAACAATCAATGCAAACCCAAATCCTTTCCATCTGTCATAACTGCTGCCCTCTTTGCCAGCCAATGGATATATGAAAAGGCCCAAGATGACAATCTCTTTTCCTGAAACACACACACAAAAAAAAAAACAAAACAAAAAAAAAAAACAACATATTCTTATTATCTTTTGAATCCATTACCGAATATAAGATAAAAAGGCATTGGAAGACCACCTCCCCACTCTCTGGATGACCTCAACAGATCTGCCTTCCCTTACCAAATCCAAAGCCCTAACAATACAAAAAGAATGAGTGGAAAACTTCTTGCTTGGAAAATCCATATATCATAGTGCCCTTCTTATTACATATACAAACTGATTACCCAATACCACCTCATCCCTCTCAACTGAATAAACAATTTTGAGAGCTCCCTGCATGAGTCGGCATCAATTCTACAGCCCAACCCACCAGACAAAGACCCTTACTACTATCCTTCCCAAGAACTATCTGCATGCCCTTCCCTAAACTAATCTGATTTAGATCTTAGAAACCAAATGTGTACTGATGCTGGAAAAGCCAGAACATCTTTCCAGACTAATTACCCTAACAGCTCTGACACTCAAAATGCCCCAAAATACATCTATAAACACAAAGTAACCCACAGAACATAATCCACTGACTCACCCACCGCTAAAGCTAAACCCTTCAATAAAACTTTTAAAAGCTGTCTCGTCAATGGCCAATACATATCCATATTCACACTAACCACTCTACCCCATCCTCTCAACATATGCCCCACCTTCCAGGGCTTTGTAAAATCATGCAGCCCAGCCACTTGCACAAATATACTAATTGCTGCCAAGTCCACCTCAACCGATTGCATTGCCTTACCCTGCCAGCAAGCCTGAGCTAAGTATCACAATAATAATTCCCTCAACCAAACTGCTTCATCCTCAGGTAACTATAAAATAAATCTATCAAAATCATATAATGCCCTCCCATATGGTCTCCTGGTAGACACCACCCAAGATTGCAGCACCAAACTCCTGGTTATGTAAACCTAAGATGCCACACCTTATCTGGCAACACCATCGGCTCTTCCTCTGCCCCCAGGGCCAATTGCCAGAACCTGGAAACTGAAATAGAGACAAACTGTCAGCCATCTCATTCTTATCCCCTGCCACATGCACATCTGGAAATGAAAAATGTATTAATTGGGTGGTGTCTACCAGGAGACCATATGGGAGGCCTTATATGATTTTGATAAAACCAACTTATGTTTATTTTATTTTATTTTTTATTTTATTTATTATTTTACATTTGTTAACTGGGCTAGTCTAGCTGGATATATTTCCATTTTCAGTAGAGGCCCGGGGAGAAAAGCTCCAACAAGATAGAAAAATTCAAAATATCGTTGCAAGGTAAATTAAAGGATTAATAAAAAATAGAACAAGTAATTATTACATACTGAAGATATTTACACTTGAAAAAAACAACAGTAAAAATATTTACACTTAAAAAAACAACAATAAAAATGTAGCACAGTAAGATTCTTATGGAATTTTTCACATCAAATAGAAAGGTTTCAGCAGTATGTTGATTAGAGTTTAAACAGCACCAGCCTTGCTTACATGAATAAACATTAAAATGTTTGGAAGTTTGTTTGGAAGAGGAAGAAGCAGTGGTGGAAGAGGGTGGTTAGTCAGAGTTACTACAACGGTATAACCAGTGCATTTTGAGGTGTTTTTTTGAGTTTTTGTTTAAAGAGAGGCAAGGATGCGATTAGTGTTAGTTCATTGGGTAGCAGGTTCCAGTTTTTTCCTGTGGTGTTAGTAAACAGAGAGTCACCAGCTATGTTGTTAGACTTGGTTATACTAGCGAGGAGTTTGCTACAAGAACGTAGGGAATTCAGATTTTTATAGGAGATTAAGAGATTGGAGAGTATAGGAGTGGTGTTGGGTTGGTAGAATATCTTGTGGGCAATCGTGAGTTGGGAGATTATCAGATGGTTTTGGAATTCAAGCCAGTCTAGTTGCCAAAGATTCAGACAGTGGTGGGTTCTAAAGGGATTGCCAGTGGCGAATCTGGCGATGTTATTGTAGGAAGTTGCTAGTTTGTTAAGGTTACTTTTCTTTAGGTTGATATAAATAGGTGAGGCGTACAGAAGAGTAGAGATTAGATGGGAGTGAGCAATCTTGGTTCTGGCTGGTGGGGTTAGGAAAGGTTTTATTCTATATAAGGAGCCTATTTTTCTGTTGACTGTTTTAATGGTGTTATTTATATGGTAATCAAATGTAAGGTTATTGTCAATGGTTATTCCTAACAGTTTAGTGGTAGAGTCAGGGAATATAATAGTGCCATTATTTGAAGAGACTGAGAAATGTATGGGGGAGGACTTGGTAGTAGGGGTAAAGAGAAGGAGTTTTTTTTTTTTTTTTGTCATTAAGAAGAAGGCAGCATTTTGTAAACCATGTTTCTACAGTGTTAAAAACATTTTGAGTAAGAGAATATAGTTCTGATGGAGAGTATGCTGAGCATATTAGCATAGAATCATCTGCATATTGAATGCACGTGGCTTGAAGAATTACTACATGGAGGTCATTGATAAATAATGAGAAAAGAATTGGTCCAAGAATAGAGCCATGAGGGACTCCGATGGTGACTGGCAGAAAGGATGAAATTTGATTTTCCCAGAGAACTGCCTGTTGCCTGTTGCTGAGGTAGGATCTGAACCATTTAACAGCCTGAGAGTCAAAGGAAAGGGATTCAAGAATATTGATTAAGAGGGTGTGGCTTACCATGTCAAAAGCTTTTGAGAGGTCAGTAAAGAGTGCAGATGAGAGGATGTTTTTATTACGGTTTCTATTGATGGTATCTGTAAAGGATAAAAGGGCAGTAGTGGTACTATGTGATGGCCCAAAGCCATGTTGGCAGTTTGCTATTATGTTATGTTGAGATAGATGATGTAAAAGTTGTTGGTGAATGCATGTTTCCATAATTTTTGCTAAAGGTGATAAGAGAGCTATTGGCCGATAGAGTAGTCATTTTAGTTCCCACCTTTATGTAGGGGGATAATGTGGGAGATTTTCCAAATATCTGGAATGGTTCCCTCTTTGATTGTCCTATTTATAAGGATGGATATAGGGTAGGCAATTGCTTTGGCTGCTTTTTGGAGATATTGCGATGGTAGTTGGTCAGCAGAAGGAGTACATGGCTTGAGTTTTTGAATAAATTTATAGATGAGAGTAGTAGAGATGGGTTTTAGTTTAAATGTAGGTAGAGAGCCTGGTGTGGTGGTGGGAAGGCTTGAGTTATCTGGGATAAGCTGACTAGCTAGAGGTTGTATGGTGTCAGTGAAAAAAGAATTAAAGGTATTGGCAGTTTGATGGGGGGTATTTGGATCTGCATCTAGTGGGGTGGGTGTTTGAGAGTGTCCTGGGGAAAGGAGTTTATTGATACTAGACCAGAACTTCTGAGGATTATTTTGATGAGTTTGCTGCAGTTTACAGTAGTAGTTCTTTTTATCTGTAAGTATTGCCTTTTTTGTACTATTTCTCAGCTGCCTAAAATTTAGTTGATCAGAGATATTTCTGTTAGCTCTCCACTTAGCCCAAGCTTTGTTCCTAAGCAAGATTTGATGTCTGGTTTCTTTAGAAAGCCATGGGGCTGGGTTGGACTTCATTCTGATGGACCGTTTAGGTGCATGCCTATCCAGGATTGATAAGTATTTAGAGTTAAAATACTTTACAGCCTCTTCAAGTGGAAGGGATTTTAATGGGTTCCAGTCACAGGCACTAAATTCAGTTTGAAATAATTCTGAGTTAAAGTGTTTGGTAGAGCGTGCTATCCTAAAGGTGGGGAGGTTGGGAAGATCCTTCTTTTCTCTTATGATATAGGTCAAAAAATGATCACTTACATCATCTGGCAGCATTCCCACCTTATAAGATTGTTTCTGTTTATTTATGAGTATCCAGTCTAAGGTGCTCTCTTTTTTATTTGGTTTGTTAATTCTGGTTGTAGAGGTTATGATTTGGCTAAAGCCATGGAGGTTAATATGACAGGTAGGATTTTCAGCACTAACACCTTTCCAGTCAATATTAAAGTCGCCTAGTATTATTGTTTCTTGGGAGTAAGTAGAAGACACCCAGCTTAGTATAGCCTCTATTGTAGTGATATTATTTCCGGGTGGTAAGTAAATACAGATAATGTTTAAAGATTTGTTTGCGCTGATTTGAAGTTTGGTGATGAGGACTTATGCGTTACTATCCTGGGTTGGATTATATGGTAGGGTGGAGATATGAAGTCCATCTTTAAATAGAACTGCTACTCCACCCCCTTTGCATTTTGTTTGGTCTTGTCTCACTATGTTATAGCCTTGGGGAATGATTTCATTGTCTTTAGTTTCTGGATTCAACTAAGTTTCAGTGAGGCAGAGGATATCAAAGGAGTGAATATCTAGGAGGGCATGGAGGTGGGCTACTTTATTATTAATGCTTTGGATATTTAGATGCCCTATTAGGAGAGAGTTATTGAGTTTGAGGTGGATTGTTTGGATAGAGGGGTTGGTAGGGCCCGGGTTGGGGTGGATGTCACCATCTTTTAAGGAGGGATTATTTAATTTTGTTACTGAATTATACCTAAGGTTAGTTTGAATTTTCACTTTCTTTATTGTGGGTATATTGTGTTTAATGTGGGAGAGTCTATGGTATTTAGGCAGCAGGTAGCTGGGAATGGAAGTTATGTTAGTATGACTATTGGAGGGTATATGTGTGTGAATTGCTGTTTGTTTTAGGGAGTGGTTAAGATGGTAATAGTGCAGTTTTTCAAAGGAGGTAAGAAGGTAGATCGAGGTGAGGATAGTTGACAGTATAACTGCAAGTATTAGCTTGGTTAGATTAGCCAGAGGCATCTTATTGAGATTATAAGTAAAAGGAGTGAGGAGTTAGGGATTGAAAAGTAGAGGAAAAGAAGATAAAAGGATAAGGGAATTGAAGAGAGGAGGCCACTAATATATATTAGTTAAGAGTAGGAGCATATGGAAAGGTGCTCTAGGGAGTGGCTTATTGTGAGTGATAGAAGGTGGGGGTGTGGCTAAACTGTATGGGATGAGGAGAAGTATGGGATAGGTTGGAAGAGAGAGAGAGGGTGTGGTTTAGGAAGTATAAGTGTAGGACCTCTGGAGGTGGGTGGGAATTGGGGGTAGGGTAGGGTAGCGGAGTGAGCCCGTAGGGCGAACAGAGTGGGTCAGAGCTGAGAGAGGCTGAGAGGCAATCAGTTATGCAGAGAGACTATGTTCTACAGGCTTAGGAAAGGTAAGAAACATTTCCTGTTGCTACTTGTCAGAAAGATGGTGAACAAATGTATAGCTGTGTAGGGGAGAAAGGTAAGAGTGAAGGTTCTATAACAGAGAGAAAGATATTTATAAATAGTGCTATGGCAGGAAAAGAGGTTTAAACAGAGAGTTAATTAAGGGGGCCAGTAGCTGTAGTAGTAATTGACAAAAAAGCTGTCTAGTTTCTAAAACTCTCAGACTTATCCAGGATAATTCCCCTTTCAACTTTTCATGAGGTGTGGGGTAATTACTTCAGTAAAAAGTACAAGCGAGGATAGCAGAGTATGGCTGGTCTGCAGAGCTAGTGGATTCTTACTTCCAATAAGAGACAGTTTTCCATGGCTTGAGGTCTGCTGCCCTCTAGTGGTAAATGTAGGGAAAACACTAACTCCACTAGGATAGGAGGAGGGGGGGGTATGATAGTAAAGAGATGGTCGGAGGGGTAGGTCCGTGGGTGTGCTGGCCCTTACAAATTAATTTAAATTTAATGCACTCACAAGTAATTTTAAATTAACCAACAACAACAATTCAGATCTCGCAGTCTTTTCTTGCAAAACTTACACCACCACATTATCTTAATTAAACATTACACTCTTTCCCCTCAATTGCTCCTGCCAAACTACTGACACATTAACTACAAAATGGCAACATCCCTTTTCCACTCATCCTTCCACTCCACCAGCCAACGAGCCGCAAATCATTACCCTCCAAAAATTGCATCAATTCCAGTACCCCCAGCTGCATCCGCAAACAACTGCAGTTCCTCTTGACCAACCCAATCCATCTGCCAAGAAGACACACCATTAAACTGCTCCAAAAAGGGCAACCAAAGTAACAAATCAGCCCGTAACAACTTATTAATCCTGAGTCAATGATGTTTGCTCTTCCCTCCTTTTAACAAAAAGGCCACTGACCCACAAAAAGTGCGTCCTGGATGAACTGCCCTAAATGCAAAATTCATAAGCCCTAAAAGCTGCATAACCTCCATTATCCACTCCATATCCTTGCACAACACCCATCAAATCTTCTCCTTCAGTTGGGCTATCCTATCAGCTGGCAAGCAAAACAATCTATGTTCTGCATCCACCAATAAACCCAAGAAAAGCAGTGCCTTAGCTGTGCCCTCTAACTTCTGCCTAGCCAATGGGTCCCCCAACTCATCACACATCCCCAAAACCTCTTGCAACCTTCAAATGCTCCCACAAACCCCTCACCTACTATCAAGAAATCATCCAGGTAACGCACCCCCATCATTGTGTCCACCTGCTGCTGCCAAACTCAATGAAGTACCATGCTAAATTTCTGAAAAGTAGTGCATCCCATTGACATAGCCTTATTGAAGTAAAATTTGTTCCCAACTACCATGCCTAATAATGGCCACTTCTTTTCCCGTACCAGGAAAAGGCAAAAGGTGGATTCAATGGCCACCTTCACCAACCTTGGATCCTTATACCCCTGAATAACCTTTGTGGCATCATCCAAAGATGCATAACTTACCTTGGTATCCTCGACTGAAATGAAGTCATTAACAGAGCTCCCTTTTGTTACAACAACTGGTAAATCAGCCTGAACTCACCAGCCACTGTATTGGGAAGTAAACCCAATAGTGAAACCTTAAAATTCTTTAAGAGGGGACTATGAAAAGGTCCCAACAACCTACCCACCTGTCATTTCTTCTCTATCAAACCCTCCAATATATCCTTCTTCCCCAGTACCAATCACAAATTCCTACAAACTACCTCATTCCCCACCACCCTTGATTTAATAGAAAGCCCCTGAGAAAAGCCCTTAACTATTTCTTCTTTAAGAGAAGAATCAGGAAATTGCTGGAACATACATTGTAATACTCCCCCCTTAATGGTAAAATGCATCCCCCCTGGCCATCCCCTTGCACCCCAAAAAGATACCCCTCCCCAAAACCCTTGAAAGTTCCCTCTACCTCGGAGATTCTTAAACCACTGGAAAGAAGGGAAAACACCCACATCAGTTGAAACTGAACCCAGAATCACCAAATTAACTGCCTGCCGACCACACTGCACCTCTGGATGGCTCCCTGCATACTTTGAACAAGCATGCAAGAACTTACACACTACCCACTATCAACATCCCAAATTAAAAGTCCAACATACCTCCCCTTCTTCCCCTACCCTTCTCCCTTAACTAACCACCCCAAAGCTATCCATCATGGTAGCTATCCATATGTCCAGATGTCTAACCTCCCAGTGGAGAGAGTGATCAACTGCTTTCTGCTGCCGAAACCTCTCATACCATAACCAATTGGTCCCTGGCCACAACTGCTGAGCCTTCAAAATTGTCATAAAGAAAAAGTGGCAAAGCCAAAGAAGTATCCTTCTCCATCCAAACTGCCATGCAATATACAACACTTACCACCCAATTATCCCACATCCTAGGTCAAGGGGTCAGAAAAAACATTCCTGTCCCTTGCCTTAAAGCCTGTGTAGCTAACCAATCAACCGCTTGCATGCTAAAATCCAACCCAACATCAGAGAACCCCTCCTTCAGATGACCCCAAGCTCCCCATAGACAACCCTACACTATCATCCCCACTGCCTGTGCCACCCTGGCCCTGCTTGATAAGCCTTTATGCCTCCCCACATATTACCTACAGCCTAACCTTACTTTTGATACACTTTGTCCCCAACTATCCTGCAATTATTCCCAATAAACTCTGAACCATGCCAGCCTAACGGATCTCCCAGCATCATGTCATTACTTGCCGCTCCATCATGCTTCAATCCAGCAACTGGAAGGTCCACTGCAACAACATCCCTCAACTGCCGTGCTCGCTTCCCTCGAGCCACCTATCTGGTCTTTGCTGCTGGATGTCATCTTTTCCGTCTGGACTCACCTGGTTCATCTGCCACCGTGGACTTAGAATGAGGAACCTCCTGGAGCGGTTCCTCTGCCTGCAACACTATTGCCACCTACCTCTGCCACAAACTCTGCATATTCACCATCTGCAACAAAGAAGGAGACAAATTAAGACTGCAGGAAAAGAAATCCCCTACTTCCTAAGCCCATGTACATTTATTTTGCTTTCCTCTTTGTTCCAGTGGTGAGAAAATCAAACCCTGTACCATGCACAGTGCAACCCAGAACCCTAACCTCTATCACAAATCCCACCACAATTTACATACCCCCTGCCTCTTATCTGAAAAAAATAACTACAATGCCTGGAAAACAGATGGAACTCCAAGCAGAGACAAAAGTCCAAGTACTGCCATCATGTCTTAAAATTTACTAGAATAACAGGTTTCATATAAAGCTACATCTGACAATGTCAGTGTTACTTTCTCAGTTTTGTTTTTTTTTTGTTATATAAGAACAACTATCTTGCAGAAAACCCCAGAGACCCCTTAAACTGATGTCCCCTTACAGTAAGTGGCACTCCTACTAACTGAGAAAGTTGATAGCAAGCAGATTGAAAGTCCAAAATCCAAATGTATAACCTGGTCTACGGAGTTTCCATCCCAAGCCCTCTCTGAATCCTTGCACTGCAACTCTCCTATTTGTAAGTTGTACAAAGTTTTTTTTTCTTATATCTTGACATCCAACATTGATAACATTGACTTCAAAAGCAGCCTATGTTCACATAAAAAGCCCTGGATCTGGAAAATATTTATCCTATGACATATAATCTCAGTGCTATTTTAGTCCCAGCAGCACTATTCTTCCATTTATTGTGATATTGGATAATTCTAGCAGCCAATTATTGTGCCCTTGCCCACAAGACCCAATATGCCTTCTCACCAGCAATATTCTACATTATACCATGATCCCCCCAAAACGTGCACGCTGATTGGCCAGCGTGCCCGTTGTAAATCGAGTTATACTAATGGAAAAAGGTCCAGTCACCCGGACTTTTTTCCATTCGTATAACTCGATTTTTTAAAACACTGTCTCGCTATGTTAAATGGGTTTAACATAGCGAGACAGCTTTAAAATAAGCAACGGAGAGATCTCCGTTGCTTATTTTAAAGCTGTCTCGCTATGTTAAACCCATTTAACATAGCGAGACAGTGTTTTAAAAAAAAGCAACGGAGAAAGGAAGATCTCCGTTGCTTTTTAGTGTAGCTATGTTAAATGAGTTTAACATATGAGAGTTTAAAATAAGCAACGGAGATGTCCGTTGCTTATTTTAAAACTGTCTCGCTATGTTAAACTCATTTAACATAGCAAAACACAAAAAAAAAAGCAACGGAGATCTTGCTTTCTCCGTTGCTTTTGCCCACAGCTCTGATGTACTACATCAGAACTGCCGTGGATGCCAGACATCTGCGGAAGGGCAGTAAACAGGCATTATACTATGCCATTATTTAAGAAAAGTAACAGTTTCTTTTCTTAAATAATGTCATGGTATAATAGCAATAACCCACTTCTGGGTGTGGGTAATGCTAAATTTCCCCACGGTTGGCTTTGTTTGGTTACCCACACCAAGGCGTGGGTTATTGCTATACTAATCCTTAAATAGGTACAACTATGCATGTGTGTATTTAACTGTACATACAGACCTGGTGATGTCTTGACATACCCAGCACTGAAATCTAGCTGCAAATATATAAATACCCCCATGTAGATTTATCAAAAAAACTCACAACCAAAAATGCAGACCCTCACCAAATGTTGTATACTTGGCACACTTTCTGTCCTTGTGCATATATACCTGATGAGAAGTGTCACAAATTGACTGTTTACACAAATATGCTACGTTCCTTAACAGCTTAACACCCCACAGTGCATGTGTGGTGTGCGGACATTATTCAGTAGAACTGAAAGCCTACAAAAAGGCAGTCACAGCATCACTGGATCCATCCCAGCTCCCTGAATGCTACAACATGGTACCATTACTACCAATAAACATGACAATTATACACAACCAGGATACCCATTAGCAAAGATGAAGGAAAGACCAACAGAATGTCTTAGACAAATAAATGTATCTTCAAACTTCTAAAACAACACAGTATAATTACACACAGCTTAGACACAAGATCACACTACCCCACCAATAGAAACTAACCACCAGGAAGACAACTGACCCACTAACAACACGTTTTAGTGGTATTACTGGTAGCCAAGGTGAGTTACCATGTGGAGCTCCCCCCAATGTGAGTGAAATTCCTCAACTTAGTGACAGTGCATCATTTGCCTGACCTATACCTGCATTCCTTTCATTGTTTCTGTGTTGATTATAATTTTAAACCATTCTTATAACCAGCCAACTGCCCTAATCACGCAACACCTCCCCCCTTTAACATGAATCCTACCACTATGACTAACCTGTACTGCAACTGAATGACACAAACACACAATTAAAAAAAAAAGTATTGCAAACCTTTGTTACCAACTAGCATCCACCTCCATGCACCATTATTAATCCAAGGCCTACTGGAGCATGTTGTACCTACAGGTTGTCTTGCACGTAATTCTGCACTATTGCAAATTCATACCAAAATGTGATTCCTCTTCCCAGTTACAGTCCTATAAAAATCCTAATTCCCACCCTATATCTACGTCACTTCCTCTAAAGTACCTTTAACAAATTAACCAATACCTTCCCAAAGTTTGGTTGAACCTATCTTAATTCCTTAATTTTAACCTCCTTCCCCAGCAAAACTCCCACTCTCCACCCTCATTTAACTCACTCTAACCCTTACCAAAGATGACTCTGGACAAATTGATTTCTTCCCAGTCCTCATTTATACCACTCAAATAATTCACTCAATGAATACTCAACAGTATGGAATCATTTTCTTGCTTTATTCTTACTGTATTATTACTGCTAAGATTCAAAATTCCTATAATTCCATACCTGTGAACTTACGTGAACACATTACCATTCTTTCTGTACTGTATATGTAAAATGGTCAAAGAAAGTAACTTCATAGGTTCATAGGTTGGTACTAGGCTATCAGCCCTAGGGCCTATACAAGCCTAGCCACAACAATTCCCTGGCTATTTCTTCCCACACTATTTACTTCCCTGGACCCCTGTCTAGCAGGGTAACTGATGTGATCCCTGGGGTGAATTTCCTTTCTCCCATCCAATCGTCAAGGTTCCTTTTGAAGAGGGCCAAAGAGGCACTCTGCTTGACCTGTTCCTCAGAATCCCCAACCACCCATATTAACCTGCATGCATTTACACAAATTATATCCACCCCTACCAGGATAGGTAAACCCAACCAAAAAGAAAGCATACTTGACTGGGTACTCATAAATAGTCACCCCCAACTGTACACCTCTGGTACCCTCCTTGATGGCCTAAGCGATCACCTTCTCACATATGTAATTAAGCACAAAACCATTAATTACCAACAACCCTTACTCAGAAAGGTTAGAAACAATAAAAACTTTGACCCTGCCAAATTCCAACAAGAACTAAACTCATGTAATTGGTCTATTCTAAAACACCTCCAACTTAGAGGAAGCAGTAGCATACTTTAACAACAAATTCCTTGAGATCCTTGATTTGCATGCACCTGTTCGTTCAAAGAGAACCAAGGCAAAAACTGCGCCATGGCTTTCTAAAGAGTCTAAACTCAAAATTACCCTTAGAAACAAAGCATGGGCTTTATGGCATTCTTCTAAAGACCCTCAAGATCATATTAAATACAGGCAATCCAGGAACAAAACCAAAAAATCAATTTTACAAAACAAAAAACAATACTACTGTAATTTACAGACAGTAAATCAAAATAACCCTCAGAAGTTTTGGGCAGGTTTAAATAATCTACTACATCCTAGACAAACTTCAACCCCAATCCTTGCTGCTACTATTGATAAAACCCCTGAAGATGTTTGACAGTTTTAACTGATTCTTTACTGAGACAATTCAAGCCCTAGCTAGCCAACTACCTCCTAGCTCCCCTGGTCCTGAAAGTAGCACCCCTAGAAACCTACTCACATTCAGCTTGCAACCAGTCGCCACTTCACTTATCCATACCTTGATCAAAAAATAAAAACCCACTACACCTTCTGCTGATCAACTCCCTGCCGAGTACCTACAAAAATCAGCTGATGCTATTACTTACCCCGTCTCAATACTAATCAATCGAACCATAGTAGAAGCTAAAATTCCCACCAACTGAAAAAATCCTATGTAATCCCACTTCACAAAGGAGGCAGCTCTACTGAATTCTCCAATTATAGGCCAATAGCTATACTATCTCCACTTGCAAAGATTATGGAAAAATGTAGTCATAGACAACTCATGCACCCCCTAATCCAGAATCACCTTATGGCAGACCCTCAGCATGGCTTCCGTCCTCATCACAGCACTACTTCAGCCCTCCTAGCCTTTACCAACACCATAAACCATAATCGCAACAATAATTATATATCTTCAGCCCTCTTCTTGGATCTTTCCAAGGCATTCGATATGGCTGATCACCAACTTTTAATCCACACCCTGAAAACATTCTGTCTAGATACTAGAGCCCTTCAATGGTTTCAATCCTACCTGAATGGTCAACAGCAGACTGTCCTCTGGCAGAACAAACTCTCTAGCCATCTACCTAACACCCTTGGAGCACCACAAGGCTCTATACTAGGGCCCTTGCTGTTCTCTATCTTCATTAACGACCTTTATACTGTCATCCCAAAAGTCAGCTGTATCCAATATGCTGATGATTCTACTCTGATTTGCTCAGCTACATCTACAGTAGAGTTGTGGTCAGCTACCCAGACCACCTTTAATACAATAGAAAACTGTCTTTCTGAACATCGTCTGATCCTAAATCCCAAAAAAACTAAAATGCTGATATTTTCACCAACACGTAGGTCTACTGCTTTCACCTTTACCATAAATTCAAATGATGGCACAATAATCTCCCCTGGTCCCTCTACAAAACTATTAGGTGTCATCATAGACAATAATCTAAAATTTGACCTACATGTTAACCAAACTATCAAAACCATCAATAATAAACTAGGGTCACTGTACAGAACAAAAGCCTTCCTAACCCCTCCAGCTAAAATTGACATAGCTCGCTCTCACCTTCTTTAAACCCTTCTGTATGCATCCCCTCTACTCTCGGATTTAAACAAGATAAATCCTTAACAAACTCTCAATTTGCTACAACCACATTGCCAGGTTTGCCACTGGGCTGCTGTTAGAAAAATCTACATGCTGCCTAGAAAAATATATTTACAATGTGTGTTGCTTAGAAAATATATTTACATACATGCTGCCTAGAAAAATATATTTACAATGTGTGCTGCTTAGGAAGATGTGTATTTAATCATTCAAACATATATAAGTTGTGTGATCAAATATATAGAGAAATGTGTGCTTTAGTTAGGAATAAATGTACTTAATGCATTTAATTCTGTCTTACTAGAATAACAGTAGAAATAAACCTGCATATTATTGCTTGAAGTACAAGCTGCAGTGTAATCAGAAATTTGACCTTGGCAGCTTGCAGATGCAGTCTGGCTCATGTCTTTCAAGTAAAGATTATTTTGCAAAGTTAGAAAATAATAAATCTGTTCGCATGTATGTCCTCTTTCCTGCCTCCACCAAGGAAGTAGCCTTGTGCGCACTATCTCTGATAGTGCAGCTGAGACAAGAGAAACAAAGGAGGCTTTAAGGAAGACATACATCGATTGTATTTGAACTAATCAGAGAACCTTGAATTGGCTACATCCTCAGGAGGTCATCGTGACTGACCAGCTGTTTGCAAGGCTGCAACATTCTCATGGGAAAAGGACTTTTTGAAAAACACGAACTCAGCAGTTTTTATGAATTACTATGATGTAAAGACCCTGTCACTGACCACACCAGTAAGGTGGGCAAAACTGATAATGAAATGTATATAACCAATGTGTTTTGGTCAATAAAGCAGTCAAAATTCTATACAAACTTTGTGTATGGTTTTTTGCCTCCTAATGTACATTAGCTTTAAGATGCTCAAGCTTTCCTGCATTATTGTTTGTTATTAATTGACATTGTGTTTGAATAACTCAATGATTTTTACAGTCTGACTCTAACAAATTTATTTAACATCTTGGTCCTTCGGACCGGAATTCCCTTGGTAAGCTACAGGTCAGAATATATAGGTGGTATTGAAGTCTGCGCAGAAGAAGGAAAGACCTGCGACTGAATTGTCGTGCCCAAAGAGGCTGTCCACTTGTCTGATCTGTGGCGAAAAGCGGAAAACTGGGTCCTAAAAGCCTATCAAACATAAGCAGGAGGCACGGGTAAGCAGAATTCCTCTCTTTCTTTTTGTTTTAGATCGGGCACCAGGTTACACTGTGCTATTGCTAAGGTTTGTGATAGCAGGGAGAGAGGTAGTCGAAGTATTGTATCTTGAGTCATAGATCAGGAAATAAAACAAAACAAAGTAAACAGTCATTCTAGACACTACTGTGAATACGGGGAATAGAGATACCACGTGGTACAAGAGAAAGGGTTACGTAACAGTTCTGTTGTTGTTTTTTCTCTCTCTCTCTCTCTCTCTCTCTCTCTCTCTCTCTCTTCTTTTTTCTTTCAGAGACATGGGAAACGAATGCACTAAAGGGTCACGTGACCGCTAACAGAAGATGCAAAATATATGCAATTACAGAGAGCAGATAATGTGAGATATTTTGCAACATGGGTTAACAAGTATGACTTTGATGGTAAATTGGATAAAATGGCATTAATAAAACTTTTAAGACAGTTAAAATCTGACGCAGAAGGTCAGGCAAAAAAACAGCGACAGTTGGGTGTTCCTCAAGCACATAGGTGGATTGAGGAAGCGAACCGAAGGGAACAGAAAAATAAAAATGCAAAGGCATTATTTTTAGACAAAGAGGATAATAATGTAGTAGTAGCATCGGTCCCTCCCCTACCACGTCCACCGATGCCTTACTTAGAATATGAAGCGGGAGGGCGGGCTGACCCCCCCCCACGGTACCCAGAGACAACAGGGATATTAAGACAACCATTTGTAAGAGAACCTATCGGGACTAGATCCCGAATACGTCAAACACTTGTAGATGTTCAACCAAGCGGGAATTTATTAGATGAGGGTGAGGAAATCTGTCCATTAATAGAAGTACCAAACCCGCAGGCAGGAGGGCCAGGCCTCAACTCTCTTAGTATACAGACCATGGACACGGAAGACATCCGAAAAGCTACAGAAGGAATTCCCCATCCAAAAATTAACTTTGAGAAATTTTTACAGGATTTACAGGGTATGAGATTAAGTTACCACTTAAATGGGGAAGAGGTAGAAAGAGTAGTTAGACAAATTTTAGGTCCAGACTGGCACATGATTTGTGGCACCTGGAATGCCCGTGACGCACAACACAGGCCACTCCTACATAGTGACGCAGAACTAGATACTAGATTGAAGGGTCTTACAGACCGCATTACTGAAAAATGGAAACCTAGGGCAGACTGGACTTGCATTAACCAGTGTGTACAACAAGATAATGAAACTGTGGATGCATACTATGGCCGATTGTTAGAATGTTTTAATAACCATAGTGGCATGCCTGTTCCTGAAAATCAAAAAAATGATAGTTCATATGAACAACAATTGAAGAATGCATTTTTGAAAGGTTGTATTGCCCCTGTCAATAGCTTCATCATGAAGCACATGATAGATCACCGAACAAGTAGGCTTCAAGCCTTGTTAGAGTATGCTAGACATGCCGAAAAACATTTTAACAGTAAAAAGAAAAAGAAAACGCAGGTCTTCACAGCTGAAGACGGTGCGGAAGTTTTGTAGTACAAGCAGCCAAAAAGGGCAAGCAAAATATTCAGGGTAACAAACGCTCTGACAAAAACTCAGAAATTTATGAGAGCAGAAAGAAAAAAGGTGAATGCTTCAATTGCGGTAAGAAGGGACATTTGGCAAGGGATTGCAGAAGCAAGGCACCTGCGGAAAAAAAGGATAAGGAAGATGAGGATTGACTATATGACAGTTATGCTGCTCAGCAGTCTTCAGAAGAGACTAATGAGCAGGGGAATGATGTAAATACCTTAGAAGAAGCAGATGACATGCAACTGGATGTAGAAGTTGGGGAAAGTGAAGTTTTAGATCTGGCACTACTGAGCTTAGAGCTCTATTTAGCAGACACGAAACCGGAAGTTACACTTCTGGTAGAAGGGAGAGAAATCAAATTTTTGTGTGATTCAGGAGCATCACGAACTTTGATACATCCTTCAAAGTTACCGGAACATTCTGAGTCACCTGATTTCATATTAGTGAAAGCAGCAAACGGACAGTTGTACAGGGAACCACTTTCCCATGATATAGCAATAACTGATCCAGTCTCGGGCATGACCCAGAGAAGTAAAATAGTACTTTCTGCCAAATGCCCCATGAATCTATTAGGAAGAGACCTTATGCAACTTTTTGGCATAGCAGTAGTCCCTACCATAAACGGTATGGAGGCACAAAGACAAACTGACACCTTTGTAATACGGTCGGAGGGGGAGGCTTATTATTGGTACAGCCAGGATCTGGTTACAACCGGACCAGGGGCAGTGACCGAGGAATTGATGAATGTAGCCACCAGCAAGGTGCCTCCCCTCGATACTGACCAGCAACATTTATTACATTGTACCCTATATTATTGTAGCACACCAGGACCTGATAAAGAATACGAACAAAAGTTGTTCAGGAATCCTGCAAATAGACTGATATTACGGACCCTATACTGGGACACTGAGGGCAACAGTGTGGTGAGTTGTTCGTTACCTCAGGAGCTTTTGGAATTGTACAAATCCAATAAACTACCACACGTTAGCCTAACCAAAAACAAGAATGTTAGGTGGGTAGACTTGGGTGACAAAGTGACAGGATGGGAGAGACTAACTGACTTAGAGTTATCGGACTTAGGAGTACAGAAACAGAAACTGAATTGGTTAGCATAGCACGCCCAGCTGTACACTTACAACAGAGTGAAGACAGCTGAATGGCGTTCTTGATAGAAGAAGAAGAAAAAGCTTTGAGTGAAATACCAAATGTTCTTTGGTCAACAGGAAAATCAGATGTAGGACTTATTCGTACAGCAGGGCCAGTAGTTATTACACCAAAATCAGCCTTTAGACCAAGGAAAAGACAATATCCTTTGAGCAAGGATGCAGAACAGGGAATCAAACCTATTATAATGGCATTACTCAAGGAAGGGATACTGGTGGAATCTTTAGATTCACCATGTAATACTCCTCTATTTCCTGTAAAAAAAGCAAATGGGGAATGGCGGATGGTACAAGATTTACAAGCTGTAAATGATGCGGTAATACCAAGAGCACCTACGGTGCCAGACCCACATACCTTATTAAATGATTTGAAGCCACAACAGAAATATTTCACCGTGGTAGATATTAGCAATGCATTTTTCTCAATACCTATCCACCCTGACAGCCAGCATTGGTTTGCATTTACATTTCAGGGCAAAAGGTATCGTACACCGACTACCACAGGGATATAGTGAAAGTCCAACAATATTCGCACAAGAGATGGCTAGCAACCTGGCGGGGTTTTCTCCACCAGGGGGCAGCCAAGTACTACTTTATGTAGATGACATCTTGCTTGCAGCTCCTACCCAGCAACAGTGTAGGGAAGACACAATAGCATTACTGAAATTCTTAGCTGAGCAAGGGCATAAAGTGAATAAACATAAATTGCAACTTTGGAAAGAACAGGTTAAATACCTGGGATATGTGATATCCAAAGAAGGCAGAACATTAGATGAAGAACGAAAAACAGCTATTTTACAAGCACCCAGACCAACTACCAAGAAGGAAATAATGTCTTTTTTGGGAACGACTAATTTTTGTCGAAGTTGCGTACCGGATTCTGCTTTAGAAACGGCTCCATTGGCTGATTTAATATTTAAAACACCAATGGCAGCACAAGAAACACTACACTGGACTCCGGAAGCAGAGGCAGCCTTTTGCAGACTAAAAAAACTGATAGTTTCATCATTAGTTTTAGGGCTTCCGAATTACCATAAGAGATTTTTCCAAACTGTAGTTTGTAGGCGGGATATATGACGTCAGTACTGACGCAACAACATGGCGGCAAGCAACGCCCCATAGCTTATTATTCATCACAGTTAGACCCGGTGGCACGATCATTACCACCCTGCGTACAAGCAGTAGTCGCAGCAGCTATGGCAGTGCAAGCTTCAGCCTCAGTGGTGTTGTTTCATCCTCTCACGTTGAGAGTACCTCATGCAGTTGCGATAATTTTACTGCAGGAAAAATAGCATTTTATCCCCTGCCAGACATCTTTCTTGCATGACCATACTATTGAGTCAACCCCATATGACAATTGAACGTTGTACAACATTAAATCCGTCAACGTTACTTCCAATTCCTGTGGATGGCATACCGCACAGCTGCCTACAGGAAATGGAACAAATAACCACACCCAGACAAGATCTTACTGATGTACCTTTAGCTGACGAGAGGTGACATTTTTGTGGATGGGTCCTGTAGACGAGGTCCTACAGGGAAGAACCTAGTGGGCTATGCAGTAGTGACTGATGACGAAATCATAGAAGCACAACCCTGCAACATAACCTGTCAGCTCAAGCAGCAGAATTGATAGCTTTGACACGTGCTTGCACTCTAGCGAAAGGCAAATGTGTTAACATATATACTGACAGTCAGTATGCTTTCTCTACAGTGCATGTCTTTGCACAACAATGGAAAAACAGGGAATGATAACATCTACTGGCAAGCCGATTAATCATGTGCAATTAATTCTGAACCTGTTAGATTCTATTCAGTTACCCACTAGAATAGCTATCTGTAAATGTGCAGCCCATACAAAACAACAAGACAGAATTTCAAAAGGGAATGCTCGGGCTGATGCAGCTGCAAAGCGAGCTGCCTCAGACCCAGAAACTGTGCTTTTAAATGAAGAACTACAACCTTCTGAGACTCTAGATTTAGAAATGTTAAAAACAATGCAGACATTAGCTACAAAAGCAGAAAAGCAAAAGTGGATAAAACGAGGAGCAATCCTTAAAGAGGGACTGTACATCTCCAAAGAGGAGAAGCCCATATTACCATCTAATTTATTTAGATATGCAGCTTTGTTGAGCCATGGGCAGAGCCATGTCTCAACAGGGGGGATGGTACAGTTAGTTAACAAAACATTCCAAACATATGGATTTACGAATTATACACAAAAATTTTGTGCAACATGTCATATTTGTAGCAAACATCATGCACAGGGAGCATTTAAACCAAAGGGAGGAGGTTTCCAACACCACCCTATCCGTTCCATACTATTTGTATGGATTTCATAGAACTGAACAAATGTGAAGGGAAAAATACTGTTTAGTAATCATAGATATGTTTTCAAAATGGGTAGAAGCTTTTCCAACTAGAAATCCGGATGCAGCAACAGTGGCAAAGGCCCTAGTGAAAGAAATCATTCCTAGATTTGGCATACCGGAAAGAATTTATAGTGACAATGGGACACATTTCGTTAACCAAACGATACAGCAGCTTGGGAGATTTTTGGGATTTCTTTGAAAAACCATTGTGCTTATCACCCTCAGTCAGCAGGACTGGTGGAGAGGTACAATGGAATTTTGAAAAACAAGTTGAGAAAATTAATGAGTGAGACTCAAAAGACTTGGATTTGCTGTCTGCCTTTAGCACTGCTGAGCATGAGAACTGTTCCAAATGTAAAGGGCTTGACCCCTTTTGAAATAGTGTTTGGAAGGGCATATTGTGTGCCACAATGGAAGGCCCTCATGCCTGCAGAGCTGGAGGCCGATGGCTCATTAGCTAGTTATATGAAAAAGTTATTAGCAAATAAGACTGTTTTGCAGTTGAACTCTTTTCCAGATAAACAAGAAACGAAACCAGAAGCCGTGCTGACCCCGGGGTCCTGGATTTGGCTGAAAATCATAAAGAGAAAGAACTGGGCGAGTCCAAGGTGGGAAGGTCCGTACCAGGTACTGTTGGCAACACCCACTGCAGTGAAAATCGCTGAGAGAGCATCTTGGGTCCATTTAACCCATTGTAAACCTGTTAAGAAATTCAGTTTGGACATACCACAGGAACAGGATGGCCAGAGGCAGAATGAATAAAAATGTGAAACAACCCCAGAGACACTGGTTCACTGGCCTACTGATCATACACTTAATAACTATGTTTGTAGTAACTTTTTTGTTGATTTGGTTTTTCTTGCATATAACTACAGAAGTGAAATTAATAAAACGTGATGAAGGACTGGCTATAGACTGGCACCCAAACTTTAACACATACCTGGCTATGAAACGAGTTTATGTAGAGACTATGAACGTTTCAAATTGCTGGGTCTGTACTGCAATACCCACAGCATATGGAGGACTTTTGATGTCTGCTGTCCCCTTGGGAATAAATGCAACTTGGGAAAACCTGTTATTTGACACAGGCACTGTGAGATCACAAGACAAAGTGGCATTACACTTGCCTGTTACTCAGAAAGGAATTGTTTGTTTTGTTAAAAATGATACACTCCAGGTTGGTTGGAGTAACTGTAACATAACTGTGTCTTACAAATGTTATATAAAACCTATAGACCAAGGTACTAGTTGCAGCACGAATTATGATTCATATTTAAGCTTGATGAAAACAACATTGAGAAATGTGCAAAAATCTCCTGAAATATATAGACAATTTTCTGTTATAGATAAGAAAATGTTTCATTCAGGGTTAACCCGCATCAGTACAAAAGTAGAAAACTGTTATTTTGTTTGTGGGAAAAAAGCCTATAAATGGTTACCTGAGAATTGGTCCGGCAGTTGTTTTTGGGTTATCTGGTTCCAGCCATAAGACATACTGCAGAATTGCCCTGGGTAAAATACGTAATGTAAGAGATGTAGCTCACCGAGCTGAAAATACAGTCAGAAAACCTACTAATCCAGTGGGTAAGATTGAAGCAAGCTGGAAGGATCATTTGTCTGTGAAGGACAAAGAAAAATTGACCCATATGGACTTGAGTGACAGTGTTATATCCTGGGCTGGAATATTCCCAACCTATGGAGCAGTCAAATCGATTTGGGAATTGAGAAAATTGTCAAAACTTCTCAAGTAATGAGCAATGCGACTTTTTCCGCTCTTGAACTTGTGACTGATGAGATGAATGCAATGAGAACTGTTGTATTACAGAACCGAATGGCTCTCGACTTCACCCTAGCGGCGAGAGGTGAATGCGTCCGCGCTTATCAAAGAAGAATGCTGTGCGTACATACCAGACAACCAGCATGAAATTAATGATCACCTGGAGGTAATACAGCAGGTGTCAGCAATGACAGAACCAGGCCCAAACCCACTGACGAACTTTTTCCAGAATCTGTTTGGGGGGTGGGGGTCGGTCCTTATGAACATTCTGATTGCAATTTGTGTGGTACTGCTCATAATTGGAGCATGTGTCTGCTGCGGGATACCCTGTGTGAAGAAATTAGTTAAAGACTTAGTTGATGTATCAGTGACTGAAACTATGTACCAAGATATAGAATTGAATTTATTGATACAGTGAAAGTCTATCTGAAATATAAAACAAATGACTTACTTAGCTGAAAGTCCTTGAAAGGAAAAGGCTAAGAAATGAACTAACACTGTTTATGTTTCAAGTAGTATTAAATGCATTAAAAGGAGGGAGAATGTTAGAAAAATCTACATGCTGCCTAGAAAAATATATTTACAATGTGTGTTGCTTAGAAAATATATTTACATACATGCTGCCTAGAAAAATATATTTACAATGTGTGCTGCTTAGGAAGATGTGTATTTAATCATTCAAACATATATAAGTTGTGTGATCAAATATATAGAGAAATGTGTGCTTTAGTTAGGAATAAATGTACTTAATGCATTTAATTCTGTCTTACTAGAATAACAGTAGAAATAAACCTGCATATTATTGCTTGAAGTACAAGCTGCAGTGTAATCAGAAATTTGACCTTGGCAGCTTGCAGATGCAGTCTGGCTCATGTCTTTCAAGTAAAGATTATTTTGCAAAGTTAGAAAATAATAAATCTGTTCGCATGTATGTCCTCTTTCCTGCCTCCACCAAGGAAGTAGCCTTGTGCGCACTATCTCTGATAGTGCGCAGCTGGGGACAAGAGAAACAAAGGGAGGCTTTAAGGAAGACATACATCGATTGTATTTGAACTAATCAGAGAACCTTGAATTGGCTACATCCTCAGGAGGTCATCGTGACTGACCAGCTGTTTGCAAGGCTGCAACATTCTCATGGGAAAAGGACTTTTTGAAAAACACGAACTCAGCAGTTTTTATGAATTACTATGATGTAAAGACCCTGTCACTGACCACACCAGTAAGGTGGGCAAAACTGATAATGAAATGTATATAACCAATGTGTTTTGGTCAATAAAGCAGTCAAAATTCTATACAAACTTTGTGTATGGTTTTTTGCCTCCTAATGTACATTAGCTTTAAGATGCTCAAGCTTTCCTGCATTATTGTTTGTTATTAATTGACATTGTGTTTGAATAACTCAATGATTTTTACAGTCTGACTCTAACAAATTTATTTAACAGCTGCCTTTTAGGACACATCATTGCATCAATCTAAATCAGCTTGGGTGGCTTGAACTACCCAGCCTAATCCAGTATAACCAACTGATTATGGCCTATAAAATCCTCTATTATCCGGACAATACTCCTGCACTTAAAAATATTATCATCCCCTATAACAATCCTAGACCGCTTTGATCCTCTAACAAACTACTAATTCAGACTAGCAAAATTAATAACACAGCCAGTGACTCTCTCTTTGCAAACTCTGTAAGTAGATCCTGGAACTCTCTTCCATCTGATATTACCTTACTTTCCACCTTAGGTCAATTTAAAACTAGACTCAAACAACATTTGTCACTTAACTGGCTATGTCAATGTATCAAACCTGGCTAACTCTCTCTAGAATGTGTAAAAATCTGTTAACCAGTTTACTGTGTAATTTAATTTAATCCTGAATTGCGCTCAGGATTAACTCTAACCTGTGGAACTTGTTTAACTTGCTTACTTATGTAATCTCTGTAAATAGTCTGTTTGTAATATGTAATGCTGGTATTATGTAATGCTGTATCTGCTTACCCTTGGAGCTTTTCTCCCCAGGCCTCCACTGAAAATGGACATGCATCCAGTCGGACTATCCCGGTAAACAAATGTGAAATAAAATGTATGGGCAATCTATTCCAGAGTCTGGGGAGTCTCTGGGTCATAGGTTCATAGGTTCATAGGTTGAAACTACGCTATCTGCCCTAGGGCATTTATAAGCCTATCCAGAGTGTGTTTGGCTTTCACCACCCTTTTAGATTAGTTGACTGTGCCTCTGTATAGTAGTTCACATAAGATAGCTTTTTTAAGGTTAGTTTTCTGTGCCTCTGTCTAGTAGGGACACAGAAGAGATCCCAGTGGTAAACCTACGATCTCCCATCCACTCGTCAAGATTTCTCTTGAAGAGGGTCATTGAGGGGCTCTGCCTAACATGGATTGGGATTTTGTTCCAGAGTGAGGGGAGCCTCTGGGATATGAATCTGTACCTCCAGCATGTCCTATTTATTTCTGTGCTGAGGTTTAAGTCCCTGGAGCATGTAGCTCTAAGGGATTTGGATTTCCTGAGGTGGAGCATGTCCATTAATTCTGGTTTGGACATGGCTTTATACGTCAGGCACAGACTGCCTCTGAGTAGGTGGTAAGCAACTGAGTAGAGCTGGAATTTCTTTAGCCTAACTGCGTAGGGCATCTGTTTCAGTCCCTTGATCCTCTTGGTGAGGTACTTTTGGGGTCTTTCCAGTTGCTGCAGGTGTCGGGTAAGGTACATCCCAGATGGGGCATTGTATTCAATTATGGGCCTGATGAGTGATGAGTAGAGGGGCACAATGACCTCTCGTGATCTAGATGTGAACCCTTTCATGATAAGGTGGGCTATATAGAAGGTCTTTCTAACCACTTTGGCAACGTGATTGTCAAAGGAGAGATTGCTATCTACTTGGGTCCCCAAATCCCTAATTACTTCTTCCGTACTTAATGGATTACCACCTATGTGGTAATTTGTGGGCACTTTGTTTTTCCCAATGGGGATGACTATGCACTTTTTGGCATTTAGCTTTAGGCCATGGCTCTGGCACCAGTTATCCGTCTCTGTGAAACCCTTTTGGAGGATGCTTGTGTCAGTCGGCGAGTCGATCATGGCACCCAGTTTGCAGTCATCTGCGAACTTGGTCAGCCATAGTCCTCCCGTGTTAGCCTGTACCTCAGAGAAATATATACCGAACAAGAGAGGTCCCAGGACTGAGCCTTGTGGGACGTCACTTGTAACTGGTTTAGAGTCTGACATGGCACCTGCAATTCTGACCATGTGGGTTCTATCCCTGAGCCAGTTTGCAACCCATCTTGTGACATAGGGGTTGATATTTAAGCTGGTGAGCTTATTTATGATGCCCGAGTGGGGTATTGTGTTGAAGGCTTTTGCGAGGTCCAGGTAGGCTGTGTGGACTACCTTCCCTTCATCTATGGCCTTGGTGACTGTTTTAAAGAAGTCGACCAGGTTCAAGAGGCAAGATCTGCCATTAAAGCCGATTTGGGTAGGATCCAGTGTTTGGAGGTTCCCAATGTCTTTGTTTATGAGTTCCATGATGATATGCTCCATAGCTTTGCAGACCAGGCTAGTCAGGCTTATAGGGCAATAGTTTCCGGGGTCCGTTGTGGCACCACCTTTGTGGAGTGGGACCACTGTTGCTGTACTCCATTCCTTGGGTACATATCCTGTAGTAAGGCTGAGATTGAACAGTGACTTTATGTGAGGGTTCAGTTCTTCTTGGAGCTCATGTAAGACGCAGTCAGGGACACCGTCCGGTCCCATTGATGCTGTGTTATTTGCTTTGGAGAGGGCAGCTCTCACCTGTGCATCTGTGATGTCAGGGAGGCTACACTCTTTTGGGATAGACATTTGCTCTTTTGGGGGGGGGGGAGAAGTTTGCACTGAACCTGTCTGCCAGGATGTTGGCAATGTCTGTGGGTTCAGTGTATTTTTTGTCATTTTGCACTAACTCAGAGCATATCTGGGAGTTGCCACCCAGGTTCCTGACATAACTAAAGAAGGCCTTGTGATTATCTTTAGCATCTTGTGCAATTTTTGTTTCGAAGCTGGCCTTAGATGATTTTATGAGGAATCGTAGTTTCTTGCTAGTACTGATGAGAGATGCCTTCCCTTTTGGGATTTTGCTCTATCATGTAGTAGCTTCCCCCTTCTGTTGTATAGCTTATTTATGGCTGGGGTCCACCAGACAGGTCTTCTGCCTTTGGAGGAGTGAGTCTTGGTTTTATTTGGGATAGCACGATCGATGCATTCCTGTAGGTGTCCATAGAATGCGTTTGTAAAGGATTCTGCAGTTTGGGCCATATTTTCCACTGGCCTGGGGACTTTGAAGGATTTTACCTCAGTTTTGAGAAGTGTGAAGTTTGCTTTTGAGAAGTTCTTCACCGTGCTTTCCTTGGCTGGGGGTGGGGACGGGATATGGATGTCCAGTGAGATTAATTTATGGTCAGATCTTACCAATGAGGGGTATACCTCTGGTATGGAACATAGAGTCCCTATGTTGGTGATGATCACGTCCAATATGTTTTCCCCTTTTGTGGGAGTGGTGACCAGTTGTTCCATAGCATTTGAGTTTATAAATTCTAGGAACCGTTGGGCGAGGGTGTTGGGGCTTGAGTAGTTCTCCCAGTCTATGTTTGGGTAGTTGAAGTCACCCAATATGATGGTGTTTGGAGAGACCTTCATATTCTCCAGTGTGCTCAGGAAAGCTGAGAGGGGTTCCTGAGTTTGGGAGGGTGGTCTGTAGCAGGCTACAAACTGAAAGGCAGTTTTGCCCACTGTTAGTTGCACATGGATGGTCTCCGATGCTTTGTGCAGTGCCACTAACCTGGAGATTTGGGTATCTTTGATGAATATGGATACTCCCCCTCCTTTTGTGGTTCGGTCCGAGTTTTGGGGCCGAAAAGCATGGTATGAGGTATAACCTGGTATTGCTGGGGTGCTCTCGAGAGCCTTGAACCAAGTTTCTGTTACTGCACAGACATTGATATTCTCCATACTGAGGAGAGCTTCGAGTGCGTGTATCTTGAGGTTTAGACTTCTGGCATTGAGCAGCATTACCCTTATTTTCTTTTTCCTTGTGTTGTCTATGGAGGTGGGTTTGTCTTTTGAGCCTTGCCTAAAAAAGGCACTATGGGGGTGACAAGAGCCTTAGCCAATATTCAAAAGCCCAGGGGAGACAGGTGCAAGCCGTCCCTAGCAAAACAATGTGGCTTGTCGAGCATGTCATCCCAGGCTGACAGACACTGGATCCTCTTTGAATGACACCAATACTTTAGCCAATTGTTAAAATTGATCATTTTGTCTTTATACTGTGGCATCATTCTTGGTGAGGGTAAGATGCTACTCAAGGTCAGGGTCATACCGGCCTGGGCTACATGATCAGAGAGCTCCTCTATGTCTCTTTTCATGTAGTCCAGGGAGGTACGTTTCAGGTCATTCACACCAGCATGGACAATGATGGAGTCATATTTGTACTTGCTTTGGAGTGACCTGAGTGCTTGTGTTATGTGGTGGATCCTGGCACCCGCTAGGCAGCTTACAGTGACCTTCTCCTTGTTCAGCCTGGTGAGTGGGATATCAGTGTGTCTGACAATAGAGTCACCTATTACAAGTGTATTAGGTGTGTTGTTTAGCCTTAAGGGCTGTGACTGTGTGGCACACTGACTTTGTGGACTATGTGATACATGGGTATTGTTGTGGGGTAGTGGTTGCTTGGATGTCTGCTTTGGAGGTCTCTGCTGCTTGGGCAGATTTTTATTTAGAGCCTCCGAGTATGTTTTTGTGTGTTTATGTGTTTGGTTTGCTGTTACGATAGGTCTATGTGAGACTGGATTTGTGGTGTGTGTGGTTACCTTCTCCTCCTGACTGACTGCGCCAGTACTGGGTTGAGAGAGCTCAGCCTCCAGTTTGGCTATATAGTTGCATCTCTCACATATATTTGAGCTTGTTGGGAGGTGGAGAGGGTGGTCTGTGTACATAAGGCAGTTGTAACATTGCCTCAAGATTCCCAGATTCACCAGCTGAACTGGAGAGTAAACCCGAAACTGACTTTTGGACATGCCAGAATAGTATAAGGAACTACTCCTCCAGGGACAGATAGGCTGCTCAAAGCTCCCCACTCTCATTGGTGAACAGAGAAGCTTCCTCCTATCCAAGTAAAGATATGGGCAACACAGGAAACTATGCCACAGTCCGGAATTCAGCAAAACCTGAAATCTGGACTAATCTATTTCAGCAAAGGCGGGAAAAGAGAATATTTTTTTTTTTTTTGTTTGTTTTGTTTTGTTTTTTCAGGAACCTATCCCTCCAGCATGGTTTGCGTATTGTGATGACAAGGTTTAGATCCCTGGAGCATGTGGCTCTGAGGGATTGGGATTTCTTTAAATGTAGCATGTCCAACAGCTCTGGATTGACATGGCCTTGTATGATAAGCAGAGATCGCCTCTGAGTAGACGATATGCGACAGAGTATAGCTGGGTTTTTTTAAGGTGGTCAGCGTAGGGCATCTGCTTTAGGCCTGTGATTCTTTTGGTGAGGTATTTCTGCGGCCTTTCCAGTAGTTGCAGATGTCTTGAGAGGTACATACCAAATGGGGCGTTGTATTCTATAATGGGTCTAATGAGGTATGAGTACAGTGGGACAATGACCTCCTTTTTTCTGGATGAAAAGCCCCTAGTGATGAGGTGTGCCACATAGAAGGATTTCCTGACTGTTGTGGTAATGTGGTTATCGAAGGTGAGACCACTGTCCACCTGTGTCCCTAAGTCTCTTATCACACTTTTGGTGTTTATTGTACTGCCACCTATATGGTAATTCACAGGTATATGTTTTTTTCCCAAAGGGGATAACTATGCATTTCTTGGCATTGAGCTTGAGCCCATGGCTCTGGCACCAAGCATCTGTTTCTGTAAGGCCCTTTTGTAGAGTATCCACATAATTTCGGGATTCAGTAATGGCTCCCATTTTGCAGTTATCTGCAAACTTTGTTATCAAGAGTCCTTTAGTGTTGGCCTGTACTTCCGAGAAGTAGATGCCAAACAAGAGCGGTCCCAGGACTGAACCCTGAGGTACTCCACTTGTCACTTGTCTGGAGCTGGATTTGGAGTTGGCTACTTTTACAGTGTTGGTTCTATCAGTAAGCCAGTTAGCAACCCATTGGGTGATGTAGGGATTAATGCCCAGCTTAGTAAGTTTATCTATGATTCCAGAGTGGGGGATGGTGTCAAAGGCCTTGGCAAGGTCTAGATAGGCTGTGTGGACCACCTTACCCTTGTTCATGGCTCTAGAGACTGATTCAATCAGGTTCAAGAGACAAGATCAGCCCTTCACGAACCCAATCTGGGTGGGGTCCAGTGTTTGAAGGTTGCCAATGTCTTTGTTTATAAGTTCCATGATAATACACTCCATGGCCTTGCAGATAAGGCTCATCAGACTGATGGGACAGTAGTTTCCGGGATCCAAGGTGGATCCCCCCTTGTAGAGTGGGATAACTGTAGCTCTGTGCCACTCAGTGGGCATGAAACCTGAGGTGGGGCTATGATTAAACATAACCCTTAGGTGAGATGCCAGTTCATATTGTAGTTCATGTAGTACGTGGCCCGGGATGTCATCTGATCCCATGGATGCTGTATTCTTAGCTTTGGAGAGTGCATTTTTTACCTGTGTGACCGTTATTACTGGAATTTGGCAATCTTCCAGTATTGAGATGGGCTATTTAGGGGGTGAGAGGGGGGTGAAGTTGGCACTGAATCGATCTGCCAGGATATTGGCAATATCCTTGGGATCAGTAAATTTAATGCCATTCTGCTTTAGCTCAGAGCAGGTCTGAGCATTGCCATTTAGATTCTTGACATAGTTATAGAATGCCTTGTGGTTGTCTTTGGAATCTTTGGCAATTTTATTTTCGTAACTAGCTTTGGAGGATTTTATGAGGGATCTCAGTTTCTTACTGAGGCTGGTAAGGGAGATTTTTGCATCCTGGGATTTTCCTCTTTTGTGCAACAGTTTATTCCTTTTGTTGTAAAGTTTGTTTATGGCAGGGGACCACCAGATTGGCTTCCTTTTTTTGGATGAGAGCATCTTGGTTCTATTTGAGATGCACGATTCATGCATGAGTGGATGTGCTCGTACAGTGCCTTAGTGCAGGATTCAGCAGTTGAACTTTCAGTTCCCTTCTGCATGGGTGTCATGAAGTTTGTCACTTCTGACTTGAGTAGCATGAAGTTGGCTTTGAAGAAGTTTTTTATGGAGATTTCCTTACTGAGGGGTGGGGGTGGGATGTGGATGTTAAGGGTGATTAGCTTATGGTCAGACCTGACTAATGAGGGGGTGAACAGAGGTGTGGAGCATTGATTTCCCATGTTGGTAATGACCAGGTCTAGGATATTGGAGCCCCTGGTGGGACTATGGATAAGATGATCCAGGGTGTTGGAATTTATGAATTCCAAGAACCGTTGGGAAAAGGTGTTGGTATATGAGTAGTTTTCCCAGTTAATGGCAGGGTAGTTAAAATCATCCAGTATTAGGGTGTTTGGTTCTATCTTAATATTTTCCAGTATGTTTAGAAAGGTGTAGTGAGAATCTTGGGGTATGTTGGGGGATCTGTAGCAAGCTACAATTTGGATTGCAGTCTTACCTAGTGTTAGTTGTACCTGGAGAATTTCAGATGCATTGTGCTGGGCAACTAGCCTGGTGGTGTGAATATCCTTGGTGAATATTGACACTCCTCCACCTTTAGTGTTTCGGTCCTGGTTTGGTGGCCGAAAAGTGTGGTAAAAGTTGTAGCCTGGTATTGCAGGGGTGCTTTCTGGAGCCTTGAACCAGGTCTCAGTTACTGCACAGATATCGATGTTCTCCATTTTTAGGAGTGCCTTGAGAGAGTGCATTTTGAGGTTTAGACTTCTAGCACTGAGTAGCATTACCTTCAGATTTTGCATGCTTGTACCTGTTACGGTAGTGGTTTTGCCTTTGAACTTTGCCTAAAAAAGGCAATATAGGGGTGGCAAGAGCCTTAGCCAGCAACCTGAATCCTAGGGGCGACAGGTGCAGACCATCTCTGGCAAAGCATCGTGGTCTGTCGGTCATGTCTTCCCAGGCAGACAGATACTGGATCCCCTTTGAATGACACCAGAAGCTTAGCCAATTGTTGAAGTCAATCATTCTGTCCTTATATTGTGGTATCATTCTGGGCAAAAGCAGGATGCTACTCAGGGCTAAGGTCATACCTGCCTGGGCTCTTCCATGTCTCTTTTCATGTAGTCCAGGGAGGTACGTCTCAAATCATTCACTCCAACATGGACAATGACAGAGTCATATTTGTACTTGTTGTTGAGTGACTTGAGTGCATGCGTTATGTGGTGGATCCTGGCACCTGACAGGCAGCTGTCTGTAATTTTCTCCTTGTTCAACCTAGTGAGTGGGACAGCAGTGTGCCGGAATTTAGAGTCACCTATGACTAAAGTGTTAGGTACATTGCCTTGCCTTAGGGGCTGTTGTTGGGTGGCACACTATTGTTGTTAACTATGTGACACTTTGTTTGTGATTGGTGTTTGTTTGCGTTTCAGCTTCAGAGGTCCTTTTTGCTTGGGCAGGTTACGGTTAAGGGCCTCTGCATATATGGATTTAGTGTTGCTATATGTGGGTGTTGGTGGTGTGGGTTTAGAAGGGCTATGTGTTGCTTGAGGTGTAGTGTGGGTGTTAACCTTCTCCTCTTGACTGTCTAGCACAATCTTGGGTGGAGAGAGCTTTGCTTCCATTTTGGCTATGTAAGTGCATCTCTCACAGGTTGTAGTGTTGGGTGGTAGGAGGAGAGGGTTGTCTGTGTACATGAGGCAAATGCTGCATTGCCCCCGTATGCCCAGATTCACCAGGTGGACAGGAGAAATCACCGGAAGTTGACCCCTGGACATGCTTTTTTGTAAAGTACAAGAGATGTTTTCCCCTACCTTAGCAAGGTACTTTGCAATTATAGGCTGTTTAGTGCCTACTATTAATCTCTCCTTATTAACAAGGAGAGTTGAGTGCTTGTGTCAGTTTAAGGCTTCCTAGTGCTTTCCAACAGGTATTAGAGCAAGTGCTAGTCACAGTGATGCTTAAAGGTAAGATGAAAAAAAATGCACACTGCAGTGTGCACTGGAGAAGTTAGATGTGAAAGTAGATACCTTAAGTTTTACCTGTTTAAAAAGATAAGGTTTAGTGGAGAGTTACTATTTTTAAAACAGAAAAATGGATTGAAAGGGGTGGCCACTTTTGTATTCTGGTACTATGGAATACAGTAGGATGGCTAATAAATTTAAATAGTTGAAGGGGAGGGATTTCAAAAATGATGATGTTGTGATTACTCACACAAGCCAGTGAATGAAGAGAGGAAATGAGATATATGGTCAGATTAACATACGAGGCAGGCAACTAGAAAGATAGTGGCATTTAACATGACAACTATAACTGAGTGGGAGGGCGGGAAAAAATTTCTGCCTGACTCAGAAGAGACAGAGCTGTGGTCTCTTTTGTAGTTTTAATATGCTGTTAAAGCAGAATGCAAGTAAAACACAAGGTAAAGAAAACAAACCACAGTATTCAAATTATAAAAAGGCAATAAAGTAATACAAAATACAAAAAATAAAAGCAAACTAACCTTTCCTTCACAGCAAAGTGTAGCAGAGTCTGGATGAGCCTTTCTGGTAAAGCTCTGAAATGTTTTATTTTACCCCTAAAATAGAAGGTTTGGTTACTAGCTTCACCCCCTCAGTTCACAAATGATTAACCTTAAGTGACCTCTTCTATCTTATGAATGAGTTCTTAATTGATCAGTTCTAATTTCTGCTTGACTCAGAAGAGACAGAGCTGTGGTCTCTTTTGAAGTTTTAATATGCTGTTAAAGCAGAATGAAAGTAAAACACAAGGTAAAGAAAACAAACCACAGTATTCAAAATATAAAAAGGCAGTAAAGTAATACAAAATACAAAAAATAAAAACCAACTAACCTTTCCTTCACAGCAAAGTGTAGCAGAGTCTGGATGAGCCTTTCTGGTATAATGTATCAAAATAAGTTTAATTTGTCCTATAGACTTATTTGTTCCTGAGGCCACTGATTGGAGTCAGCTCATGTTGTCCTTCATCCAGACTGCCTTGTAGCATTTGTTAGACATCTAAAGGTATGTTTCATCAAAGCCGCCAAACTGGCTTGTGAATCCTCTCTTCCTCCCCATACACACTTGTGGAACAGTAACTGCACAGACTTTCCCACTTTCCCATTCCCCTTTCCTTTCCTGGGCCAGCCTATCAGTGTTTTTTTTTTTTTTTGTATTTCAAAAATCAGTCTACAGAATTAAGAAATGCAGTTACTGCAAGGTAATTACTGCATACGGGGGGGGGGGGGTAGTCACACATGTCTCAGTCAGTCTTCTTTGTGAAACAGTGTTCCAAGAAGATAACAAGCTACCTGCCATAACTGCATTGTTTGCCAAAACCAGGACAATGTTATGAAAGTGTGAATAACAGTAGTTATGAAATATGAGACTAATCTTTTGACAAGCCAAAAGAATCAGTGCAACTGAATCACAGTTTTCTTTGCCTTTGTTATTCTTGCACTACAACTGGCTTCAGAAGGAAACAAGGTTGTTCCTGTAGCACTGGACAGTTGTGATAAATTTGTAGCACCTCTGCAAAGATAGCACACATTCTGCCTTACAGTTTTTTTTGTAATGGACTTCTATTGCATTGTGAGTGCATCTGATACAGCTGATTTCATGCTTTCATGCCTTCAGACATGGAATCATTGAGATTGATACCCTTTACCAAAAGCTGAGTGAACTATATCAGGTCCACTAATGGTGAAGGAAAGATATCTACAATAATAATGTGCATCAGATGGACAGAAGCAATTAATATCATAAAACACAATTTTGTTTGTGTCATCTTTCTATATTCTTTCACTTAAATACAGAAATTCAATGGTCACAAAATGGTAGCAAAAGGACAAAACACTGTGCAGATGAAATTGTTCCTGCTCCCCATTTATAGCATTCCACTGTAGAAACCATGGCACCCACAATTTAAAAAGTGCAAACAGCAATGAAACTTCCAACTCCCTAATTACATATTTCTCACAATTACTGTATATAACTGTAGCCAAAACCAATAAAGAATAAACCACCATACATCAGTCAGAAGTCAACAGCACTCACTGCTACTGTTCTTTGATCTGTCTAGTGTTATAATGAAAGTCTTGAAATCAGAGGCTTCACACAAATGACAGATTATTGGAGACATTCAGGCATGGTCAGCAGTCCTATGAATAGCTAACAAATGGAACGTTATCGACTGTCTGGCTCAACTTACAACTCAACTGCTGAATACAATTGCAGAGTTATAGAAATGGACACAGCTAATTATTATACAACTGTTGTAATGATCTCTGCATGTCACTGCATGAGAGAGCAGTAAAGAGTGCTCCCTTCACTGGAGGTCTGTAGTACAAAGATGAAGAGGAAGATGAAGTCCAGTTTTCTTACATATTATAGGCATTGCACAGATAAGCACATATTCTTTTAAATTTTTATCCTTTTGTACTATGAGCTGTACTGTGCCATACATATAAGAAATTTTCCTACTGGTATAGCTTTTTGGATTTGTGATACTTTATCTGGTCTAATACACATACTCAGTTCATGACATATTTTTATTTCACCTTTGCCTTTATTACGTCACAGCTATGCCTAGTCAGCCCTGCACAGGAATTTGGTATTTAGCTTCTAACATTTGCCTAAACCATGCCTGCAAACAGGATACAATATAAGCAAGTAATAGCAGCTGCTGAACCAAACATTTCAAAAACAAATGTTTCTTTGCTAACTATTTTAGCAAACAAATGTCAATAAATAAATAATAAATAATGTAACCACTTTCACCATCTAGGCTAATTTTGCAAACATTCTCTCAAAATTTTTTGTTTAAAAACTTGGTAGCAATCATTGAGTTTTATGCAATACAGAGATAGAGATATAGATTAGATATAGATAGATAGATAGATAGATAGATAGATAGATAGATAGATAGATAGATAAATGCACGTATATATTCTTGATTATAGTGCTGTCAGTCTTAAGGAAATCACACAATTGATACAGTTTTACAGCATTTATTTACCCTTACACGACATTTCATTTTTTCTTAGTTTTGACATGGGTTAGAATTATTTGTACATGCCATCCTCTCATGGCAGTATGCAAATCCCTATGCCATATGCATCATAAATACAAATGAGCTAGCACAGACCCAAATAGAAAAATTAATGAAATGTCCTGTAAGAGAAAACAGATGCTATCAAGCAATCAAACAGCATGAACGTCTGAAGGCTGTCACAGACATAATGAATACATAAGTAACAACAAGAAGTCAGTACCATAAAAAGCAGTATTTACTGCCAAATTCTAGGGACCTTTGAAAGGAAGGTTAAAGTATCAGACAGAGCACAGTTTGCGGTATATTTCATAGAATACTATGGAACATTGTGATGCATGCAAAGCATTTAAAAACAGAACTCTTAGTTTTCATCTTGGCATGGCAAAATTATTCTTTGCCTACCATTATAAGCAAATCCACTATCATTACAAATTGTAGTGGCATATGTTCAAGTGCTGAAAACATTCCAGTCCTTGGAGCAAAACCTTAAAATCATGATCTACAGCTGCCAAAAGAGGATCTAAGTGAAACAAACTAATGCAGGCCATACTTGTTCCATTTTCTTGCCTTGAGAAAATGCAGCAGATGGGATATGGCGTATTATTTTCCAACAGCTCAGTGGCAGTGTATTCTGGGGAAACTGTTAATTATGTATGTTATCAAAGAAATTAGTCTCATGTTACAGATTGTGCTTTCTTCATTAATATTATCAACACTGTTAATTCCATTTTACTTACTTTTAGCAAAGCTTCCCAGAAAAGCCTCACATTGTTCACCATTGCACTAGCAGAGAAAAATATTAGCACAAAAAGTAATGCTGTGCATGCATGTACGTCAAAGGGTGGACTGAAATCATTTCCTGCTCAGGAAGAAAATATGTTGTAGCTCAGTCTGTCTTACTGTTGCACAACATATTCAAACATTATTTTTAAAAACACATTATGGATTACATTATTATTATGAATTAGATTTAATTTAGGACATGTTAAGCAATGATTCACATGAAGATTAATTCTATACTTGATGTTGTTATAGAAGGAAAGTGATTAGCATAGATTAAAAAGTCTCTTTGCTGCTCTTTAAACTGAAAAAAAAAAAAAAAAAACTTGTGTAGACTTGTGGTCCTTGGTTCTTCAGTGCAATACTGCATCTCCAGTATAGTCTTGAATACAATGCTTTTCTCCAAATCCGTTTTGAAACACTAAGGCATAACTTAACATGTTGGTACTATAAATTACTGACTAAACAAAAAGTTTTTGAAGTTAATGACAAGACCAAAATGAGTCTCCAGACCCATCATCTGGAACTACTATAACTGCATATCTCAGAAATTGAAGAAGGTTCTTCTTTTTGTAATGTTTATTAGACTAAGGGGTGGTGTTCATAGTCACTAACGCAAATGTATTAAGGAATTCCGGGGTGAGCGCTAACAGGTGAAACTGAGCCATGATTCATAGAGGCTATTTACGTCAATTATAGGTGCCTCAAATGTAGGTATGCAAATTAGCAGGTAATGAGATAGTAATGAGAAGTGACATAAATGTTCTTATGCTAATTAAGGCTATTTTATGACATTTGCAAGTCATAGTCAGTTTTTCCCCGCTTTCACAAGCCTGTCTCAGATGCAGTATAAAAAGAGAAGACTCACCAAGTGTATCAGTGTTGCAATTGGCAAACATGCTATCTCTTGTGGAGAGGTGTGCTGTTTCTAGGTTAGCGTTGCTTGTCTTGGCCAGGCCAAAGCCACTTGTGCCCAGACGTGCCCACCCATCAAGAAGGCAGAAATATAAGCAAAGGATTACTCATAACATTCACAATCAAATCCTTGATAGGTTTAGAGTGGTTAGGGACATCATAAAGGTTTTAATTTTAGTTGGCATGTCTGGCCCACTAAGTTTCTGTGAGAGATAACAAGATGAAAGTAAAAAAGAACTGCTGAACTTAATTGTTTTTACATGTGTTTCTGGCTGCATGTGCAATATGGTTGAAACAACACTCATCACACCCTAGTCAGACTGACTGTTGAGGGAAATGAGATAATGAGCAGAACAAAATCTTTCAGGGAACAAACTGTTTTACTTCTTTACTGAACATTAGATAAAGTTGTGCAGAAAGAGAATGAATTCCTTGAATTGCTGCATTTCAGCATTTGTAGTTAGTTTAAGGAGTGATACATTTTTTAAAACATTAGAAACAGTAGACAGAACTGCATTCATACTTCCATAATACCCTACACAATGCAATAGAATATTTAACTAAAGTATTTTAGTAATGCACACGTGTATACATTCAAGCGGTAGCAATCAGGCAAGGTAAGACAAAAAATAAATGATTACAGGGAATATAAGACATATGTGTATATGTCGAATGCAGTCCAATACAGACAGATTATCCTTCTCTCTTTTTCTTCAAGTTGAGTAAGTGATCCAGATTAACTCCCAAAAGGAAAAGAGAAGAACAAAGGGACTGGTGGAATCTAAGAGCAACAGGTGTCCGTAAGATATAAGATATTAGACTACCTGTCTCCATAGGGGTTCCCCAAGGATCCATCCTTGGACCCCTACTTTTCTCTGTTTACACCAATAATCTAGCCTCTGCCACCAAACATGGCACACTCATCCAATACGCAGATGACTCTACCATCATCTGCTCAGCCCAGTCCCTACCCAAACTGCAAAAAGTCACACAGGAAGCCTTTTCCTCTGTTGAAACATGGTTATCCGATGCCCAATTAATACTCAACCCAAACAAAACTAAACTACTCATCTTCCAACCCACCAAACATACTCAAAACAACTCTCACTTTAACATCACAGCAAAAGACAACACCACTATATCCCAACTGAACACACCAAATTGCTAGGAGTGGAAATAGACAATAAACTAAAATTTGACATTCACATATCCATGACCATAAAAAAGTCCACAAAAAACTAGGAGCATTATACAGAAATAAACAATTTCTCCCCAAAGCAGCAAAGATTTCAATGGCAAATTCCCACCTTATCTCCACCCTACTTTATGCCTCTCCAGTATATACCAACCTAAGGCAATGTGATCTAAACAAGCTAGAGACCTGCTACAACAAAATTGCAAAATTCGCCACAGGGGCATCCTACCGTAGTCACCACTGTCTCTCATTTGCTGAACTGGGGTGGCTTGAACTCCCTCACCTCCTTCAGTGGTATCAACTCTCACTCAACCACAAACTAGTAAACCATCCACTAAATGTCCCATCCCTCCAGAATCTACTCCAACCCTATCGCACCACCAGACCACTAAGATCCAGCAACAAAAATCACTTGCAGATCACTAAAGCCAATAACTCTGCTGGTGAAGCACTATTCTCTTGCGCCATAGCCAAATTACGGAACTCACTCCCACCCACAATTACCTCCGTACCATCATGCACCAACTTCAAAACTTTATTAAAAGCGCACCTAAAAACATGCTGGCTATGCCCTTGCAACTCCCACTCTAATATCATTAACCCCATCCAACTACTACCTTTCTTTCACCTCCACTAACTACCTTGATGATAGCAAGCTCAGATGCTCATAAGCCTAGTACTTATTATACAGCAGGAACTTCTCATTGTTACATTTGTTAATGCCTGTTATGTACTTCACAGATAAAGATTCTAGTTGTCTACTGATGTACTATGTTCTTCATCTGTAAATATGTTGTAAGTAATTTCTGTGTTAAATTGTTAATCACTATGTAATCCAATGTAAGTACTGTCTGTTTATTTTACTGTGGAGCTTTTCTCCCCGGGCCTCCACTGAAAATGGACCCACGTCCAGTCGGACACTCCCGGTCAACAAATTTAAATAAATAAATAAATAATAAATAATAAATATTTATTACTTAAGAAAGCATAGATCAAATTGTTACACATAATTCATGGTAGCATAAACAATAGAAAAACAATGCTTTGAAAACTGATTTCAGTGCTAATACTGCAAACAACTGTTGTTGTACCTTTGCATCTGAAAGAATCCCATTGAAGACAGGAACAAATAATATTTTATATTGCCATTTTTATTCATGATTAACTGCAGTAGTTATTAATTTCTTTGATGTTTGATGTCTGTGTACTGTAAAATGTGTTTGAAATGTTCAATAATAAAATGCAAAACCCTTCAAAAAGAAAAAATCCCTTGCCATTTCAGTTCATCAAACATATGTATAAGCACTACTCTTACACATTTGCCAAAGTTACATACATACTTCCTCAATAACTACCCCCAACTGTGTGCATAAGCACTTCCAATGCACAACTGTACATAAATAAAGATATGTTTCTCAGTGGTTTATTGACTGCTACCTTGCATTACAACAGTGTGGATTTATTGTGCTTTTACTGTCTTGCTCTCCCCACCTCTTTTTACTCTTTTATTTATTATTTTGCTTATGTGTTTCTTTTTTCCCTTTGTTGTGTCCCTTCTCTTCCATTTTTGTTTTTCTGTTATACAGGTTCAAATCCCTCAGGAGCAGACCAGACACATACCTTGCAGGTTAGGGAGAGATCACCCTCTACCTGTCTGGGGTCATCCTTGCAAGGTCGGAGTGGAGGCACCGGTCCTGCAGGCACTCTGGCATGTGACAGCCTGGTAAGCCTCAATGAACAGAGGCTTTGGAGTTTATTTGAGGGCATACTGAAAGAGGTAGTAGAGAGGAGAGTTATGCCAGTAGAAGCCTCTCTTCAACGTGTAGAGTATACGGTCACCCAATTGGTGCTAATCACTGCACCAATACAGGCCCCTACCCTCTCAACATAGGGGACCTCCACTGCAACACCATCTGGCAGTGGATATATTTGAGGCTCTAAGGACTAGGTACACAGCTGTGAATTCCTCAGCCCTTCATCTGTTTCCATTTCTCTTTCACCCTCTTCCATATTTCCCTCCCAAACTACCATCTTACCAAAAAACAAACTTTTGAAAAATGGGGGGGTTACCCCTGAGAAAAACATAGTACCCATCCTGTCCCACCTCCTCCAGCTCAGACCCCCTTGATGTTTCCATTGCAGCCACAGCCTGAGACTAAAACAGAATGGAATCAGAAAGATCATTGTCATGGTAACAGTCATGCACAGACAAAACTAATCCTTAACCCTAAACAACTCAACTCCTTCTCTTCCTAACTCAGACACTCTCTCACCTTAAATCCAGTATTTCTCTTTCCTCCCTAGATGGCACCACTATCTCCCCTATCTCACACACTAAACTCCTTGGGGTAATAATTGATGGCCAACTAAAATTTGAATTGCACATACAACAGGCCATCAAAAAAAATCCCTCACTACTGTCACTAAATGCACTCTTGCACAGGCATTTCTCTTACCTAGTCTTCTATATGCGTCCCCCATCCTTACCAATATCCAAACTACTTTGATGCAGAAACTGGAACAAACATACAACAAAATTGCTAGATTTATTCTAAACCAGCCACTCTCTTTGCATCACTGCCTTTCACTAAACAAACTGCAGTGGCTGGAATTTCCGCACCTTCTCCTACAATTGCAACTCCACACTACATTTTCCATACTCAACAAGCCCTCTGCCTGATGTTACTCTACTCCCTCCCCCCGCCTCTCCGGAGTGATGATCAGCATCTTTTCTCAGTTTGTAAACCCAAAAGGAATATTGGCAAACTGCTTTACAAAAAATCTGTCTCACTAAATTGGAACAAACCCCCTCTCCATATTAGATCCAACCTTTCCTTTCCCTGTTTTAAAAAGGAGCTTAAATCCCACCTACTAAACTTGAAATTATGCCATTGCATTGACCACACGTAGTCTTAGACTGACCTACTGTATAACCTGTTGCATCTCCTAACTTTCTTTTTCTGTTAGTAACTTCGACTTTAACATCCTAAACCCTCAGCTCTACTACTATAGCCCCCTTCTTTCTCTCCCCCTCCCATTCTCCACACTATTTATCTTTCCCCCCACTTCCTATCAATGTCTATACATTGTCCTTCTTTTGAACAACGATTAACTTTTTATTTTTACTCTGATATGTAGTAAATTTTAGACCACTGCTATCAGTGCAACACAATGTTCATAATGTTTTTTTTTATTTTGTTTTTCTCTTTATAATTAATTTCATACTTGCACTAAACCGCTAAAGGTGCAAATCTCTCCATCCTGAAGATGTTGGATCAATGGTAAAAAATAATGGACTATTGCAAGAAGGCAAAGTAAGGTATTTGGTGGGATGGAAAGAAGATAGGGAAGAAAGAAAGGATTATGGGAGAGAGAGGAATACAATAAAAGCATGAAAAGGTGCCAGTCTGGGCACTAGTGAGAGCTATATATGGTACAAAGGGAGCCATGGTAGAAAGCTAGAAACACTGAATATATTATTAAAGAAAAGATATCTGACTTCAAAAAAGACTGAAAGAGATTTGTGCTGTTAAGATCAAGGTAGAAATGATCATTTTGGTGGGTACCAAAAAGGACCAGGGTAGAAATGATCATTCTGGTGGGCTTAGAAAAGATCATGGCACAGACTCTCATTGTTATGGACTACAAGAGAGGAAAAAGTAAAATTTCTAGAATTTTTACTGAGGGATGGAAAGTAGAAGGGTGAGTCACACTGCTTAAAAGCTGATGCAGTTAATAAATATTGGTTCATGGTGTTCGTATTGCGCTTACAAGCCTAGCCATGCTAATCCCAAGTTGTCTCAATTGTCCTTGGCTAGATGGATGTAATTCACAGAGCAAGCCTATAATCAACACCAACATCCCTTGTTCATTAGGGACATGGGTGCTAGCTTTTGGGTAAATTTGCAGTCTATCATCCATTTGTCTAGGTTGCACTTGAATAGTCTTATGAACTGGCAGGTTATTCCAGAGTAGTGGCAATCTCTGGGAGATAAATCTGTCTCTCCAGCATGTTCTCTATATGTCACAGGCTAGGCTAAGATCCCTAGTGTGAGTGACTTTTGTGCCATTTGACTTGCATATGTGCAGCATTTCCTTCAGGGCAGGAAAAACAGGAAGAAAAAAGTTTACAGTGTATAGGGGTGGAATACAAGGTAAAACTTGAGGTGGAGCAAGTGCTAGGAGACAGGGACAGAAATGTATCTAGGAAAATAATATTTCCTGAGACATTCAGGTGGAAGAAGAATAGTGGTAAGGGGGGTAATTCCCATAACATTACTGCAATGTATCAAGACACTTCCTTTGATTCAGCACTGGTATTAGGATAATTTTAGAGAGAAGGAATAATATCTTTGTTATTGCCAATACAGATGCAGGACAAAAATAATCCACTTGAAAAGGCAACTTTTGCTGATAAATGTGGAATCCAACATTTCCTCAAGAACGCTTGCTTTTAGGCTGCAACGGGTAATTTCTGTGCTGGTCCAGAAAAAGCAGAGGTATTTCATAAAAGGATCTAAATGTGAGTACCAGTGTCATCTTCTTCTAGACTTTTAAGAATAAATGAAGGGGTCACATAGGATGAAATTATGAATCATCATATATTATATTATTTTATTATTATTATTATTATTATTATTATTATTATTATTATTATTATTATTATTATTATTATTTAAGAAAACCTTTGACTTGATTAACTGGCAGTTCCTAAAAAGGTTGTTAAATGAAGTGGTAATAGTTAAAACACTTGTCAAACGAACATTGGCTTGGCATTGATGTCCTTTGTTAAGTGTAATAATAAATTATGGGAGATCTAGATCAGCAAACATTGAAGAGGTATAAGGCAGTGCTGCAGCCTTTTACCTCCTTTATTCTCATAATTATTGAAATTATGTCACAGAGAGACAGGAAGCAGGTTTAGTTAAGAAAAAAGAGAAAATTATGCCCCCAGTAGGTTAACATGTCTCTTGATGATTGCGTGTTACTGATACAAAATTTTGAAAAGAGGACACTGACCATATTGCTTTTTGTATTTTGAGAAAAGTCTAAAAGGAAAATATTATTCTGTGAAATCAGTCACTGGGTTAGAAGAAGGAACTAGAAGGGGAAGAGAGTACTGAAGTGAATGGTTTGTGTCAGTAAAATGACATGGTGACAGAAGCTTGATATAATCAGAGGACACTAATATTGTGGCACAAGTGGGAAACTAGCATCTTCATCCATAGGGGACATCTCATAACAGAAAAAGTAATGGACTGGGAATGCTGGGAATGAACTGCAACAGCACTTTGTTGGCATATGTGGCATGAAATAAGCCAAATGATTTTATATGTGGTGGGAATGTGCAGATGTGAGAAAAATGTTTGAGACAGAATGTGGGTACAGTTTCAGAGGAAATCTGCACGATTGGGACAGAAATTTTTGTTTTCAGCTATTGGAAAATAAGAGTTACATCAGCATGTTAAGAGAGAGAAGAAGAGATAGAATAGAATTAGCAATAATAAGAGATAGTTTAATGATCTAATACTGATTTATGTAAAGAATAATTATAAGTAGAGCCAGGTAGTGCATATGCCTTATGACTTAGGAAAGGAATAGGATGGAGATGGCCACAAAGTAGGAATAACTGATGGTTAGAATAGTAGGTGTAGCCTGCAGTTGTCAAAAAAGGGTGTTAACTAGAGTTTGAGAGGTTTTGCGCAATGGGAGTTACATGGTAATTGTGTAATATGACTCCTATGAATAAGTAGGTAGGAATAGGAGGTGTATATACTTGCAGCAAGATAGGGGATACTCCTCCCCTGTTCTTTTGAAAAATCTGAAAGTTTAGTTTGGGTCACAATATACATGGGACTTAACTAACTGTGTGGCTTGTGTGTCAGTGAAAAGCTGATCTGGTGTCCAAATCACTTCTGTAATGCACTTGCATATAGTGAAGATTTCTTTTAAGTTAGTGTATGGCAGTTATAGTTAGTTTGCAAGACATATTGTATGACTGGAATTATATAATGTTTTTATGTTTTAGTAATTTAAAAGCTACGGTGGGATATCTCATGTGACAATATGTGTGTGTGTGTGTGTGTGTGTGTGTGTGTGTGTGTGTGTGTGTGTGTGTGTGTGTGTGCGTGCGCACGCTCATGCACAGTAATTTAAGCGTTTTCTTGATGGGTACATGAAAATAATAATAATATTTATAATAATAATGGATATAATGGTATACAGATGTATCAGCTGCAGTTCTTTTGAACATATTTCAGGAAAAGCCAATCCACCAAAATTCAATTAAATTTTTTTTAAAATACAAAATTGTAGAGAGGTAGGCATCCCTGTGCCCTCCACATCCATGTATGTCTATCTGTACCTATATCTAGCTTTGATATATATATATATATATATATATATATATATATATATATATATATATATATATATATATATATATATATATATATATATATATATATATATATATGGGTCTACCTGATAACACCGAAACTGCAAAACACCGATGACAAGAACACCGGCACCAGAAGATCGACAACGGAGATGATCGACAGTTGAAAATCCCGACGCTGAGACCACTGACTTGTTAAGGTAAGTGTGGGGTTAGGGTTAGGGGTGGATTAAGTGAGTTAGGGTTAGGGCGCGGGTCAAGTGAGTGTGCGATAGTGACAGACTGTAGAGTTAGGGGCGGGTTAAGTGAGTTAGGGTTAGGGCGCGGGTTAGGTGAGTGTGCGATAGTGGTGGACCTTAGGGTTAGGGTTTGGGTTAAGGTTAGTGTATAGATAGTTATGTATGTAAGGTTTACTGTAGGTTTGTAAGGTTTTTGGTGTGCTTGTGTTGTGTGTGTGTGTTTTTTGGACAGGGGATTTGTTTTGTTTGCTGATTGTCGGGATTGTGGTTTGTCGGGCATGTGAAGTTTCGTGTTTTTGAACATTTGGTTTTGTGGAGTCGGTGATTTCGTTGTCGGTGTTTTTGCATGTCGGTGTTATCAGGTAGACCCATATATATATATATATATATATATATATATATATATATATATATATATATATATATATACGTATGTATATATCTATATATATATATATATATATATATATATATACACACACACACACACACACACACACACACACACACACACACACACACACACACATACATATGGTTGCTTACACATGATGTAAACCAGCAAATGATTAACAGTTAAAAGCCTGACAGCAAATATCAACAATGCAAAATGCCCATGCAGCAAAAATATCTAAACATAAATTTCAGCCAACATTTAAGTTATACTAGAGCATGTTTATGCTCTTTCCCCACTGTTGTGTGACCTTGGAGATAATAAATATAATTAACAGCTGGTGTGGGTGTGTTGGGGTGCTGCCCCCCAGCAAAAATATTGACAAAATGTGGTTCAATGTTGTCAAATTTTTCAATAGTTTTCTATGTGGTTAGATTTTGTCACATTTTGTCAATGTTTTTGTAAGCCTTCCTTCACCCCAACCCCCATGCTAATTATATATACTGACTTTGAGTTTGCACAATAATGTAGAAAGGGCATTAACCCTTCCCTAGTATAACTTTAGTTTTGACAGAATTTTGTGCTTAGGTGTTTTGCAGTTCAGACGTTTTGCAGTTTTGGTATTGTTTAGATATTTTGTTGTCAGTCTTTTGACTGTTGAACATATGCTGGTTTAGATCATGTGTAGGTAACCTATAGATAGACAGAGTCTGAGACTGCACATCAACAGGGGAAGGTGAAGCTTCCTAGGGCCAGCTTCATAAAGGTTACTACAAACTATACACTATGGATACACTTAGACTAATCCCTCAGAGTATATTGACAACACATGCATTGTGGTAGGGCTGTTCTTGAATTCAGGAAGTGTACCATTTTGTGGTAATATGGCTTCCAGTTCTCTGTTACAAGCTTATGCACTGATATCCATAATGTGTGGTAAAAAAAAAAAAAAAACTGCAGTGATTACTTTGTTGACTTGAGGTTCTCTATCAGAAGGAGGAGTGTACACATATGGAGACAGATATTTACCGTTGAAGATAGAAAGGATTATGATGAAATCAGTTGTTAGTGTTTTTTTTTCCATTTTAAAACTTTGATTTACAGAGTGGAGATGGCATACAAATTCTTACAATGGAAATAACCTTAGAATCTGCTTGCAAACTTGGCTACAAAAATGTGGGAGGTAGTTGCAATCACCACATAGTGTCTTGCCTGAGTGGTGTACCAGCTGATTTAACAAAAAGCAAAAAAGTCTAGTGCTGAGCTATTCTCAAAAGTGAGGATTAACTAAGAAGAGAAAAACATTTATATAATGCATATCTTTACTTCTGTCATGTGCTGTTAATATAGACATTGGGCATTACATATAGACAGTACAAAGAATTGTAACAAACTCTTGAGATTATGGTGTTCCACTTCTAATGTAGCATTTTTCCACTGATCCTCTGCATTCTGCTTTGCAAGCAGTTCATAAACCGTTCAACACAGAGCCATTAATATGAACAACAATGCACATTGTTAAGTGCTGAAAGGAATGCCAGCATCATTATAGGGATACAGGATTTTGTATTAAATCCTTGTGAACTTGCCATTCCATTAAATGTGAGTATAGAATTAAACTAGATTGGTCTCCATGCTGTATATGCTTAACTGTGTGAAATGTCTGTAAAGAGGTTGCCACATTCCCAGTATCAAACCAGTTCTACCTTGAGTGCTGATTTTCTAACAACTTTAGCCTGAATTCCACAGAACAAATTGTCTGTGCTTATCAAATGTATTCACTTTTCTTTGTGTACTGTTACTGCTCCTGCTTCATTTCAAGGTCCCTATCTTACCCTTAATAAAAAGATGGACATATTATAGAGGATCAGACAGGACACTGGAATAACATGTGCAGTGAGAGTAAATGATTTCAGTGGAAGGGTACTGAGGTAAGTGCATATTTATCTCTTGAAAAGTGTATCCTGATTTAACAGCTACACATTTTCATATGATTAAACTGTGAAGTGAAACAGTTACAAAGACTGATTTTGTGTGTGTGTGTGTGTGTGTGTGTGTGTGTGTGTGTGTGTGTGTGTGTGTGTGTGTGTGTGTGTACATGTGTGAATGGTATGCATGAGTGTATATCTGTGTATGTCTATATGGGTCGACTTCTTTTGACCTAACTTTCATTTGCCTGACACTCATTTTCCTGACCCCATTTGACTGAAATTTCATTTGCCTGACACTTCATTTGACTGACAAGTATTATTAGCAAGAAAATGGAATATGCCCCCTTTCCCACTGCAGTGCAACCCTAGAGTTAGAATATATAGTTAGGGGGGTGTGAGGGGCACAGCCCCCCACAACGGGGGGTGTGGGGGGCAAAGCCCCCCACTTCATTTCATATGACATTGTTAACTTTTGATGTAATATTGCTTAGTAACCCCCATACCCCCCCTAACTATATATTCTAACTCCAGGGTCGCACTGCAGTGGGGAAGGGGGCATATTCCATTTTGTTGCTAATAATACTTATCAGGCAAATGAAATTTCAGTCATTTGGTGTCAGGCAAATGAGTGTCAGGCAAATGAAATTTAGGTCAAAAGAAGTAGACCCCTGTATATATGCAAGCATGTTTGTGTATGCATGTGTGGGGCCACGTGTGTGTGTGTGTGTGTGTGTGTGTGTGTGTGTGTGTGTGTGTGTGTGTGTGTGTGTGTGTGTGTGTGTGTGTGTGTGTGTGTGCGTGTGTGTGTGTGTGTGTGTGTGTATGTGTATGTGTGTATGTCTTTGCACGCATTTGCATGTGCATATGCATATGCATATGTATGTGCATGTGTGTGTCTGCCTGTTTGTAAGGAGGGTGTGATCCAGTGCAAATCACAGTGAAGATGTCATTAAATTGCTCTGGTTATTGCTGCAATAATTATGCCTCAATCATATTTCCTAATTATAGCTGATGTATGAGTCAAAATACTGTAATTCTTGTATTCTTTTACAGAATGTTATTGGTTCAGCAAAAGTATTGGATAGCAAATTACTAAAAATAAAGGTTTCCCTAGCATCCTTGATTTTAGTTGTTTTCCTGTTCCTGATCCCTTTATAGCAAATTAATCTGTATTCTGCTTAACCTGTATCATTTACAGATATTTATACAATATCAGGTCAGATTCCATAAAACTTGCAGAATCTAGCGCATTATGCCAATATCAGCACAAAACTTGTGGTTAACATTACAATATGTTAATGTAAAACAAGAAATTCAGAATAGCTCAGAGCTAAATGGACTATTACAGTTACAATGGCACAATATAGAAATGCGTAAGTAATTGGTAATTAGTAAGCAATGGTTGTCCAATCACATTCTGCAGTACCAAAGTTACAGAATTATTAGCACAATTCAAGAATCCTGATAGTTGTGTAGAAATATAACAAAATCTGTGTAGTAATGTTAAGCACAACTATGGAATGTAACTGACTCTATTATGATAATAAAAATATATTAACCCCGGGATTCATGAAGCTTGCGCCAGGCGCAGGCGTAGCGTAGGCGGAATAACGCCAAATATAGCCGTCGAGCGATTCAGGTACAATCCAATACCACATGCACTACCGGCGTACGCCAGAACTGTGCAGCCCTCAGCATAGGTATGCTAATCACCCCATGCGCAGTGTCGCACCATGCAAATGAAGGCAGATAGTGATTCACAAAGTGGTGCAGGTGTAGTGTAAGCCCATGGAAATGTAAACCAAAAAACACGGTTTACATTTTCCCAAACAGAACATCAGAGCTATGGAAGCAGACCAGACTCATGTATTACAAAGTTAACATATGCCAATGGCTAAATACACAGCCAATGGCATAAGAAAAGATGCACAACACCTAAAAAACATTTAATATCATGTCCACAGTAACGCACAGTACAACCGCAGGGCATGTGTGCGCAAACTGGAACATAAAGAAAATATATAAAAATGTCATAAAATCGCAATGTAATACAAAGCAGGTTTACACCATAATACACAATGGTAGGCATGGAACACCACAACCAAGGTGCAAGGGTTGCTAAGGGCCTGCGACAGTGTTCGGCACGGTAACTATGAATTAGTAGTCAATGCCATGCAAATGAGGCAGATAATACTGAATTGCAAATGTCCCACCAGATGAAGGTTGAACCATACGGTGCAGCGCTATAATACCCAGGAGTGGCTCAGAGGAGATACATGACATCAGCAGAGGGGTGTGCTACCGTAGCAGCAAGCACATTGGAGCAATGCAAACTGGCCTGGCCGTTGCTAAGCAAAGCTGCAGGACAGGGGTGGGGAGGAAGGTATAGAATTGTTTAGTTGAGAGCACACATGGTGCACAAAAGCACATGTGTACGGGGATGAAAATGTGCCCGTAACCCAGTAAGTGGATGCACACAGCGCGAACAGTAGCACAAACAGGAAGGTCAAGGGAAGAAAAGAAGGAAATGCCGAAGTAGGGTAATTGGCATACTAATGAGCAATCGACACCAATCAACTCACGGCGGTCAATCGACGGCAGCTGTCAAGTCTGCTCGCAGAAACCTGCAAAACAGGATAGGGGAGGCATCGGAATGCAAAGAAAGGAGGGGAGGCATTGGATTGCAAAGATAGGAGATCTGTCATAGCAGAGCAAAGCAAACCGACAGTAGACTGGCAATAGCACACATTACGCAAGATACGCCAGGTCTAGGAAAGTACAAATGAAAGCAGGCTGCTGGATGCATGCCAGAAAATGGTAGGTGGAACGTGCAGAAATGTAAAGGGAAGGTCAAGAGGTAATCCACGGCAGCCAAATGTAATTCAACACCAAAGGTACCACAATAGTAGTTCCGGTAGTAAAACACATAAGATACCCTGTAGCTACGATCATACATACACACCCTATGACATCACTGGTGTTCACAGCACAATAGTATAAAGTGTGAAAGCACCCTATACACACCTGTGAATTCCCAAACACTGCACCATAGGTGTAAACACATGGGGAACTTTTAAAATGTACATGTTGGGAGCTGCCATAGCTGTGATTCATCAGCATGTGTTAGAGACTGACGGTGTTGTAGAGGATGATGTCGACAACCACCGCAGGCCCCGGAGGAGGAGAAGAGTGTTCAGACCAAGGGTAGCCTACCAGGGGCTACATGATCTGGAGATAGTAGAGCGTTACAGGGTGGACAGAGACATCTTACAGCAAATAGTGGAGCTGTGCCGGCCACGCCTGAGAACCAGAAATAACAGAGGGGAACCCATCCCAGTGGACACAAAGGTATGTGTAAGCATGCGAATACTAGCCACAGGTACCTTTCAAAGGCCAACTGGAGATATAATGGGGATCTCACAGGCATCAGCATCCAGGGTACTACACCAGTTCCTGGATGCCATGTTACCACATGCCAATGAGCATATATACTTCCCCTGAACTCAGGAGGAGTTGGCCAGCAATACGCATCACTCCCACCATGTGGCACACTACCCGGAGGTACTGGGTGCGATAGACTGCACGCACATACAAATCAAGTCACCACCTGGCCAGCATGGTAGGTGCTACATAAACTGCAAGGGATTCCACTCCATCAACTGCCAGGTCATGTGCAATGCCCAGGGCATTGTCATGGATGTGTGTGCTGGCAGCCCTGGAAGCTACCATGACTCCCATATCTGGCATGCCTCACAGTTGTATCAGGTATTTATCAGGGGGGACATCCCACATGGCCATCTTGTGGGGGATGCTGGCTATGCACTGGAGCCGTGGATGATGACTCCCATCAGAAATGCACACACACCCATGCAAGAACGCCATAACGAGGCACACTCACAAACCAGAATCATCCTAGAGCGTGTGTTCGGGATGCTGAAAACACGGTTCTGGTGCTTGGACACATCTGGTGGAGCCTTGCAGTACTCTCCAGGCACGTGTGCCCACATCATCATAGTATGTGCCATGCTACATAATATGATCCTGCGGAAACAGCTGCAGCAGGGACAAAATGGTGAAGGCCCTCATAGCCCACCGCAATTGCCAAGGCCATCACAGGCACAGAGGGATTCAGACCATGAACACACTGTGCCAGCCCCAGTAGGCAGATGGAGGCGTGCCCAATATGCCTATGCCTTGGCAAAGAGGGAACGTATAGCACATACTCTGACAGTGTAGGCCCCTATGGACTGACACACCACTCCACCTGCACACACAGTAAAATGGATGGCACACAAGCACGACCACCTGTAAATTGTAATGTATAGGTGGCCCACTGTGTGAAACCTACATAGGCAGCCCTCAAACATTGTACACACAACAGCTATCGGAACACGGAATGTCAACACCTGAACAGTACATGCGCCTATCAGCATATGGTGGTGCTGTGTGTATAGGTTCCCAGGTATATCGGTAGGTACACGGCCGATTGTCAGAGGCCATACACCAAACGGGGCAAACAGTGTCCGCTATCGCCACAACATCGAGTAACCAGCTGTCGCTTAGTGGAGCAGAGGCAATTGTGGGAGCACATGTGTGTAAGCACTGTTCTGCACACACTCAGCACGGAGTCTCTGCTGCATTAATGAGGGGTGCCACATAATATAATCATGGATGTTGTGTCAAGTCATGGGGTGTACCCATGACAGGTATTCGTCACCCCAGCATGCTCCACCTACGGTCGTTTGAAGGTGTAGCACAGTATCGTGTGTGGCTCACTGTGATATACATACCCAATGCCAGAGCACATCCAGTAAACATCACATGGACATACCATTAACTGGACTCAGCAATATGTAAACTAACTGAGTTACCCATGTGAGTGCAGTATGGAGTAACAGCCGTAGTATACTCCACGTACAAAACGACATAACATGTGTACAAATCCCAGATGGCCATGTGTTAAATGCAGTGACCGTCATGCTTGTTCCCGGTCCCACATCCTGCAAGGGATGTAACATAATCCCGAAGGAACGAGTAATGCATGTCGGATGCAGGTCATCAGATCATATGTGTAGCACACATTAGCGGGAATATGCATTGCCCACTGCTGGTAAGCGACGTTTAAATATGACTATATGGGTATGCGCGAAACAGGGATAAGCTTCTCCGAATATCGCGCAGATCACGGTCAATGATGTCCAGAACAGGTGAAACCAGCATTAATCACCCCTGTACTAATAGCGCCTGCTCTGAAAGGTAAAACAACCACTGCCAGGAGTAGAACACGCAATCATGTATAGAATCACCTAACACTATTGCTAGCCAAGATGTACCTATGGTAGGGTTGCCACCTCTTCAAATGACCAATGTGGGACATACGTCAGATGTCTGCAGGCCAACACATACACCCGACCAGTACGAAATTCAGAACTTCACTGTTTTGCCTAGATAAAAGCTCATCCTTGTAATGTTTACTTACTTATTCTGTTTCTAGAACATATAGGTGGTTCAGATACAGAATAACTGTTTTATGCAACTATTACTTAAACCATAGGAAATAAGTATGTTCTAAAATCTCAGGACATTTGCCATGTTTACAAATATTTTGCAGGATACAACTGCCCAAAGAGGGACTGTCCCTCGCAGAGTGGGACAGCTGGTAACCCTAACCTACGGCAGGTGTGTAATGTGACAGGTACAGACACAAACGTGCGGAGTCCAGGAAACAGTATACACCAACAGGTACACAATAAAAGGTGTAGATTGCCTGTCACTTTCCCCGTCAGATATATATATATATATATATATATATATATATATATATATATATATATATATATATATATATATATATATATATATATATATATATATATATGTACACATATATACATATATATAATACAGATAGAAAGGGTGATAGAGTGATATATGTTGATATATACGGATTCAGCGATATCTGCAAATATATATAGATAGGACAACGACATTCATAACACCTCAGAGGTACAAATAAATAGGATACCGCCAACTATGGAATGTGTAACATACCGACATGCGTAACCACGAGGCTGAAAGACTGAAAGAACACAGTACCGGAACAGTACAACCGCGAGTAATAGTATGATGATATGAAGGGACATTTAGTTACTGCTGCTGGTGTTGCGGTCCACGTAGGTACTGTGTTCAACTGTGTTTGTGAGTGCCGTAGTCTGTGTATGTGTGTGTTGAAGGTACCGTGTGCATCCCCGTGTGACTGTAATGTGTGTGTGTGTCCGCATCATGTGTCTGTTAGTGCCAACTCGGAGGTAGATCATTACGGTAGGTTTGGGTATAGCTAGCCGTAGGCATACGGTTACCACCTGACCCACATTAGGAGGGACAGCCCCTCCCTGGGCAGGTGTGTCCTGACATAAATCATTACAAAGGGCAAATGTCCGGGATTGTAGGACATTAATATGTCCCATATATAATGTAATAGTTGCATTAAATAGTTATGCCTGTATGTAAGAAACGTAAATGTTACATGCAATATGATAAGTAGCCAAAGTCCCACAATAGGTATGTATTGAGGATAAAAGTATGTGCTAACCTGTGTACTGACCATGGTTATGTGTTGGCCTGTAAACACCGCTGTGCGTCCCGCAAGTGTCCAATAATGGCCATATGAAAAGGTGGCAACCCATGGCAAAGAGGTTGTGTTACCAACACAACCGCAATGACTACAAATATCTGGGACAGAAATACATGGGATAGCTGTCATTTAGACATATCCCTTTACATATCGCTGCAATTCCGGAGGTATGGAAGTAGCAACCTCACCTGCATACTATACAGAAACCAATTAACAATGGCCCGATGTACAATCCCGTAACATAAGTCTACTAACTGATAGCTCTTTAATTAGGGACGGAGCCCACACACATATATCTGGAATATGTAGAAATGCAAGCCCCACAAACCTGTATATGCTACGTACACCCACCGACATCCCCCACACTAGAAACCATAGGAATACAGACTGTAATAACAGCACAATCATCCAGTCAGTCAATTACATCTGCAGAACCATCAACATACCTTGTGAGAGACACAATTAAAGGCACCATGCAAAATTGCAGCCGTTATATAATGGAACAAAAGGCGATGTTACAGGTTTTGTTTGCAATAGTCCGTTATCAGACGTTGGGATGACAGGTACACCCACATGTTGAACCACATACTCTAGCTGTCACACACAATCCACGGGGGACATGAATCCAAAGTATAATTGTCTCTATGCATAGCAGTTGCAATTACACACATCAAAACACAATACAGGCCATCTCCCCAAAGGTAGGGCAAATGGGCAACGCCCAAGTGGAGAATTCAATTATACCCCACTGTTGCTGCGTAATTGGTGAATGGAGTAGCTGCACAGCTGATATGCAAGTAATTAGTCACTCAGGAACACCAATTGGTGGGAGGAAACCACATGTCACAGGTATCAACGTATATAAGGATGAATTGCCAGACATTCAAACCGTATGCTCATACAAAATACCTGTTTAAGCAGTGTGAGAGAGATAGAGACAAAAGTCCGTAACAATAACAAGGTATGTAGAACACTCGGTATGTACGTTTATGTATAGCATGTTTTTTATTAATTATTTACTGTATGTATAGCCTGGTCTGCATTAATTAAAAGTGTCCGCAATGCATAAAGTGGGAAAAAGTATTTATGTAGTGATGTCTTGCTGAGCATACTAACACATGTAGAAACTGTGCGTCCAGTAGTGGGCCATAAGGTACACATCACAGACACCACAAGGGATGTTACATGAGGGCTTTAAACAGAACAATTCCATACAACCCGCCGTCAGTGGTAGGGTATGTCGAACAAGTACGTGCCATAGCAGGGGATAGTATATGTTGATATACTGTCACAGTAGGCATGTGTATGGGCATATAACGACAATGACATGTCTAAGGTGGTCCCTCTGTGCAAGTATGTTTTGCATTATGGGATACTATGTGAAATATGTGTAATGTATAGTATTGTAGGTAGATATGTCAGATATTCTACACAGCATAACAGGCATATCATGCATACCAAAGGTATCATCTATTGGCATGTACAATAACAGGATACATATGGCTTGTAGGCACGGGATATTGCAATAGCATGATAGCTAATCTAAATGGAAGGGCTACCAAGTAACCATGCACAAAGGACATGTAATAGCTTCACAGGTTCATAGTGGGGTACTATGCAGTCTGGCAAGTCCATGTGTAAGCACAACTACAGTGTTCACACCAGTGGCACCTCTCTAGGGTAGTGTCCTGTGAACAGCAGAGCCATGTGTTACCCGCACCTCTGCACAGTACAGCCACTGCAGTGATCTCTGGCGTATATGTGTCTCCCAACCACCAAGGGAGGTATCACATGAACAGTGCTACTGAGTGTCCCTGCGTGATGTACATAAGACTCATGTTCCAAAGCATGGTGAGTGTCCGGTTTGGGAATGTAACCCTCAAGCACATCCCACTCATTGTTGCGTTTGTGCACATATCCATGAGCATGTTACTCACAGTGGCTTTTGCTTATGTTGCGTATGTAGAGTATATCCATTAATATTGTTGTGGACATGGGCCCTGTCTGTTCAGCAGAGGTCACCCCCGAGTATGTAGTATGCAAATGTGCACAGACATGGTGTCCGTAGTTCAGCTGCATACTTTAACTGTCGGAGCTCAATAAACGTCATGGCATGTTAATGGTGTGGTATGTAAAGCTGTAGCTGTTGTGTAAGGTACACCCTAAATGGGGTGGTGTACCCTTGAATGTGTGTAGAAGTCTTGAGTTCAGAGGTACAATGGGTGCCTATGTACCAGCTACACACCCAGTACAGATAAGTGTGGCCACGTAGAAGGATATCCACGCCACAGTGGCAATACGGTAACCACAGGAGTGGGTGCAACATACGTGTGTACTACAAACATGTACAATGTGACATGTATGTAGGGGACTACCACCTATGTGATAGTCAGTGGGTGAATGGTGTAATGCAAAGGTGATGTTCATGCACCTTGTGTCATGCAGATTCATATCAGGTATCTGTCACAGTGACACCCGTATAGATGGAGTCAGTATCAGCTGATGGATCAATCATGGCACTTTGTATGCAGGGGGTTGTAAAGCTAGGCAGGGAAAGTCCCTCTGTGCTAGCCTGTACCTCAGGGAAGCATATACTGAACATGAGGGGCCCAATGACTGAGGACTGTGGTATGCCAAATGTAACTGAAATGCAGTAGGTACTATGGTATGCTACCCTCATTGTGTGTGTCCTGTCCATAAGCCACGTTGCATAACATCCTGAGACATAGGGTACGATGTGCAGGTGGATGTGTATGTTGTCAATACCAGAATGGAGAACGGTGCTGAAAGGCTATGAGAGGACAATGTAGGATGTGTGGACTCCCGTACCATCATCAACTACCCTGGTAACTGTATGAAAGGAGTCCACCAGGTGTAGGGGCCATGCTCTGGCCCTAACAAGTCCACCCCGGTTGGCATCAAAGGACTGGAGCCCAACAATGTCTCTGTGAATGAAGTCCTTGATGGTGTGCCCCATAGCCGTGCAGAACAGTCCAGTCAGGTGTGTAGGACTATAGTCCCACTCGTGCATTGTGGTGCCACCTGTGTGGAGTGTGATAAATGTTGCTGTGTGCCATTCAGGGGCCACAATGTCTGATACAAGGCTATTACTGAATATGGTGGCCTAGTGGGGAGACATGTCGTTCAGAGGTTTGCGGACATCACAGCCTGGGACTTTGGAAGGTGACATGGGGCCAGTGTCCCAGGACATATAGAGTGCAGGTTAGTACTGTGTAGGTGTGACTGCAGGGACACTGCAATGTTCCTGCATGGATTGTGGCCCTGTAGTGAGTGAGAGGGTGTAATGTTAGCATTGAATCCATCCACCAGCATGTTGCCAACATCACCTGGGTCTGTAATGTTCCTGAGTGACTGTTGTATGTGAGAGCAGATGTGGGTGTTGCCATCGACTACTGACATACCACCATAATGCCTTGTGGTACACCCCGGAATGTGTTGCAGTAATGTGTACATAGCTAGTCTTGGAGTATGTGATGAGGGATCCCGTGGCCCTACCGAGGCTGACCAGTGAGCTACCCCAACCATGAGATTGTACACCACTGTGCAACAGCCTCCACCTGTTGTTGTACATTATGTCCATGGAACTTGACCACCAGAGTGGTGTCTGTTATCTGGTGTGTACCATCATGGCTCTGTGTGGAATAGCATGATCCATGCAGTTGTGTACATGCTAATGAAGTGCACTGGGGTATGTTACAGCATTTGTATGTGCATTGTCCATCTGCACAGGTGTCATGACGTTAACAACCGCAGTCATAAGACGTCTGCAGTAGGTGTTGTAGTACTCATGTACTGTGTATGCCGTGAAGGGTGTGGTGCCGGGATGTGGCTAACAAGGTTGATTAGCATATGTTCGGAACCCACCAATGAGGGGATAACCCCAGGTGTGGAACACCAGTCACATGTTGGTAGTGGTCATGTCAAGGTTAATGTAGGTCTTGGAGGTGGTGTGTATGGGTTGATCCAGCCGAGTGGAGGTTATGACTCATGGATGTGTCGGTACATGAGTGGCTATCCCAGTTAAGTGTGGGGTAGTGTCAGTCACACATCAGTAGTAGCTATCTGAGCCCTACTGTCCAGTACACCAACAAATGAGGTCTGGTAACCGTGGGGTATGTTGTTGAATCTGTAGCTTGTTACAATGTGTATAGCAGTTCCGGACACAGTTAGTTGCACGTGGAGCACCTCTGATACATTGTGCAGGATGTGTGTACAATATAGTGGGATATGGGAACACCTCAGCTGTGGGTGTGCCGGTCCAGGTATGTGCCTGAAAGGTATGGTCTGTCTATAACCTGTCATTGCAGGTGTGCTCTGCAGAGCCTAGAGGCAGGTCCCAGTCACTGCAGAGATATTGGAGTGTTGCATTATAAGGTGTGCCTTGCCTGTGTGTGTCACAGAAGATGATGCAAGCATTGTGTCACATGACCCCATGTCTTGCTTGCCAGTTCCCATTCTGCCGGTGACTGTTATTGGAAACTGTGCAAGACAGGCAGTATAGAAGCAGCAAGAGCCTTACATGTGATCTGTACTCCCAGGGCTGACAGGTGCAGGTCATCTGTGCCAAAGCATTGTGTTTGACCAGGTCAGTCAAAGCGGACAGATACCAGATGCCTGTGGAATGACAGCAGAAGCATAGGCAACTGTTGAAGTGACACAGTCAGTCATTGTACAGTGGTATCGGGTCCGGATGAATGCATAATGCTCCCCAAGGCTAGGCCCACACCTTCAGGGCTGCAAGACTGGTGAGCTATTGCATGTCCCTGCACACGTCGTCTGTGAAGTGGCATCTCAGGGCAGTCACACTAACATGGAGAATGACAGTCACATCGTACCTGGTGAGGTGTGGTATGGGTGCATAGGTTATGTTGCAGAACCAGTTACCCGACAGCAAGATGTAAGCGACTATCGCCTTGTGTGGCCTGCTGTGTGGAACTGCAGTGTGACCACCTACAGAGTCACCTATGACTGGTGTGTTGTGTTTGTTATAACACCCTATTGGCTGTATGTGATGGGCACACGAGTCTGTGGGCTATAAGTTGGTGATGTTGTGTTCCGTGATGGGGGCTGCCTTTGGTGCCTACACAGAGTATGGAGAGGTACTGCACAAGTCGTCCTCGTATGTGTGGCCTGTGGTGGAGATCACGTGAGACTATGTGATGAGTGGGGTGTATTGCGAATGTTACACATCCCCACATGACTGTCAGGTGCAGTCAGGGTTGGTGACAGCATTACCCCCAGCAGGGCTGCATAAGTGCATCCCCCCCAGGCTGTAGTGTCGTATGATGGGAGGTGAGCATTGAATGTGTACATGAGACAATTGCTCTATTGCCACATGTATGACATATCCATCATATAGACAGGCAATAGCACTGGTACATGACAGTTGGACATGCCTGTATATACAACCATGTCTCACAGGATATGTGCGTTATGTGTGTACAACAGCTGTTGTACCATAAGCAAGCTGGAAATTTTAGCACAGCCAGTGTACCTGTGGGAAACGGTGTGGAATGGGTGCTATATTAATCAGTAGCTCATGACATGCTCACAAGTTCCGAACAAGTGCCTAGTATGACCATACAATACAGATAGGATTCATAGGTTCATAGGTTCATAGGTTGGTACTAAGCTAACTGCCTTTGCAGGCCATTTTAAGCCTAGCCACTTCCCCCATGTGAGAATCAAACCCTGCACCTTCTGTTTGTAAGGCAAACACCTTAACCATTATAATATCAACCCACAAGTGGTGATGACAGTCATAATGGGTGGCATCGCACTATAACCCTGCTGAGTATGGTGTATGGTATGCATGTCCATGAACCATTATCACTGTAGATGTTAGCAGTACAGATGTACAAGACAGTACGGATGTATGATTACAAATACCTTTGTATGTCACAGGAGTGTTCTACCAGTGGCCTGTTGACAGACTCACAACTACAAAAGGTGCCAGAGTGACATGTGCATATCACACCAGTGCCAGCTACAGTAGAACAGGATTAATGTGTTGTACTCCACCCTCATTGTAGCCCATACCACACAGACAAATGTTAGGCACCTGTGTATGTAAGGATGTGAATGGCCATGACGTATGAGGAATAGCTGTGTCAGTGTTGTGAACAACATACAAACTGGGCTGTGTGGGTGAGGTGTGTGACATATGTGCACTTTCTGATGGATGATATCAGCATTGTCACCGCTAGGTGAACATCGCTGTACCCATTAACTACCACCTAGGCTGTGGTCAAAATTATGGACACTGTGTAAGGGATGGTGTTGTGCAGTACACCTCCCTGCCTTGGTGACGTCTCCAGGCCCCTTGGGTAGTCATATGAGGTACCCATATCATGACAGGGTGCCATCCATGAGCACGGAGATCATTGGACAGGCATATACAGCACTGGGGTGACCAATATTGGATCACATATCACCTTTAAGGGGTAATGGCCATGCATGGATGGGCGATACCAGCCTTCACAATCCTCACCTCCACTATGCAGCATGCTGTCTACCTTGCATAAAGACATTTGCTACACCATGATGATGGACATGCTACATGTCCATATCCTGATCTGTAAGACATACGTCATGGACAGCCACCATCCCAATACTAGGATCGCCACATGCTGAACAGATCCCTGTGCCATACATGTGACATACTCCCACCAAACCATGCAACCCTGTCCATCACAGCTGCACATGTCATCCCAGTCATACATGGTGTGATGGCCACATGTTAGATGTAGTATCAACTGTCCGGATCAGTAATGTGGCACTGATGCACCTCGCGGTGGCATAATGGCTGTCTGTTACAACTAGGAAACCTTGCCCATACATGCTATGGTTGATAATCCCTGCGAATGACGTCCGACTAGCCATTGTCCCATGTCTATCACATGTGCAACACAGACGATCCGTGGTAGGATGTTGTACAGCCGTACAGTGCTGTGTAGATGTATATGGCAAAACACATGCATGTAAAGGTGTCCATGCGTATGTGTGCATTGTCACTGCTCAAGTCCATTAAGGCTGTGACTGTGTTGATATGTGACATAAACACAGCATCAAGGTCAACAGCATTACCGTGGACACATCCAGGCATGTGCAGATAGGTAAGAACACCAGTGCAGGCAAATAGACATGCCCACATCAAGATAGCATTCACATGGAGTATGAACACTGTAATGAGGTGACACACATATATGGTGATGATATTCAATGCATAACGGGTGTTACATGTGCGTGACACAAACACATCATTCGTGTCAGTGTCATGATGATTTGCAAAGATAAATGTGCAGATGTACTACATGTCATAGAAATGTATGTGCAGCAGTATCTCTGTACATCTCTGAAACTGTGACCTGTCACCATCGTTATGTCTTACAGATAATGCTTCATACACGCCTTCCAGCGTACAGCCGCCAGGAGGATGATGTCCTCATCCCATACCTCCATGAGGACTACGAGGTGTTGTTCAGCCATGTGCCACAGCATGCCCAGCAGCGGGATGACCTGTGGCAGGATCTACGCAGGAGGGTGAACGATGTGGGTGGCCATAACCACACCTACCAGCAGGTGCACAGACACTGCATGGACTTGATACGACATGCAAAACAGCGTGCCACTGCAATCACCAGGGAACAAGGTGGAACAGGTGGTGGGCCACCAACCCAGCCCCCACACACACACACACCGAGGAGCTACTGGCCAGTCTAGGGACACCCTCAGAACAGCATCCACACACACTAGCTGCCATCGTGGAGGTGGGTGTTTCCCAACCAATGAGCCTGGAGTTGCCTGGTAAGTCAGTACTGCACATATGGCTATTATATCCCATTTAGTTGCATGTGTCACTGTACATTATATAAAGTAACAACATATGCAAGGTATGTGGACACACATGCTGCATACTACACTATGCTACCCTGTGTATGCACACATGTGCATACTATATGCTATTATACAGGCGAATGTGTTAACATGCACAGTGCACCCTGTGGCTGTCATACAGTCATGTATAATGTTCATTCTGCTGTGTCACCCCTATACAGGTACCTCTGGCGTGCCGCACAGACATGGGTCCGTTGTAGGTGAGACTGTCATCAGTATCAGGCATGTTAAAGCATAGATCTATTTGCCATGTTGCCAGTTAACAGTTGCACACTTGATGTTCGTTCCAGTCATGATATACAGGTCGCATCTCCCATCATTCACACAGGCCACCCATGTGCAATATATACAAACAAAGTGATAAACCGACTTGAAACCACAGTAGTTGTCATTGCTACATGTGTGGTCAGCTGTGCATACAACAGTGGAGGTGTTCTACAATGGAGGCATATGTCGTATGCATTGGAACAACATGTGTGGTACACAAACAGTACCACACATTGAGCTGTGATATGGGCAGCCCACAGGTGTCACCATTGTGTTACATGCCCCTGCATTGAGTGCACACACTGTGATGTGCCATCTGACATGTCCCAGACACGTAGTGTTCTGGCTGCAATATTGTCACACTATCCCATGACCCATACCCCACATACCAAACATACAACTTGTTGTCTGCATAGCCCTGTGGATGGTGACATATCTGACATCTATGGGTGTATGTCATATGGGACAATACAGATATGTGAGATAGATGGCCATCACACACATTTGGCCAACACATGTGCACACATGGCCATGGGGGATGGCCAGAGACATGTAGCCACACAGTAGATGTGATGTGTATACACCCTGTTGCACATTTTCCACACAAAGACAAACCCACCTCCATAGGTATCACAAGGGATAAGAAACTAAGAGTAATGCTACTCAACGCCAGAAGTCTAAACCTCAAGATGCACGACTTTTCGAAACTCTCCTTAGCATGGAGAACATTGATATCTGTGCAGTAACAGAAACCTGGTTCAAGGCTCTCGAGAGCACCCCAGCACTACCAGGTTATACCTCATACCATGCTTTTTGGCCCCAAAACTTGGACCGAACCACAAAAGGAGGGGGAGTATCAATATTCATGAAAGATACCCACACCTCCAGGTTGGTGGCACAGCACGAAGCATCAGAGACTATCCATGTGCAACTAACAGTGGGTAAAACTTCCTTCCAGTTTATAGCCTGCTACAGACCACCCTCCCAAACCCAGGAACCCCACTCGGCCTTCCTGAGAACACTGGAAAATATGAAGGTCTCTCCAAACACCATTATATTGGGTGACTTCAACTACCCAACCATAGACTGGGAGCATTACTCTAGCTCCAACACCCTAGCTCAAAGGTTCCTAGAATTTATAAACTCAAATGCTATGGAACATCTTGTTACCACTCCCACAAGAGGGGAAAACATACTGGACCTGATCATCACCAACATGGGGACTCTATGCTCCAGACCAGAAGTGTATCCCTCACTGGTAAGATCAGACCATAAACTAATCTCACTGGATATTCACATCCCGACCCCACCCCATGCCCAGAAAACCACAGTGAATAACTTCTCTAACGCAAATTTCACACTCCTCAAAACCGAGGTGGAATCCTTCAAAGCCCCCGGGCCTGTGGATAATATGGCCCAGACCACAAAATCCTTTATAAACGCATTCTATGAACACCTTCAGGAATGCATGGATCATGCAATCCCAAATAAAACCAAGACCCAATCCTCCAAAGGCAGACGTCCTGTCTGGTGGACCATAGCCATAAACAAACTATACACTAGAAAGAGGAAGCTACTACATGATAGAGCAAAATCCCAAAAAGGGAAGGCATCTCTGATCAGTATTAGAAAAAACTATGGGCACTCATAAAATCGTCTAAGGCCAGCTTCGAGAGAAAAATTGCACAGGACACTAAGGATAATCACAAGGCTTTCTTTAGTTATGTTAGGAACCTGGGTGGGAATTCCCAGATATGCTCAGAATTAGTCCAAAATGACAAAAAATACACCAAACCCACAGACATTGCCAACATCCTAGCTGACAGGTTCAGCGCAAACTTCTCCCCCCCCGTCCCCACCAAAAGGGCTAATATCTATCCCAGCAGAGTGCTGCCCCCCTGACATCTCAGATGCTCAGGTAAGAGCTGCCCTCTCCAAAGCAAGAAACACAGCATCAATGGGACCAGACGGTGTCCCGGGCTGCGTCCTACATGAACTCCAAGAAGAGCTAAACCCAAACCTAAAACTACTGTTCAATCTCAGCCTTACTACAGGATATGTACCCAAAGAGTGGCGTACAGCAACAGTGGTCCCTCTCCACAAAGGTGGTGCCTCAAGGGATCCTGGAAATAAGTCTCACTAGCTTGGTCTGCAAAGCTATGGAAAGGATCATCATGGACGTTATAAATAAAGATATTGGGGACCTACAGACACTGGATCCTACCCAGTTTGGCTTTGTTAAGGGCAGATCCTGCCTCTTAAACCTGGTCGATTTCTTTGAAACAGTCACCAAGGCCATTGACAAGGGGAAGGTTGTCCACACAGCCTACCTTGACCTCGCAAAAGCCTTCGATACAATACCCCACTCGGGCATTATAGATAAGCTCACCAGCTTAAATATAAACCCCTATGTCACTAGATGGGTTGCAAACTGGCTCAAGGACAGAACCCACATGGTTAGAATAGCTGGAGCCATGTCAGACTCCAAACCAGTTACAAGTGGCGTCCCACAAGGCTCAGTCTTGGGACCTCTCTTGTTCGGTACATATTTCTCGGAGGTACAGGCCAACATGGAAGGACTGTGGCTGACCAAGTTCGCAGATGACTGCAAACTGGGCACCATAATAGACTCTCCAGCCGACACAAGCATCCTCCAAAAGGGCCTCATAGAAACAGACAACTGGTGCCAGAGCCATGGCCTCAAGCTAAATGCCAAAAGTGTATAGTCATCCCTTTGGCAAAAACAAAGTGCCCACAAATTACCACATAGGTGGTAACCCATTAAGTACAGAAGAAGTAATTAGGGACCTGGGGACCCAAGTTGATAGCAATCTCTCATTTGACAACCACGTGGCCAAAGTGGTTAGAAAAACATTTTATATAGCCCACCTAATCATGAAGGGATTCACATCTAGATCAGGGGAGGTCATCGTGCCTCTTTACTCATCCCTCATCAGGCCCATAATTGAGTACAATGCCCCTTTTGGGATGTACCTTACCAGACACCTGCAGCAACTGGAAAGACCCTAAAAGTACCTCACCAAGAGGATCAATGGGCTCAAACAGATGCCGTATACTGCCCGGTTAAAGAAACTCCAGCTGTACTCAGTGGCATACCGCCTGCTCAGAGGCGATCTGTGCCTGACGTATAAAGCCATGTCCAACCCGGAATTAATGGACATGCTGCACCTCAGAAAATCCAAATCCCATCGAGCTACGCGCTCGAGGGACTTAAACCTCAGCACTGAAATAAATAGGACATGCTGGAGGGACAGATTCATAACCCAGAGGCTCCCTTCACTCTGGAATAAAATCCCAGTCCAGGTTAGGCAGAGTCCCTCAGTGACTCTCTTCAAGAAGAATCTTGATGAGTGGATGGGAGATCGTAGGTTTACCCCGGGTATCACTTCTGTGTCACTGTTAGACAGAGGCACAGTATACTAACCTCGAAAAAGGGCATAGCAAAATTAATTTAAAATGGGTGGCGAAAGCCATACACACTCTGGCTAGGCTTATAAATGCCCTAGGGCAGATAGCCTAGTATGAACCTATGAACCTATGGTCCAATTATAGCCTTAGTTGACTGATTATACAGTTGATGTGGTACACTGGACATCCTAAAAGCCTGTGCACAGCTAGTGGAGGTGTCCCTGAAGTCTACCATATAAGATCTGTTGAACATCACGACTGTGTCATAGCATGACAGTAGTCACCTGTACAGCTTCCACAGCCATTGACACCACATCAGGCCGCAGATACTGTACATTTTCCTTGCTGCTGTAGGACATCACTGTTAGGTGTGCACCTCGTGTGTGTGGTACATCAATGTCATGTGGGAAATGGTGACTTGACATGTCCGCTATGTGTGGACATGGTTGCCAGGCAGCTAATACCCTGTAGTTGTTGTGCAGGGGTGTCATCTGCAGGTCCTCCAGTGATCTGTCACTTGACGCAGCATGGTTTTGTGTGTATACACCTCAGCATCGTGGGTCACAATCCACAGTTATGTCATGGGTATGCATGCAGTTATGGCTATGCAATGTGTACATATTATGCATTGTACAGCAATATAGATGCCTCATGATGCCATGCAATGGCACAGTGTCTGTACTTCACACTGTATAGCAATGTAGACGGCTCACACTACCCTTCCATGCTCATGCACATTTGCTAAACATGCATTCTATATGTAGGGCATACAGACAACACCGCAATGCGATGCCCATTACGATGCTGTACATGTGTCAGGACACCATTGTGTCAGACATGTATGCATGTTAATGCACACGTCAGCAGAGTACATGTCAAGGTCACGTCAGCCATGTGTACTGTTGTCCTGTTCTAGTCCACATGGTGTAACACGGCGATGCATGCATACTACCATGATTGTGTGAACTGCATGGCTACTGATATGACACCTGCTTGCTGTAGTGTGCACCCCAGGGAGGTATGCTTACTAACACTATTAATGTCTGAGCTGCATGCCCTCTGCTGTATCACAGGCATGCTGCATGCCATCTGTCAAATCACATGCATGGTGTGTTTGTGTGTGTCTGTGTATGTGTGTCTTTGTGTCTATTGTAATTTAGAGTCTTTCTTTGCATTCAAAGGTGATGTAGGTGTGTTACCCTCCTGTGGTCCATCTGATGTTAGTGTCCCCACAGATACTAGCAGTGATGAACATATGCATGAGGTACAGGCAGGGTTGTCAGGGGCTGACTCTGTACCAATGGTTGCCATCCCAGCTATGTCCCCCTCTTTTCCGCACATAGTTCTGCTGCCAACACATACCACATCACCAGTGGCCATAGAGGAAGGACAGTCAGCGTCTGTTAGCATGGAACAGGAACATGTGGTGGCTACAGAAGGTGTGTCTACACACCATGGTGTCAGCGTAATGTCTGCAGATGTGCCACACAGGCACGTGGCCGGTGCTGCGCATAGGAGGACCTCTGGCAGACATGCACCTCCAGGACAGAGCACAGCAGCTGATATAACCAGACGCATGTTCCAGACTGTAATGGTGGCACAGGCACATGCTGAATGTCAGAACAGAGAAGGGCAGAGGCTGCAGAGGGCTGCTATCCGTACCCTAAATGACAACATCCAGGCATTGGCAAATTCTCAACTGCAGAGTGCTGATGTTCTGGACAGGCGATTGGGTGACATGGTCGGAATCCTTGACCGTGACATGGCAATCCATGAGCGTGAGCTGTCTGTGCTGGAACATCTGGTAGGAGTGAGGTGTAGGCCACGTGGACATAGGCCAGCTACACCACCTAGTGCAGGTCAACGTGAGCGTGCCACCTCACATGCCCACTCCCATAATGCTGGTAGCAGTAGCAGTGCTGTTGGTGCTGCGCTATCCACACCAGGACACAGCAGGCCACATGGACGTGGCCCTGGACATTCCCAGTCGGGACACGGTTCCAGTGGACATGTGTCATCGGACAGTAGCCAAGCTGTACCTCCACCTGGTAGTGCCCGTGCAACCCCTGGCTGGCACAGGTCACGTGGCCGGACACAGTGAGCTGTACAACCTGACTGGAGCTGTCAATAATACCCCTTGTAGGCCTCACAAAAGGCAGAACTGTGTGCACACATACACGCACACAGCAAAGACATCTGTAGGGCACCACAACACCCACATGCATACTGAACAGACATGTCCAATCATATCACTGGCCCTTACCCACACACAAGATGTCATCCATTAGTGCAGCCTATGCCCCTGGCAACCATTATCACCCTGTGCATATGATGAAGCCTGTGCCACATCCCTGTCATCCACACCATTGGTGCAGGGACATGCTCAAATGGTCTGATGCACAGGGTGAACAGAATAGTGAGAAGTGTATATTACATTAGTTGTGTAAGAATAGAGAAAGAAGCGTATATTACATTAGTTGTGTGTGAATAGTGAGAGATGTGTATATTACATTAGTTGTGTACTGTTGACATGCACCAGACATACCATGTAGTACAGGTTTAGCATACATTGTTATATGTTCACAGTATGTGTCTCGGTAACAACAGTAACAGCATGTTGGAAATGATGCCCTGGTTCCCTCCTTATGGTCTACTTGCGTGTGCCTACAGGTAGCACTGTTTGCAGTCTCCCATGTGTAACTGTGGAGTACTCATAGGCACATATGGCAATATCAGCATGCTATACTTAGCCTCAGCCTGACTGTTGGAAAGTCTAACATAACACAGATGTCCACACATATACTGATCCAGAAGCATGTGGGCAGTTTAATAGGCTACAGTGGCTAGAGACGTGACATCCATACCAGGTCACATCACAGGTATGTTGACATGGTGCAGGGGTTGTACACAGTGGTCTGGCCAATGATAATGTTAGAGGCCACTTGATAGCATGAGGCCTCACTGTGTAGCAGTAATACCCTGTCACATTACAGGAACATGCTCACACTCATGGGGTCAACAACACTATAATGCACACCCCATAGTGTTGAGGTGAGGACCCATGCCTATGTGGTCATCACCGTCACAGTACTGTGAACCCACACGACACAGCACAGAGAAAGAACATGTACAGGTAGCCAGTGCGACTGAGACTGATGGCATCAACAGGGTAGTGGACTGTATCACCATGAGGGGTTAGGGATCCTGTGTGTTCTGTATGGTAGCATACACCCTCACTCCACGCACCAGACAGCCATACATACCTACATACACACACACACACACACACACACACTGTGGAGACCACACATGTCATACACATATGGATAGCTGATGTGTGTGATACACACACCACACCTGCCTACATCATGCTTTCCACACTGCTGTATGTACAGATCTCTACAACAGTGTACAGGGGAGTGTAACAATTGGGATGTATTCCCTACCATATGTGGCATATATGGTCACACAAGCAAACACACATGGCAGTACTGTGAATGATACACCTGCTATATGTTGATACGTCTGACAGACATGCAGCAGTATTGGCAGCATTATGTGTACCAACGCTACCTTCGGCAATTGTGCTGCTATATGCACATGGGAGGATGTAAGTGTTACAGGTGTCAAGTGACGTACTGTCGGTAACACCTGACCGCTGTGTAGGTTCTATGTCTCCACCATCAAGTAACGGTAACATAGCATACTGTTTGCACATTTAATGGTAGGATGGCGTGTGACACACCTGTGAGCCATCCCCGGCAAACATCCATCTACACAGGTGGATCACCTCTTTATGTACACACATCCATCCATACCTGCTGTACATCCTACCGTACTGTCAGTATGTCACCATATACAGGTGTCAATGATGGGGCTGCATTGCAACTGCATGTTGTAGTTAGGCACAGATGAGTTACTTACATCAGCTACTGCACATGCATGGTAGCTGCATGCACACTACAGATTGTACATGTGTGTCAGTCCTACATGCCTGTCATGTAGCCATGTTTGTATGCATTGCAAGTGGTGGACATGTGTGTTGACATACATAACACATGGACTGTTGTATGATATGATGGGTGTCATGGGTAACTAGTAGAGAGGGAATGTGCCCTCGGTCAACATTGCTGCCTCATGTACTGTTAGCATTCAACAGCCATGGACCCACCTTCTATTTGCGTGCGTATGATTGCTGTAGCCACTTGTCTGTACGGAGGACAGCAAAAGCTATGATATGTACATATGTGTTGTGTGTGTGTGGTCCATGCACATATCCACTGCAATTACATGTATGACATAGCCAAACATGTGTGTTCGTTGGTGTACAGTGACAGTCATCTGTCACAGCTGTGTAAGACCCAGGGCCCCTGGTATGTGTAGAGCCGACCTGGTTATGTACAGTGGTATCATTGCAATGCATAACACATGATGGAACCCTGTCGGTACATGTGTAATCTGCAGAGTTGCTGTAGACCTATGTACAGTCCACTGGTCATGAGTCACATGGTGTTGGGTTAATGTATGGCTGTGTATTGCTGGTCCAATGACATGGTGATGTCAGAGGGCTACATTGTAGATTGTGGTGTGTACCTCTGTGATATGCACCTGAGACATCTGTGATAGCTCCTGAGTGTGTACTGGTCAATACATGTGAGTGGCATAGCATACTGTGCCCTTCCGTGTTTAGAATCCGTGTGCATGCAAGACGGCCTTTTGCAACTGCTAAGTGTGTGAGCATGCCCAGTACGCCGTTGTGTAGATGGACACACAGTACATTCCAAACTGCGCACTTCCGTGTTTAGAATCCGTGTGCATGCATGCAAGATGGCCCTTTGCAACTGCTAAGTGTGTGAGCATGCCCAGTATGTAATTGTGTAGATGGACACACAGTACATTCCAAACTGCGCACTTCCGTGTTTAGAATCCATGTGCATGCATGCAAGACGGCCCTTTGCAACTGCTAAGTGTGTGGGCATGCCCAGTACGCCATTGTGTAGATGGAAACACAGTACATTCCAAACAGACATGTGATACTAAGCGTGTGGGCATGGCCATTGACATCCTGTATAGCGATGGTGGTCATCCAGGCAACAGATGTCCATTTTCAATGTCACAATGGATGCCTACATTGAACACACTGGTTGCTGTCTTGAAGGGTGTACTGTCTGTGGCGCGTCCCGTATCTATGTAGTGTTGTTGTAGTGCTCCGTAGATATTTGGTTGCCCCAATCACACCACTGCCATGTGTTTGTCTACGTCTACCTTGGGACAGTAATATGCTTTCAGACTACTCACTCTCTATACATTCCCTATTGGCATCCTTGCCATTGCGGATGATATCACCCACCTAGAAGTATGCCTCTGGGTGTGCTGTGCTCAGTAATCTCTGTAGCGCGTTCTGTAAATGCGTAATGCAATAGTGTGATAAGGTAGTTAGGTGTATGTTCGACTCCCAGTCCTGTCAAGTGTGTGTGTGTGTGTGTGTGTGTGTGTGTGTGTGTGTGTGTGTGTGTGTGTGTATGTGTGTGTGTGTGGGTGTGTGTGTGGGTTTCCAGCTGCCTGGGGACACAGTAATGCTTTTAGATGCCTCACACCACATACATTCCCTATCGGCGTCTTTGCCTTTGCGGATGATGTCACCCACCTAGAAGTATGCCTCTGGGAATGCTGTGTTCAGTAATCTCGGTAGCGCGTTCTATAAATGTGTCATGCTGTAGTGTGTTAGGGTAGTTAGGTATATGTTCTACTCCCAGCCCTACCAAGTGTGTGTGTGTGTGTGTGTGTGTGTGTGTGTGTGTGTGTGTGTGTTTGCGCGCATGCTCCTGTCCACCTGGGGACTCAGTCTTGCTTTTAGATGCCGCACAACACAGCAGTTTGCTACCGACGTCTTTGCCTTTGCGGATGATGACATGCACCTAGATGTCTGCCTCTGGGACTGCTGTGCTTAGTAATGTCAGTAGCGCGTTCTGTAAATGTGTCATGCTGTAGTGTGTTAGGGTAGTTAGGTGTATGTTCGACTCCCAGCCCTTGCCAAGTGTGTGTGTGTGTGTGTGTTTGCTCGCATCCTCCCGTCCGCCTGGGAACTCAGTCTTGCTTTTAGATGCCGCACAACACAGCAGATTGCTACCGACGTCTTTGCCTTTGCGGATGATGACACGCACCTAGATGTCTGCCTCTGGGACTGCTGTGCTAGTAATGTCAGTAGCGCATTCTGTAAATGCATCATGCTGTAGTGTATTAGGGTAGTTAGGTGTATGTTCGACTCCCAGCCCTGCCAAGTGTGTGTGTATGTGTGTGTGTGTGTGTGTGTGTGTGTGTGTGTGTGTGTGTGTGTGTGTGTGTGTGTGTTTGCGCGCATGCTCCCGTCTGCCTGGGGATTCAGTCTTGCTTTTAGACGCCGCACAACACAGCAGTTTGCTACCAACGTCTTTGCCTTTGTGGATGATGACACGCACCTAGATGTCTGCCTCTGGGACTGCTGTGCTTAGTAATGTCGGTAGCGCATTCTGTAAATGCTTCATGCTGTAGTGTGTTAGGGTAGTTAGGTGTATGTTCGACTCCCAGCCCTGCCAAGTGTGTGTGTGTGTGTGTGTGTGTGTGTGTGTGTGTGTGTGTGTGTGTCTGTGTGTGTATTTCCAGCTGCATGACAACAGTACATTGCTTTGACAGTATTCACTCTCCATAATATCCGTGCAGCGTCTTTGCCTTTGATGCTGCTGTCTGCAGGCTAGACATGTGCCTGTGTGAATCATGTGATCCACTGATCATGGTAGCGCGTTTTGTAACTGCATAATGCTGTCGTGTGGTGCAGTGCTTACATTTATGTTCTGCTCCCAACCCTGCCACGTGTGTGTGTATGTGTGTGTGTGTGTGTGTGTGTGTGCGTGTGTGTGTATATGTATCTGTCTACATATATATATATATATATATATATATATATATATATATATATGCATGTATATAGCTATATATATATATATATATATATATATATATATATATATATATATATTGTATATTGTCTATAGATATGTATGTTGGGATTATCACTCTTGACTGTGCTGCATTCCGTATATTGTATATAGATATGTATGTCGGGATTATCACTCTTGACTGTGCTGCATTGTCTGTACATGAGCACCCTGGATGTATGTACATCTGCTCTGTCTCTGTGATAGTGCACATACTGTGTGCTGTAGTGATCGTGGGTTATACATGTGTAGTGACAGGTTATTGTGTTGCTGGGTATTACACGGGCATTGGAAACAATGTTAGTGCAGCACCTTTGACTGGTCGTATGCAGATCTCGGCAACAGTCAGCAGTGGTTATTACATTGGAGTGTGAGTATGGCTTATATCTGTCTGTAGTAACTGTCAATTCTATGCACCCCAGGTTAACATTACAGACGTACGTTTATCCACAGGTTGTGGTACAGATCCCAGGACTGTATGTGTAGACATTGACAGGTGCAGGACTGGGTTGTGTTGGATGCATGGAGGGGTGTCCATGGCCAGTAATGGGGATCTCTACAGCCTGGCAGGTACAGTCTGTGACTGTCCCACAACCTCCTGTATATGGATGACACATGCTGTACCTGTGTATATGCAGACACACACACTTACCACAAACAGCTACGGCTATCACATACACACACCCATTGCACCACCATTGGGCCATGCAATAACCGCTGTCCCTCACACACACACACCCACGTGTACATTGAATGGCTCTATGACAGCTCTGGACATGTTAACACCACACCCTGTGCATATGATGTCACCTGTGCCACCACATGTGATGTGTAACGTTGATGCAGGATCTGACTAACCTGGTGCTGCTGCACACAGTGGCTTTATTCCAATGTATTGATGTTAGCATGCTGTTAACACACAGTGTGTTATTTCCACGTGTACTTCAGCAGGCATGATGCATTGCAGCTATGACCATCACTGTGGCATAGTTTACAGCACTGTTACCTCTGGTGATGTAGTCTCCATCCATGTGCCATTTCACTGATGTGTGTAGTATTGGCAGCATGTGCATTTGTGTGTGCAGTACGTGTGTAATGTGTGTAGTACACATGTATACCTGCTTACAAATGCATACACGACATTACACGGACTTCACCAGTCATACACTAGCTTACTCGTTCTTCCACATGTACACACGGGCTAACACATGCTCAGACATGCTTACATGGGCTTACTGGCGTGCACGGGCGCAGGCACACTGTGGGCAGGTTTGCAGGTCACCGGTGGTATCCATGGCATATGCCGTCAGTCTCCTGACGTTCCCTAGGATAGCTCATGACATGCCTCTTCCACTGAGTACTGACAGCACACATGTGACACCGCTGCAGTGAGGTTACAGTGTTTTGTACATACACACTCCTGTTGTCACCTATCTTCTACTCTAATAGTCCCCTTAACCTACACTACACTGTAGAGGCTTGGCCCATATGGCATGACATGTTGTGATTCACTATCCTCAGCCTCACTTGCCTCACATTGCCTACAAATGCTTCATTACATCTCTGACAGAGAGCTTTCACACATAGGTACCAGTATGCAGTAGCCATGTTGTCTCCAGCTTGCCATTCATCTGCATGGCGTACTAACATCTAGCTAAACCTACATTTTGTATGTATATTATCCATATGTCTTGTTTTGAAGTGCAGTGCCTTCTCCTGGCGCTGCGCTATGCTTCCACACCAGGGATCAGGGGAGGACAACTACTGGTTCATTGATATCCAATGGACAAAGCCGCCACTGGCCTTGGACTTGGACATTGGCATGCTTCTTCGACTGTATTCATACTGTATTTGCAGCTGTCATTGCTCCATTTAGCAACGTGCAAAATGTTAGTCGCATAACATCTGGGTACATTTCTGCACATAACTCTGCTCTTGCACGGACAGCTTACTGTTTCATGTATCGCATAATTACGTAGGGTTACCACCTGTCCCACTTTGCGAGGGACAGTCCCTCTTTGGGCAGTTGTGTCCTGCAAAAAATGTGAACAAATGGCAAATGTCCTGAGATTTTAGGACACAATAATTTTCTATATTTTATGTAATAGTTGCATTAAACAGTTATTCTGTATCTGAAACACCTAAAAGTTATCAGAAATAGAATAAGGAACTAAAATGCTACAAGAATAAACTTTTATTCAGGCAAAAAACTGAAGTTCTGTCCTTTGTACTGGCCGTGGGTATGTTTTTCCCTGCAAAATCTGATGTTTGTAGCACAAATGTCACACTTTGGGCATTTGGAAAGGTGGCAACCCTATAATTACATCATTTGCATAGCTTACACATACAAATGGGTTATGTTGCAAATCCCAACATTGTCCGTGCAATGTTCTTGTTACGGGCGGTCTTGCATGCCCCTGCAGGTGTTTGTTGAATAGCCTGGCAGTCATCTTTCCTTGCTGTACTCTTACTCAATCCATACACGCTGGAGGCTCCGTGTATCATGGCCTATGTCCCACTGTCATCATTGGTAAAGGTGACACCCTATAGGTACTTCCTGTAGACTGCTGTGTCATGTGACATATCAGCACATACCTGCGGATGAACTTCCTTCTGCAGTGCTTTTCATACCCTCTGATTTATCTTGCAGTCGATAATGCTGTTTCCTCAGACATGTATCTGTTTATGATCAAACCTATCAACCTCCTAGTGCAAAACATCTGTACAAAGCCTAACATGATGGGGGGACAGATAGGGGCAGATTCTACATATTGCTCTTACAAACGTAGATAGTTGACAGTATTATAGGTTTTGCATTAGTATGGCCTTTCTGAGGGATTTGGGGTCTTAAACACATATGTTTATCATTATCATTATTTAATGACATCAGTTCTCAGGTATTTGATCAACAGGTACAGATTGTGAGAGGAACACACCACACATATGAGGCATACATCTGCACATTCGTACAGTTACGCAAATGCACACAATACATGGCGCCATCACAGGCCAGTTACCATTACATTCCTATTGCAGGACACACCCATATATATATATATATATATATATATATATATATATATATATTTTTTATTTTTTTTTTTGCATCACTCTTTACAGTAAACTCAGACAACTATGGATAGCTACATGATACCATTAAAATATACTGGGTTAGACTTAGGGATTCTGATGGAATCTGTACATTTTCTAATAAACAAACATTTAAGACAAAGGGCAGTCATAGCCACATCACCATAAATAACAGTTGCTAACAATGGGTTTGTAACTTGTGTAGAGAACACAAGCAATACATACACCCAAGGAAAGTGGGAGATGAAAAAGAAGATGTGAGATGTGGGTGCCGAAGAGGGACACACAAGAGGGATGTTGGAATTGAAAAATCTGAGTGGCATGGCAATTTATTTATTTTTTTCTGGGAAATAGCCCCATTAAAAAAAAATAGTAGTAAAGGTAATCATAGTGAATGGGAAGGTGAAGGTCATCTCACAGATATACCTGTAGAACAAATAGCACAACACAAGATGGACAGAGGTAAAGACAGGTAAGTTACACAGACAACACACTGCACAACATGCACAATGGAAAGTTGGAAAACAGTGTGGGAATACATACCAGCCATGGTGAAATGTAGAAAAAACATAGGTAGCTATGCACAATCAGATTATGACATGTTGCAAATTGTGTGGTAGTCATACCTGGATGTATATAATCAATGGTAGATGTGTGCTCCAGAGTAATTAAGTAGGATCACAGTCCACATTGGATAAATACACACATATCCAATTAGTTCATCAACAGTACACATCTAAGCCAAGCAACATCACAGATGGGCAAATGCAGGTCTAATCATGGTAGATATTTCCAACAAAGGACAAAACCAAACCTACGACCTTGAATATAAAAAGCAAATAACTAGGCACAGTGCCAATAAGAAATACTGCAGAAGGCCAACAAACACTACTACATACACAAGTAGGTGTACACAACCAAAATAAATGTCTAATGGGATATGTATATGTTACACACATATGCCATGCCAAAGGCAGCACACAGGTGTAGAGATGAAGCTATGTCTGTCAGTGGCATAAAGGGAATGTTCACGATGTCAATGCTAATACACATACATACATACATCAATGGCATTTGATAATATGTTCAAAAATGTAACTACAGCATACTGAATATGGCAGGTTGTACACATAGATGTGAAAAAACTACAGTGGTTAACACAAGTATAATGAGAACAAGGACACATTGTAAGGCATTAACCAGCAACTTGTGTGCACATGTCCTACATTGTGCAGTGCCCACACACATGTCATATACTCACTGTGCAAGATTAATAAATAGCAGTGGGCAGTAGTTTTAACAAAGGCAAGCTTGCATGCAAAAAAATAATACTGAAATATGAAGGTGATAGGGCAGAGAACATCCTGGGTCCACATCCAGGTAAAGAAGGACAAGGTAAGTGGACACAATACAAATGCATGTGTAAAGCACACAGAGTACTGTAGAAGCCACAAGACATACATTTAACAAAATGAAAAATGTATGTCAAGTGACCAAATGGATTGCTGATGTCCACAGAAGTGGACATGTATAAGACACACATACACAGTAATGTGCAATCAAGTCATATCAACATACATAGATAAGCAAGCTAAAAACTAAAGATACATGCAGATATACTGTCATGCAAATATCAACTAAAGAAATGCAGGCGTTTGTCAACAACCCAGCTCATTATGGAGCAGAGGAATCTCCAGTGAGCATCATTACAACCCATCAGCAGTACATCACTGTCAATGGTACATTTGTGTGTTAGTATGTATCTACTATGTGCACACACAAGTACAGTGATTTAGTGTGTACAGCTACTTATGGAAGGTGTACAGTGACTTCATTATGTTATGGGTGTGGAAATGCTGCATACAATGAACATGGCATAATGCACCATGAAATAATATTTTATCTGTAACATTAAATACACACTTGGATTAACAAACACTTGGAATGACATATCTCTATGTTTCACAAACCTGATATGGCAAAACAGAAATCCAAGTTATATGACACTGTTAGTGACAGAGTATTCACAACACGTAGTCTGTCAATCTCCCCAGCAACAGACATTTACAGGCTATCTCTTGCAGCACTATCTGCAGGTTAACTGATACAATGCATGGACAGTTGAATGTGTGTAGAAAGTGTTATGTGTTAATGTATGTCATGCACACATTGAAACCAAAATAAATGCCACACAGCAATAACACAGAACCATGACAATACCTGCACAAGAGTGCATATACAAACCAGTCAATGAAATGGCAATCACAATGTTGGCAGCATAACAGAAGTAGAGCACACAGACAATACTTATCAACTGGAGGGACAAGGCTGATGGGGTTATTAACTTTGTTAGATTTTATTGACAGTTGTCATCACATCTACCATGTGATGATTTCACTAACTGATGCATGATCGCTATTCCTCCATTCTAATCAATGAACATATTATTGTGAAAAATACAGGCTTGTAAACAGGGCAAAATGTATTTCAGTTCATAAAACACATAAAATAATAAGCATGCCTCTCTCCCTCTGCTGATCCTCAAGCCTGTGCATCAACTTGATGCATATGGCTCTGTTCCAACTGTGATCCTTGTCACCTGAAATAAAAAAAAAAGAGAATGTATGAAAAATGCATTCCTCAGATAACACTGATATACATTTCTCAACATAGTTTGTTGACATTTAATTCTGAAGAGATTAGATAATCACAATGCACAGCTGACTTTTTTACATTCAAGTGTTAACGTCTTAGAACACAGATTAGAGTACAGGATAGTCAAACCTGCAAACACAATCTATATAAAAATGTTGACTTTAAGAGCTACCTGCTTACCTAACACCCCTTAACTGAAAATCCCTATTTTGAAGGCAGTAAAAAGAGTTTATGTTATGACATCATCTTGGAGGATGGTCTACTAATAATAGTCTTGGCTTAGGATTGCAAAGAATTATACAAAAATAGGATGGTGCAGTGGAAACGTTGTTGCCTCATGGCAAGAAGTTCTCTGGCTTGTTCCTCATCTGGAGATCTGCCTGTTCTTCCTACATTCATGTGGGTATCCTCTGGGTGCTCTGGTTTCCTCCCACACTGCAAAGAAATTTGTCTAGAGTGTTTCTTCCTAGGCCTCCACTGAAAATTATCTTCATTCCAAGTCAAGCTTTCCTGGTAAACAAAATTTTAAATTAAAATTTAACATGTGCTGCTTATGTAGCTAAACAGCTGGAAAAATACATTCTTGTTATCAATGTGTTCAGATACATTAATGGTAATGCAGAGCATACATTCCTCAGGCAGTGTGACAGTGGCAAACAGCTTCTGTGAACAGAATCATACATGTTGCTGTACATTATGGACACACTAAGGTATATGTTAGGACCATGATATTCCTTGCAAAATTGCATATCTCTAAGAAAATACATATATCTTCCCTGTCCTGCACTTTGGCTGTTAGTCTGCCATTCCCATGTGCTCACAATTTGAGGATGAGGCTGTTTTACTATTGACTTCAATATTTCACGAGAAAACAAAACTTCATAGCATTTTTACAAAGCATAGAATATTAACCAAAAAATTGCTCAGACAGTATTTAGCAAACTGTACTGCCCCCACAGTTAAATAGCTTATTTTAATGGAATGTAACGGATTATGGATATTCAATGAATAACTGAGTTATTCACAACTGTGCTCAAAATATGTGTTAATGTAAATAAATATAAAATGCTTCTATAAATAAACGTTATGCAATATTAAAGCAATATAACAGCTTCAGATATATGTGTCCCCTTTCCAGATTTGAACACACAGCACACTAAAAGGTAGACATGGTGTCCTGTTTTTTTACAGATTGAGCTAACTTCCAGTACATTACACTCGTAAGCAAACAGGTACTGCTCTCCAAATACTGTTTTTCAACAGCTGATGTTATCAGAGTGTTACAGATTATGACCATATTCCTAGAAATATGAAGACTGTGTTACTCAGTTATTACCATGCACAACATAAACATTAATATAAAGTATTGCAACATAGTTCTTCCAGAAAATACAATGGGTGAAGTTTAATCAAGGGAACAGATACATGTTCCCCCTCTGTGGATTCGTGCCCACAACCCTCCAAATTTCAAACATGCTAGCTAGTTGCCTTACAGGCTAAGCTAATACTCAGCAAATGCTTTTCTTCTAGAAAACAGGTACTGCATCTGTTTATTAGAAATCTTGTTTTAAACGGATAAATATGGAAAATGCAAGCAATATGTGCACCTTTCATAATAAACAAATAGTTATCAACACATAACTAAAAACATATGTTCAAGCAATGGGACGGACATTCCTTTTTAAATTAAATAACCATGTCTGTGTCATTGTTTAAGAGGAATAATGTAATGAAGTTATACATGTGTTTGTATTCCAACCTGTAATGGTTCAGTAGGTGATGCAGTGAGACTATAATGAAAAAAATACAAAATGCGCAATCATCCATGGCTTAGGTGGTGTAGGTGTCTGTGATGCACGAGAACAGTGGCTATGTGAGATTATGTAGTTAGATAGTGTAAAACATATGTACAGCTGCAAAGGGCATACCTATGGATATAATACACATTTTTAAATAAATTAACAACATGGGAATCAAGCCCATAGTTAAGAGGGCAGCATTTGCTAAATCCACTTAATCAAGCTAATTATTATAGCAGCTACACAATGGTTATAAGAACATCTATCTGTTACATATGGCACAGAGAAATATCTGTAAAATCTGTAGCATTGTTGAAGTATATGTAGAATATTGATACTTTCTGCAGGGATCTATGGGCTGCCTTTGCAGTTCAGCGACCATCCTTTGAAGCTCCACCATGTCCCTCCAATGCAGATTATCATAGCAATGATGAATTTACACTCCTTTGAGGTAGATCTCCATCCTCTGTCATTGCTCCCTCATGATCTGGTTCCACGTGTCAATTGTGGTGAATTTCCTGGGCCTGGCCCTCATCCTCTGCTCCAGTCCAGCATACACGGTCAACATCTTTGTCATCTCCTCATCAATCCAGTTGGGTTCATGGACAAACCTCAGCCTCCTCAAAGTAGCCATCATCATGGTCATGATCTTCAAGATGAAGCAGTCTGCAAAATACAAAAATAGAGACAGCTCACTGGGGTACCACTTGGTTCACAGTTATCACTGGTCTAATCAGTAAATGTGTGAAAATCAATATTTGAAAGTGGCACTGATGTCATGTTATCAGATCATTGGAATATAACAGGCATGTGCCACACATGGTACTATTTATTGATAGCTATTGGCTGTTTTTATACAGTGCTCCTGGGCAGCTCGGCACATAATGGCAATTTACACAGAGGTGCACAAATGGGATTCCAAAAACTTGAATTTCAATTAACCTCATTAATTATGTATGGCACAAATGGTGCTTAAAGTTGGGTGTGCACAAGGTGCAATTTGATTCTATGATTTAGAGTGAGAAGTACATTGGTGACTGGTAGCATTTCTGTTACAGTGATTAGTAAATCTGTTAAGTTACTCATTACCAAAGAGTTATGTTTAAATTAATACTTACTTAAAATGTTAACTTTTACAGAACTTCTCATAAGTTACTGGGGTGATGTTGTCTTTATGCATATAGGTGTTGTTTTTTCTAAATAGTTTATTTCAGTCCCATATGCAGTTGTACAGACAGACTTCCTTTGCAAATGTTAACAGTATATGAAAGCTGATTTACAGATCATCTGTAGATTTTAAAGGTAATTCTTTGTATTCTGTGAAGTAACTATGGATAACTACAGATTATGACGCTATCTCTATCTAGTATGTGATGTTGGTATTATGGATATTTCTTATTTCATGCCTCCTTACAAAACTGTTATAAACATTTGTTTTTGTTGTTATGGATATGTCTTCAATGATGATCCTTAACAAAGATATTATTCGTACTGGCTCAATGTACTAAGGGCCTGTACTCTCTGTGGCCTGACTTCAGATCCTGAGGTTTACCCATGCATTCTGTAAATTATTCAGATTATTTGTTGTAGTGTTTGAATGTGACATACAAGCAGGCTCATGTTGCACAATGCTGTTGTCTTTAGACCTCCATGCACTATGTATATATTGCCAGGAGTTCTAATCCCCCACAGAAACTGTTAAAATATTGCATGTTATGTTGATTTTACCAATGTTATGTATGAACTAAAACTTAAAACTCAGAAAACAATAAAATCAAAGCCGTGCTGATGTTAATTCAACTTCGGAGTCAGTAAAAAATTCAACTTCGGAGCCAGTAAAAAACACATGAAGTCCGTGGCAGATGAGCGCTTTATTGAATAATTGAGAAAAAGTTGGTCATTAAAGCCACAATTGTAATCCCATTTATGTAATAGTAATCACGTACAAATCTCATGTAAAACAGCAGTTGAGAAATAAAAACATTAAGATAAAACTGAACTAATAAAAGAAATACAAATAAAAACCTATTATTGTGAAAAAATGCTTGATAACAGACCTCACTTGGTCTGTTTTATTCGAATTTATTTTCTTTGATATTGTTTTTATTTTATTTTTATTTTTATTATTATTTGGTGTGTTTAACCTTGAAGGAATGCTTGAGATGTTTGGTAATACGATGGGAGAATGGTAATCATGTTTAGAGATGATTGGCCATTCACTGGTTAGTATCAGACTTCAGATGCATGTGCTTGGATAAGGTATGGGGATGGCGGCCTATTGTCAGAGTTAGATGACTATGTATATGGTGGGTCTTAGGGGTTTTGGCAGGCTTTGTTTGAGTGGGGATGATTGGAATGACTTGTCAGTTGGCGAGGTTTTTGATTAGCATGACTGGATTAGGAAAAAAGTGGGTGGCCAATTGACAGAGTTTGATATCTATGAACCTGGTTTGTCTAAAGGGTTTTTGGTGGGCTAGACCTGAGCAGGAATAATTGAAAGATAAGCTGAGAGGTGTAGTATTAGAATAGACATTTTTTAATTGGGGGTTGGATATTTTTGAGGGTGGGGACAGGATACCATTGACGCTGAGGGACTTTAAGAATTTGCTAAAGTGGTGACAATTCCGTTTGGTGAGAAAATAAGATAGTCTACGATAACCAAGTACAGTACCAGTTAATGAAAAATGCCACAATAATAAGCTCACATTACACTGACAATACCTGGTGTTCTCGTGTTCCGTTATGGAATGTCTTCACCTGTTCCAATAATGGGTGGAAAAATATAATTTAATTTAATTGCTTATCATCATGTGCATAACTATGGTTATATACAAATTGAAGGACACTTTATTTCACTTCTTAGGTGGGTAGGCAGTGGCAATTTGTCCCGTAGTTGTAGAAACACAATGACAAGAAATTAAGCTTGTAGTTGAGCATCATCAATTATGCATAATCAATTATGACTGTGATTGTGGTCTGACATTAAGTGTAAAAATTAAAATAGTAACTTTATATTTTCGCGTGGTTGGATTAGGAAGGAGGCAGGTGGCCAGTCGTCAGAGATAGATGACTGCATATCTAGTTGGTCTGAGGGGTTTTTGGTGGGCTTGACCTAAGCGGGAATGATTGGTCGGGATATCCTAGAGAGTGTGGTTCTAGAAAAGTAATTTTTAATTGTGGGGTTGGATAGTTTTGAGGGTGGGGACATAGTGCCATTGACGAGGAGGGAGTGTTAGTATCTTTATGTGAAGTTATGTATAATATCGAAAACATTCTGAGAGTGAATAAAATAAAGACATAAAGTAAAGTCAAGTAAGGAAAAGTAAAATAAAATAACAATTAATCAATGTAATCAAGTGAGGATACAATAACAATGCGTGAAACGTACCCTACTACCAAGGCAATAAAACAGTAAATGTAACTGATACCAAACATTTAACTCTTGCATTGCATGGTGTTCTTCAGCTGCATCAGTGTTCCGATGTGGAATGTTTTCTTTCGCCTGTTCCAAATACTGGGTAGAACAAACAGGAATCTCAGAAACTTTATAAAAAACACTGTAAAAAACTCTATAAAATAATTTGGTAATCAAATGCTTAGACTTACGAATTTGTTCTGCCATTGAAGGACACTTTGTTTCATTAATTAGGCACATAAGCAGTGGCAGTTTTAAACTCAATGAATGAAATTAAGCAAATTAAATTAAGAAAAATTTAGTTTTTTGATGTGCACCAGCAATCAAGTGTGCAATTTTGGTCTGACTTACAAATTAATAATGTCCTCACGCCAGACCATCCAGAGTTCCTTCATGTTCACCTGAGTTTTAAATCAAATTAATGAATCACAATAAGGGGATTAGAATGCACAATTTATATCATAAGTAGAATGTTATTCAAAAGCTCTGATAGCTTTTGTCCCTAATGAAGCATTTCTTCTCCCCGTGGTGCTGTGCTATGAAGCAACACATGGGCAGTAGGTAACCCTAAAATGGCTGGGAAATCTTGAACAGGATCAAATGCAGATCCAAAATGCAATATGTTGTACCATGCACAATGTGCACCATGCAAAAGGTTCTACCTTTCGATATGTGCCTGGGAGGAAGAATCTCTCAGATCACTATTCATTGAAGTGTAGTGTTGTAAACATTAAATTATAAGACAAAATAATAGTGAGAGTAAAGGCAAGAGTAAAAACAATCAAACAATCAAAAAAAGCATTAAAAGTCAAATACTAGTGGATTGTGCATAAATAAGATTGCATCATTGAATAAGGAATAAAAGGAGTAAAATGCATCTGGGACCCCGAAACACAGCATCCAATACCTGCCAAATTACTGCAACGCTATAAAAATTGCAGCATTTTAAAAAGTAATAATAAACACAAACACAAACCTGCATCATGTTAGAAATGAATATTGTTAATAGTGAATTAAATTGTGAATTAATAGTGAGTTGAATTAAATTAAAATAAAAAGTGAATTAAAATAAAAATAAAAATTGAATTAAATTAAAAATTGAATTAAAATCGCTTGAGTTGTTTGCCCGGGACAATTGCACTGTGTGGTGAAGTACTTTTGCGTAGAGCTTCTTCAGATCTGCCAGTTGGGAAAATAAAAATGAAATTAGAAATAATCAAAACGTATGAATAAATCAGTCAGCATAAAGAACAATTCAGTCTCATTTTCTAATAGTAAGCATGGTGGCGTAATTTCTGGAGGTTTAGCACACTAATGATTAACAATGCAGAGTTCAAGCCAGGTGGTTTATTGGCCTGGAGCCGGATTTGCCATTCCAGCTCTTTCATTTTAAGTTTGTAGTTGAAATTACCTTGTAGTTCCTCAAAATGTAGAAATTCGAGTACATGGAATGAAAAAGTTGTGTGCCCCAGTTTGTTTTTGCCATGCTTTGCCAGGGCATTCAGTGTTTTTTTTTTGCTTAATGTCCGTGAGGTGTCTTGCAATCCTGGTTTTAAGTTTATTAATCGTCTTGCCCACATAGAAAGCGGAACATTGTGTGCATTGTGCTCTGTAAATTACACTTTTTGTGGAGCAATTTACATATGTTTTTCTGTAGAAGATCTTCTTGGTATTTGGGCATTGGAATGAATCCTTGTTGCTCATAAAGTTGCAGTAGGAACATTTGGGGGGAATCGCAGCTGTAGGTTCCCAGGCAAGGTTCCTTTGGATCTGATGAGATTCTGGAGGCTAGTTCAAGGCAATCTCTCAGGTTAATATTCCTCCTTATGTTGAATTTCGGTTTCTTAGGTATGGTTTGGCTAATTGTGGTGTTCTTTTTCAAAATCACCCAGTTATCTCGTATTGCTTGTTGCAGTCCATGGAATAGGAGAACATCATAGCCAGATTGTATTGGTCATTCCTGTTGTGTCTAGTGGTTCTTTTTCTGATGTCTGGGGGGTAGCTCTGGTCATTTTGTTTGGCTATTCTTATGGGTTCTAGTATATTATTGATAAATGAGTAGCTGTATCCTCATGCTAGAAAGTCATTTTCCAGATCCAGTAGATTTTTCATAAAGTCCGTGGTTTCTTTTGAAACCCTGGCCATTCGGATACCTTGGGATTTGATCACATTCTTTTTTTGTGATCAGTGGGTGCATGCTCTGTTGGTGGAGCAAAAGGTTTATACAGGTAGGCTTTCTGTAAAAGTTGTTTGAGAGTTGGTTGGCATTTTTGGTGATGTTCAAGTCCAGAAACACAGCTTTATTTTTTTGTGTTTTTTCGTAAATTTTAGGAAGTCTGTAGACTTGTCAATATGCTCATAGAAGTCCAGCAATTCGCTTTCAGTGCCATTCCAGATAATAAGTATATCATCTATATATCTATAATAGCTAGCCATGTGTTTAAAGAACAGGGAGTTGTACACGTGTTCTTTCTTCCAATTTCCTAAAGCAGTATTTGCTAGACTGGGCCCACAGCCGCTCCCATGGTAATGCCCTTCTTTTGTCGGTAATATTTTTGGTTGAATTTAAAATAGTTGTTTTCTAGTAATACTTTTAATAATCTTCCCATGATTTCTGTGGGGTTGCTGGAACCATTGGAGTAATCTGCTAATGATTCTGTGACTGCTTTAATGCAATAATCATGTGGTAGTACTGTATAAAGTGCTTCCACATCGATATTTACAAGAATGGCATCTTTGTTGATCAAGATATCTCTGATTTTCGTAAAAGGGTCCCTTGTATCAAGTAAGAATAACAGGTTTCCTTCAGCCAGGGGTCTGATTGTGATTTCAAGATAGATGGAGAGGGTTTCTGTGATGCTGCCACCTCTCGTGATTACCGGGCAGTAAGGGGGGTCATGGATATTTTATGTGGCTTTGGAATTCCAAATAAATGCAGAATCTGGGGGGTCCGTTGTGGTGATGAAATCAAGGACTCTGTTGCTGATAAGTCCTGTGTTGTGCAATTCCTGGAATTCAAGGAGAATATTCTCGTAGGCTGCCTTTACTTGCTACAGATCACAGTCCTCATAGAATGCATTGTTACTAAGCATCTGTTCATTTTTCGAATTGCAGCTTCTAGTATCATTTACGAGAATGCCCCCACCTTTGTCTGCTTTAATTCTTCTTCTTCTTGGATTGCTGCAGAGGTTTTTAAGGGATTTAGATTCCTCCAGTCTCAGGTTGAAATAGCATTTTTTGTGGGTCTTTTCAGGATTTTTCTGATGTTGGCCTCACATTTGGACTGTTGTTGAGGGATGTGGAGGGGCACAGAAGTTGCTTCTTTTTTTCCAGGGCTCTTTGCAATGGTCTGGGCTTGGTATGTCAGCAAAAAAAGATTTTCAAGTTGATTTTTCTTATGAAATGTTATGTATGAAGGAATTGCTTTTAATTGTAGTATGTCACATTAGTATTCATCGCACACACTGTTGTAAAGACATTTTCAATGCACCAGGATGTATATTGTTTATGTTGACATATGCTGTTCACACAATGAGATGCATAAATAGGCTCAAACATGTACATTATCATATGAGTATCAATGATGTCTTTCAGATGACCAATAGTCCAAGGGGTGAAAACTTCTCCCATCCCAGGAAAATAACATCATGATTGATGCTTTCCAACAATATGAAAGGAGACTCCTAGACCATTCAGCTGATGCTTCCTGGAGAAATGAAATCTGAACGAACATTATCAACATTATCAATGCAGTTGGAAGCTACAACCAATCCCTGAGGCTTTTAGATGCTGGTACTTAGACAGGATCCTTCATGCAGCCACCAGAGATTGATGGATGCCACTGTTGGTGGACCACCAATGATCTGCCCCCCAAGAGAACACAATATTTCTGGCCTCACTGCATACAGCAAGAGGGGACTGAAGCTGAAATTCCAGGATGGACATGCATGTATTTATTTATTTCCATTACAGGGACATGTATTGAGACAATCACTCCATATTAATGTAGCAGACATATTCATGTATTGCTGCTTTTCATTTGCACCAGCAGAGATGAGCCATGAACACACTTCCACACAATGTGAGGATGATGAATGCAAGTCTAATTACATGTGTAGGCACAACTGAGTTACAGATAGAGCAGTCCAAACAACATTTGCAATGCCTTTTACATTAATATTCACAGATCCATCTATGTCAGGCCTACATAATGGATCGACAAGAGAGTGTCGCTGTATTGTTGCTGTGGACACTGCCTTGTTAGTGCCTCCACCTCATTTAACAGTACTGCTGTTTACTGATATATTGATGTTTCCCTAACATTGGACACTAAAGGTGCATCCAGTGGAGGGGCAAGCTGTACATTTTCAATTGTAGACAGGCCAGGTATGTTACAGAAAAATTGTCATAACTTTCAACAATGTGTAGCATATGTGATACCTGACATTTTTGTCAATATTTCTCAGTGTAGGCCCATCTATTGTACAATTGCAATGCCCATCATGTGAGTATTTGCAGCCAACATTACTGTGTTGTATATGTGATGCTGTCAATATTCTTTTTTGCTAAATGCATGAATGTGCTGTCTTTATCTTTACTTTCCCACTGCAGGATCCTCAGTACAACACAAAACCTCTGCACAGCAGGAGTCTGTCAGCGGTATGCTATTATGTATCTTTCATACCTGTACTTGCTGTTAATCTTGTTGAATGTTGTTAATGCATATGCTTCACAAGTTGGGTGTGCGAAGAATGAGAAAGAAAAATTTTAGAGTGATTTGGATAAAGTGGTGATGACTGTATGAAAGGGTGAGAGTGTGGTGATTGGAGCAGATTTCATTGGGCATGTTGGTGAAGGGAACAGAGGGGATGAGGAAGTGATGGGTAGGTATGGTGTTAAGCAAAGGAATGCAGAAGGTCAGATGGTAGTGGATTTTGTGAAAAAGATGGACAGGGCTATGGTGAATACATATTTTAACAAGAGGGAGGAGCATAGGGTCACAAAAGAGTGGAGGGAGATGCACACAGGTAGATTATATCTTATGTAGAAGGGCTAGTCTGAAGGAGATTGGAGACTGTAAAGTGCTGGCAGGGGAAAGTGTAGTTAGGCAGCATAGGATGGTGGTTTGTAGGATGACATTAGTGATTAAGAAGAGGAGGAGGAGTGTGAGGCCAGCACCAAGGATCAGATGGTGGAAATTGAAAAAGGGTAATTGTGAGGTGGAGTTTAGGGAAGAGTTAAGACAGGCACTGGGTGGCAGTGAAGAGTTACCAAATAGCTGGGTAACTACAGGAGAGCTAGTAAGGGAGATGGCTAGAAAGGTGCTTGGTGGGACATCTGGAAGGAGGACAAGGAGACCTATTGGTGAAATGAGGAAGTACATGAGAGTATACAGAGAAAGAGGTTGGTGAAGAAGAAGTGGGATTGTCAGAGAGATGAAGAAAGTATACAGGAGTATAAAGAGATGAGGTGCATGGCAAAGAGAGAGGTGGCGAAGGCTAAGGATAAGGTGTATGAAGAGTTGTATGAAAGGTTGGACACTAAGGAGGGTGAAAAGGAACAGTACCGATTGGCTAGACAGAGGGACTGAGCTAGTAAAGATGTGCAGCACGTAAGGGTGATAAAGTATAATGAGGGAAACATACTCACAAGTGAGGAGAGTGTGTTGAGCAGATGGAAAGAGTACTTTGAAAGGCTGATGAATGAAGCAAATGAGAGGGAGAGAAGGTTGGATGATGTGCGGATAGTGAATCATGAAGTGCAGTGGATTAGCAAGGAGGAAGTAAGGATAGCTATGAAGAAAATAAAGAATGGAAAGGCTGTTGATCCAGATGACATACCTGTGGAAGCATGGAGGTGTTTAGGTGAAATGGCAGTGGAGTTTTTAACTAGATTGTTTAATGAAATCTTGGAAAGTGAGAGGATGCCTGAGGAATGGAGAAAAAGTATTTTGGTACCGATTTTTAAGAATAAGGGTGATGTGCAGAGCTGTAGTAATTATGGAGAGATAAAATTGATCAGTCACAGCTTGAAGTTATGGGAAAGAGTAGTGGAAGCTAGGTTAAGAAGGGAGGTGATGATTAGTGATCAGCAGTATGGTTTCATGCCAGGAAAGAGCACTACAGATGTGATGTTTGCTCTGAGAGTGTTGATGGAGAAGTACAGAGAAGGTCAGAAGGAGTTGCACTGTGTCTTTGTGGACTTAGTGAAAGCATATGACAGGGTGTCTAGAGAGGAGTTGTGGTATTGTATGAGGAAGTCAGGAGTGTCAGACAAGTATGTAAGAGTGGTACAGGATACGTACGAGGGTAGTGGGACAGTGGTGAGGTCTGCAGTGGGAGTGACAGATGCGTTTAAGGTGGTATGATTACATCAAGGAAGAGCTCTGAGCCCATTCTTACTTGCAATGGTGATGGACAGGTTGACAGACAAGATCAGACAGGAGTCCCCGTGGACAATGATGTTTGCAGATGACATTGTGATCTGTAGTGAGAGTAGGGAACAGGTGGAGGAGACCCTGGAGAGGTGGAGATATGCTCTAGAGAGAAGAGGAATGAAGGTCAGCAGGACTAAGACAGAATATATGTGTGTGAATGAGAGGGAGGATAGAGGAATACTGAGTATGCAGGGAGTAGAGGTGGCGAAGGTGGATGCGTTTAAATACTTGGGATCAACAGTTCAAAGTAATGATGAGTGTGGAAGAGAGGTGAAGAAGAGAGTACAGGCAGGATGGAGTGGGTAGAGAAGAGTGTCAGGAGTGATTTGTGACAGATGAGTACCAGTAAGAATGAAAGGGAAGGTCTATAAGAGGGTAGTGAGACCAGCTATGTTATATGGGTTGGAGACAGAGGCATTGACAAAAAGGCAGGAGTCAGACCTGGACGTGGCAGAGTTAAAGATGTTAAGACTTGCACTGTGTGTGACGAGGGGGGATAGGATTAGGAATAAGTATATTAGAGGGTCAGCCCAGGTTGGAAAGTTTGGAGATAAAAGCAAGAGGCAAGATCTTGTTGGTTTGGACATGTGCTGAGGAGAGATGCAGGGTATATTGGGAAAAAGATGCTAAGGATGAAGCTGCAAGGTAACAGGAAAAGAGGAAGGCCTAAGATAAGGTTTATGGATGTGGTGAGAGAGGACATGCAGGTGGTTGGTTTGACAGAGCAAGATGCAGAGGACAGGAAGAAATGGAAACAGATGATCCGCTGTGGTGACCCCTAACAGGAGCAGCTGAAAGAAGAAGAAGACTTGCTGTTAATCCTGTAGTTGACATCCATTAATACTATGTTCTATTACCATTCCTAGGTCATTATACATCAATGACCTCAAGTGCACATATGAGTGGTATGTGATTGTCACACATTCTGTATGTTTTAATTGAGTTCACCTGGTTATAGTGTAAATGATGCGATCAATAATGCTATTTATTTCTCTACACTAGTTAAAGTTCATTCCTGTTAAATACCATCATCTTCCCATGAGTGTTTGCCAGCTGTATGTGTGTGTGTATGTGTGTTTTTAATATATCACATATGTCATGTATACTGGCCCTGTAAACTGATTATATACTTATTTTATGTTTATTCCATGAAACATTCATACAGTAGACTGTAAGTGAAGTCATTATTATTTGTAACATTGCAATGAGATATAGATTCCATATTTTTTCATGATATCCATCATGCCATGAAGGCACGTTGACCTGATCTGTGTCTTTGTATCTTGTAACACATCAGCTATCTGTATAATCCAGCAACCCATCCAGTGACCATGATGCTGTTCATGATGTGTCTCAGCATGGTGTTATGGTACCTGTCATAGAGGATCTTAGGTTGCTTGGAAAGGCCATCCATGAGGTTGACAATGATGTTGCAGCAGATGTAACATTAGGTGTGGAGGTTCATTTGTCTAGCTATTCAGAGGATGCTGCCATAGTGGATGTTGAACAGGGTGAGGTGTTTCATCAACACACCACAGGTGAGAGCACTGCTGCTAGCAGATCCACACAAATCCAGGAAGAGAATATAGCAGTAGATGTATATGAGCAGATGGTGTGCATGGCCAGGTGTCAGAAGGTGTCTGCCTCTTGCTGCTAGCAAATGAAAGGTCACAGCAACAGCATCATTCAGACATATGTGCACTTGCTTGTGCCACAGATCATTTGGCACACCAGCTAAATATCATGTGTGAAGGACAAGAGTGCAATCACAGTGAGATTATGACTGCATTGTCCACTCAGAATGAGAGTTTGCCACCTGTGGCACACTTGGTGGAAACCTTGTCCTCTATGGTATTTCAGCAGTGCAGTACTACCAGCAGAATTTTGTGTTTCATGAGTGTGCTCAGCAGATTACAACTTTGAGTGGCAGGCCACCTGCCTGCATAACCACCATTGGTGATTGAGAATCACTGTATGTGGCTGAACTTGCACAGAGTTGAACTGCTGACCCATCGGATGAGGTCCTGCCAGCCACAAGACCTTCAACTCACAGTCATGTTCCTTCATCTCAACATGGGGCTGTAGACCAATTCATTTCCTTTGTGGGGCAACCAGGGCAAGATGTGTCTGTATGTGTTTGGGGCAGAGCAGACCATGGTGTGAAATGTCAGTGATGTCTGTCAAGAACGTGTTAGAGTGTGTCCAACTGTGTAGTACACATATCTGGCTCATTATTTTAGAATCACTGTACTGCAATGTGTGTTTTCTGAAATTAAAATTTCTGCATTATGTTCTGCATGATTTCTCTTTTTTCGTATATTATATTGAAGGGCTATGCATGTGTAGCATGTGTGATGTATGTCCCTTACTGTTAATCATACAGTGATACAACAAACTGAGTGTATATGCATATCTGTGTCAGTTTTACCCTGAGTTGATGATTTGCATTATGACACATTTGCATATGTTCATGTTGAAATATGTTATGATTATGTTATGTGTGATGCTCACTGTGTACATTTAATGTAGATGCTGTTTGTGTTGCTGTGGCAGGGCAACACCTGAACATCAGTAATACAATGAAAAATATTAAAATCAAAAATAATAAAATCAGCAAGGATGCCACCGACAAAAGTGTGAATTGGTTTATTCAAAAAGAAAACTAAGCACTTTCGTCTTTACATCATCAGAGTGAATTCTGGTGAAACCTAATACATTAAATACACACAACCCACCAATGGGAGGCACAGTGATGTAATTAATTGGTTAATCATGTTAAATTAGATCAAATTAATGCACTCCAAGACCACAGTAAAGACAGGAAAAAAGACGTGCAAATCCAAACAGCAAGCAGGACAGCTCATTGAGATGCTAAACATATTGCAGTATAAAAATTATAAAAAAATTATCAAATATATATAAATAAAATGCATAAATTGTATATTTAATGTACACATATATAAATGTGAATAAAATGATGAAACTATAGCAGCCTTCATCTTTCAAACACTAGAAATGGAAACAGAGTCATTTAACCCTGGTGAGCCTGAGGCATTGAGTCTCAGTTGACAAACTAGTTCCTTGAGATCAAACAAAGTCACAATGTCACCTCCAAGTGGAACAAGCATCACCCTATCAATAGCAAAAAAAGTAAACTTTCTGTAACTGGGACAGACAGTAATATGCCTAAAGAGGGCATTAATGTTCGATATGTGTACTCATGTACATGCAGCTTGTCATGATTCAAATGTTTGGATCAGGTGCTGCCATGTTGCCTGGGTCTGCACTTGTGGCTGCACCCTACATTGCCTATGCCTGTGATGGATGGCCACCCCTTTCTGTTTGTGTTGGTCTGCTTCTGCATGTACTGGTGTCTTGATAGGTACATATGTGCAATCTATTACATTGAGTACATATGGGAAGTTTGCTATGTTATAAAATTGGTGCAATACTGTTTTCACTCCATGGGGTGTAGGGAAAATGTATGTAGTCATCCACCTTACTGCACATTGTTTCCAAGAATTTTGCCAGGATATGACTGACAGCTGTCTGTTATAGTACCACAGCATCTTCCCATATGTCTCTGGAATGTCTCAGATGGAAGTATACCCAGGATGAGGCACACTTTTGTTTCAAGGGGGGGGGTGCAGTTTCCTCACATGATCTGCACAGACGTGTGGCACACACATGTTGCAGACAGCCTGTACCAGTTGTCTGTCTAGACAGTATCTGTCATTTATTTGCTGGTATGACACCTGGTTTATTTGCAGCCTTTCTCTGACTCCAGCTGGCTGCCTTTTAGGGCACACAACCACAGCCTCATTTATGGCTTGCATCACTGCATCCTTTTGCAGTATATTAACAGCAAGTTGCATTTTTATATTTTTTTCCAGTTTTGCTATGGATTTCATCATTATGGCTGTTTGCTGCATTTGAGTTGTGTTGCGTGTACACAATGTGCTTGGGAATCTGACTGGTGTGTGTAGAATTCCTAATTATCATACATGCAGAATCCATAATTATCCAACACTTAAGTACTTTGTCTACTTTCTGCATAGTTTCTGGAATTGTGTCCACAGCAGTTGTGCTGAATTCTTCCTTCAACATGCTGGGCTATCTGCAAATAGCTTCTGTGAACTTTATAGAATATGGCCCATGGAGCACACTGTGTAAATTATTTGTGCTAAACAGTGATGCGTCATTGTTTTGATAATACCGATCTGTTTAACAGAACAGAACAAAACAGAACTGATATATTCTGGTGCTTTATCCATTTAAGAATAATTTAAGATTGGAAAGATGTCAGAAAAATATGTATTAATGTGTGTATGCTTAATGCTAATTAGAAACTAAATAAGTTAACACGTTTTTCATTCAATTTTATATGCACTGTTCTATATACAGTTGAGTTTCATATGAGACTGAAAAGATGCTTTTTGAAACTGCAGTGTGCTTTCTGAAACTTGCAAGATGCCCTCTGACCTAGTAATTACTAGCACAGCAATATTCATGTTTATGCCTTTTAGAAATGTAATTGAGAAGCAGGTGATTATCTGCTAGGTCAGGAAGAAATGAATGAACAATGCTATATTCTGTAAATATAATGATTTTAAACAATCAGCTCTGTTCGAAGTATGAGAACATACACAGCTGTAGAAGTTAGAGGTAACATAGACAAAGGACTGTTAGAGAAATGAACTGCAATCTTTACTTGCTTTGTGCTCAAATTAGCCTTAGTACCTTGACAGTTTTGGTCCTTCGGACCAGAAAGTATCTCACACTCTAGGCTCAGGTTAGAATTGGGCCCAGTGGCATGTACCCGTACAGAGAAGTGGCCACATTGGCTCTTCTGTCTTGAAAGACCTCCGACTGAATTGTTGTTCGAAAGAGGCCAGCCACTGTTTCTGATCTGGGATTGGAGGACGAGTCAACGTTCCGGTGGATCAACACACGGAGGGTCAGGTAAGGAGGAATTTACCTTTTTTTTTTCTGTTTTAGATCAGGGACTTGTTACAATATTGTTTTGTCAGGGAGATTTGCATGTGCAGATCAAGGACAAAAAGATTGCTGTCTTGTCATAGATCAGGGAAACAGAATAGGTAGGCAGTTATTCTAGATAAACTGTGAAAGGGTGTAAAATCATGGTACCACATGATAAGAAGGGTTACGTAACAATTTTTTACTTAGCTAAGGCAATATGGGAAATCAGTGCACAAAACGTTCCCGAGACCGGCTCCTAACCGAACACGCGAAATATATGCAATTACAGCTTGCCGATAATGTTAAGTATTATACAAAATGGGTTGATAAATACAAATTTGATGGTAATTTAGATAAACCTTCACTTATTAAACTTGTTAGACAACTTAAAACAGACGCGAAAGGTCAGCCAAAAAAGCAACGACAATGAGGAGTCCCTCAGGCACACAGGTGGCTTGAGGAAGCAAACCGCAGGGAACAAAAGATTAAAAATTCAAAAGCAATGTTCTTAGATAAAGAAGATAATAACTTGGTAATACCAACAGCCCCTCCTCCGCCCCTTCTGCTTCCCTTACCAGAATATGAAGCGAGTGGACAAGCTGATCCACCTCCGCTGTACCCAGCTGTTCCTGCAAAATCTAAACCGTTTGTTAAAGATCCTATTGAGACCAGGTCTCGAACACGCAACTTGAGAGGGGATATTGAATTGTATGGAATGAATAAAAATTCACGAGCTATGAGTGAAGAAGAGATATGTCCACTCATAGAAGTACCAAATCCACAGGCAGGACAAGATCCAACCCTTCTAGTATATAGACCGTGGATACCGGAAGACATCTGGAAAGCCACAGAGGGAATTCCCCATCCAAAAGTTAATTTTAGAAAATTCTTAAAAGACTTACAAGGTATGAGGTTAAGTTACCATTTGAATGGAGAAGAAGTAGAGAAAGTAGTTAGACAAATCGTAGGTCCAGATTGGCACATGATCAGTGGTAACTAGAATCTCCATGACGCAGAGCTTAGACCACTCCCACATAGTAACGCAGAACTGGATAACAGAGTGAAAGGTCTGACAGACCAAATCTCTGAGAAATGGAAGCCTAGGGCTGATTGGACTTGCATTAATCAATGCATACAACAAGAAGGTGAAACTGTTGATAGATATTATGCCAGATTATTAGAATGTTTTAATAACCATTGTGGAATGCAGGTACCTGAAGATCAAACACATGATTCCCCATATGAGCAACAGCTAAAGAATGCATTTTTAAAAGGCAGTATTGCGCCCATTAGCAGCTTTATTAAAAAGCACATGGTAGATCATCGTACAAGTAGATTACAGTCATTACTCGAATATGCAAGACATGCCGAAAGGCATTTTAATAGCAAAAAGAAAAAGAAAACTCAAGTATTTGCAGTAGAAGATGGATCAGAAGTCTTTGTAGTACAAACTGGGAAGAAGGGTAAGAAAAATACCTAGGGAAACAAACAATCTGATAAGCGATCAGAAGACTTTGAAGAAAGAAAGAAAAGGGGTGAATGTTTCAAATGCGGGAAAAAGGGACATTTAGCAAGGGATTGCAGGCAAAATAAAAAGGTAACCACAAAAGACAAGGAGGGTGAGGAATGACTATATGACAGTCAAGAATCACTGGATAGGAATAAACAAGAAAAGACAAATGCAAATGTGATAGAAAGGGTAGAGGATGTGACAGAAGAAATAGAGGATGTACATGAATTCATAGACAATGAAGAAAATGAAATTTTGGACTTAGTGTTATTGAGCTTAGAGCTCTACTTAACAGACACAAAACCGGAAGTTACACTTCTGGTAGAGGGGAGGGAAGTCAAATTCCTGTGTGACTCAGGGGCTTCACGGACCCTGATACATCCTTCCAAACTACCAGAAAATGCAGAATCATTGGACTACATATTAGTGAAAGCAGCTAATGGACAGCTGTATCGGGAGCCACTCTCCCACAACATAGCGATAACTGACCCAGTTTCAGGGATGACCAAGAAAAGCAAAATTGTTGTTTCTGCAAAATGCCCATTGAATCTCTTGGGCAGAGACCTAATGCAGATATTTGGCATAGTCGTAGTTCCAACTATGCAGGGTATGGAGGCACAGCAACAAATGGATACTTTTGTAGTGCGACCGGAGGGTGAAACATTTTATTGGTACTGCCAGGACTAAGTTACGACTGGTCCAGGGGCAGTAACCGAAGAACTGATGAACGTAGCCATCAGTAAATCCCCCTCCCTTGACACTGATAAACAGCATTTGTTGCATTGCACTCTATATTACTGTAACAGACCAGCACCTGATAAAGAATATGAGCAAGAACTGTTTAGCAACCATGCTAACAGATTAGTGTTACGAAATTTGTACTGGGACACAGTAGGAAACAGTGTAGTAAGCTGTCCATTGTCCCAGGAATTCCTAGCACTTTACAAATCTAATCGATTACCACATGTAAGTTTAACTAAAGATAGAAATTTAAAGTGGGCAGACCTAGGAGAAAAAGTCACAAGGTGGGAAAAACAGACAGAGTTAGAACTCTCTGAAAAAGGAGTACAAACCAGAAATTAAATTGGATAACACAGACACACCCAGCTGTGCACTCACAGGCAAGTGAGGATAGCTGAGTAGCACTCTTACTAGAGGAAGAGGAAAAAGCCTTACGAGACATACCAGAGACTCTCTGGTCAAAAGGGAAATCAGATGTAGGACTTATTCGTACAGCAGGACCAGTTACAATCATGCCAAAATCAGCATTTAGACCTCAAAAGAGACAGTATCCCTTAAGAAAGGACGCAGAAATAGGAATTAAACCTATAATAGCAGTCTTACTTAAGGAAGGAGTCTTGATAGAATCTCCTGATTCACCATGTAATACACCCTTATTTCCTGTTAGGAAAGCAAACGGAGAATGGCGTATGGTCCAAGATTTACAAGCTGTAAATGACGCAGTTATACCCAGGGCACCTATGGTGCCAGATCCACACACTTTATATTTGAAACCTCAACAGAAGTATTTTTCTGTGGTAGATATTACTAGTGCATTTTTCTCAATACCAATACACCCTGACAGCCAATATTGGTTTGCATTTACATTTCAGGGGAAACGGTATACATATACGAGACTACCACAGGGATATTGTGAAAGTCCAACAATATTCACACAAGAAATGGCAAATAACCTGGCGGGATTTATCCCACTGAAAGGCAGTCAGATTTTACTTTATGTAGACGACATTCTGCTGGCAGCCCCCACCCAGCAAGAATGCAGAGAGGATACCGTAGCATTATTACAATTTTTAGCCACTCAAGGACACAAGGAAAACAAAAACAAACTGCAACTTTGCAAAAAACAGGTCAAATACCTGGGATATGTAATATCCAAAGAAGGCAGAATATTAGATGAAGACAGAAAAACAGCAATTTTACAAGCACCTAAACCAACTACCAAGAAGGAAATGATGTCCTTCCTGGGTACTACTAACTTTTGTCAGAGTTGGATTCCAAACTATGCCTTGGAATCTGCTCCACTGACTAACTTCATATTCAAAAAGCCGATGGCAGCACAAGATTTATTACAGTGGACACCAGAAGCAGAATCAGCTTTCTGCAACTGAAACAACTGATAGCTTCTTCCTTAGTTTTAGGATTACCAAACTATCATAAGCGATTTTTTCAAACTGTAGACTGTAAGCAAGATTATATGACATCAGTGTTAACACAACAGCATGGGGACAAACAACGCCCCATAGCTTACTATTCATCACAGCTAGACCCAGTGGCGTGATTCTTGCCCCACTGTGTACAAGCAGTAGCTGCAGCTGCAATGGCAGTGCAGGCTTCAGCCTCAGTAGTATTGTTCCACCCTCTCACATTGAGAGTGCCTCATGCAGTCGCGATTATTTTACTGCAAGAAAAAGTAGCATATCTTTCTCCTGCTAGACATCTTTCCTGTATGGCTATACTGTTGAGCCAACCTCATATGACAATTGAACGATGCACAACTTTGAATCTGTCAAACTTGCTCCCAACCCCTGCAGATGACAAACCACACTGCTGCCTGCAGGAGATTGAGCAGAAGACATTACCTCGAAAAGATCTCACAGATGTTCCCTTGGATGATGCTGAGGTGACATACTATGTGGATGGCTCGTGCAGGAGGGGTCCTACAGGGCAGAATCTAGTGGGGTATGCAGTAGTTTCTGATGCTGAGATTTTAGAAGCAAAGTCTTTACCACACAACTTATCTGCACAAACAGCAGAATTGATTGCTTTGACAAGGGCATGTACCTTGGCAAAAGGTAAAAAAGTGAACATTTTTACTGACAGTCAGTATGCTTTTTCTACTGTACATGTTTTTGTGCAGCAGTGGAAAAATAGAGGAATTATAACATCTACTGGTAAACCAATTAACCATGCGCAATTCATTTTAGACATGTTAGACTCTATTCAGTTACCTCAGAAAGTAGCTATTTGCAAATGCGTAGCTCATACCAAGCAACAGAATAGGATTTCAAAAGGTAATGCGAGGGCTGATACAGCTGCAAAATGAGCAGCTTCAGCTTCAGAAGTTTTTCTTTTGAGTGAGGAATTACAACCATCTGAGATTTTAGACTTAGAAATGTTAAAAACAATGCAGACACTTACTATGTAGAAAAACAGAAGTGGATAAAACGAGGAGCAATCCTTGAGAAAGGACTGTGCATCTCCAAAGAAAATAAACCGATTTTACCCTCTAACTTGTTTAGATATGCAGCTTTATTGAGCCATGGGCAGTGCCATGTCTCAACAGGGGGGATGGTACAGTTAGTGAATCGAGTGTTTACGACGTATGGATTTACAAACTACACAAAAAAGTTTTGTGCAGCATGCCATATTTGTAACAAGCATCATGCACAAGGGGCATTGAAACCTAAGCAAGGGAGTTTCCCTATACCACCGTATCCGTTCCATACTATTTGTATGGATTTTATAGAGCTGAACAAATGCGAAAATAAGAAGTACTGCCTTGTCATTATAGATATGTTTTCCAAATGGGTGGAAGCTTTTCCAACTAAAAATCCAGATGCAGCTACTGTTGCAAAAGTCCTTGTTAAAGAAATTATTCCTAGATTTGGCATACCGGAAAAGATTTATAGTGACAATGGCACACACTTTGTAAATCAAACTATACAACAACTTAGCCGTTATTTCAGGATTTCTCTGAAAAATCATTGTGCATACCACCCCCAATCTGCAGGATTAGTAGAGAGGCATAATGGGGTTTTGAAAAACAAGCTTAGAAAATTGATTAGTGAGACACAAAAGAACTGGGTGCACTGTTTACCTCTGGCAATGTTGAGCATGAGAACTGTTCCAAATGCAAAAGGGTTAACTCCTTTTGAAGTTCTGTTTGGGATGGCATATTATACACCTCAATGGAAACCTCTCATGCCTGCAGAGCAGGAGGCTGACAGTTCACTTGCAGGGTATATGAGACGATTTTTGAAAACAAACTTTTGCAGTTAAATTCTGTTTCAGATAAAGAGCAAACAAGACCATTGGAAGCAGCAGTAGCCCCAGGCGCATGGGTCTGGGTGAAGGTGGTGAAGAGAAAAAACTGGAGTTCTCCGAAGTGGGAGGGGCTGTACCAGGTACTACTGAGAACATACACAGCTGTAGAAGTTAGAGATAACATAGACAAAGGACTGTTAGAGAAATGAACTGCAATCTATACTTGCTTTGTGCTTGAATTAGCCATAGTGCCTTGAATGGTAACATTGCATATATCTAACTGGTGGTAGCCAAGGCCACGTTGTTTTTCTTAGGAAGTTTCTCACAAAAATTGATAGTACCAGCAGAATATTGTAAAAACAATTACTACAAAATGATGATGACAAAACTTGTGATTCACTATGTCAGCTTGGTAGGCAATGTCTTATTAGAAAAGGTATAAGAATACCTGCATTTCCTGATTCTAGTTAGACAAACTCTGTATTAGCATGTTTTTGTCTCCTTGCTGCAAGATTAAAGTGCCTTAAACTGAACCTACCATGTTTTGATCATTTTTAAAGTATATTTTTTCCTTTGACAAAAGATCTCTGCCTTAAATATTGTGTTTATATTCTGTTAAACATGTCTACACCTGCATGAAATATTTGAAAATTCACTGTTACATTTAAAGGCTTTGTGCGGTAGGTTTCTTTGTAACATTCTATTAATTATTCACTCTTGTCATTTGGATGTCCAGTAGATATATACATATGCTCCTTCTGTCTACATCTGATTCTTCAAGTACAAAACTGACCTTTAAAAGTGAATTTGTTTGGGCTGACTGGCCATTTGTAAATAAATGAGTACATAAATATATAAATAATTCTCTTTTGTTTGTACTACATATCTTTTGTCTACAGGTCCCACATGTAAAGGAACCTTAAAATTGGAAAGGGCATCTGGGTGTCTGTAGATCAGATTGTGCATGTATATATATATATATATATATATATATATATATATATATATATATATATATATATATATATACCTTTAAGAAGCTATTCAGGGACTTGTACAAGTGTATAAATACTGAGCACATGCAAGTCTGACTGCCATTTTGTAGTTAGCTGTTGAGATGTAAGCATGTATGTATGTAAGCTCAGTTTTTTAACTAGTTTGTTCATACTCGATGATGCTGCTATCCATCCTGATGTGTATGTATGTATTAAAACATCTGAATGAAACCCAAAGCCTTCTTGTTATATGTAATAGAGACGAACAAGCAACATGGAGTCAGAAGTGGCATGTCTAAAGGACATAGTGTCAGAAGTGGCATATCTAAGAGGACATGGAGTAACAAGAAGCATACTGAAGGGGCATGGGGTCAGAAATGGCTTAGCTAAGATGATTTAAGGCACTTGTTTTGATGCTGGTGGAATATACAGGAGTGGATCATTGCAAAAATGTGCATACTTTGCAAAACATGTCAGAAACAAATTTCAAGAATTAAAACTTACTCAGCACTATTTCTTTTCACATAATATGAAACAAGGCATGCAGAACCTTTTAAATAATATTTGCATAAATAAATATGTATGGTAGTGATAAAAATATTCAAATTACTATGGAAAATATTTGAAATAAATTCCAAATTGCATAAAACAAATAAAATAAAGGGAAACAACCACATTTCCGCAAAGCATATGTATTTTCGTATTAAGCAAAGATATCCAAGTTCTCACAAGTGTATAAAATGTTCACATATTTGTGCAGTGTTACAGTAAAGTTATTTCACAAAGTGTTAAACACTCAGAACAGTCTATTAAATAAAATAAAAAAGAACACATGGAAGCAGCATTCTGAAGAAGTCAAGTACTAGTTTTGATGAAAGCGCTCAATAAACGTTATCAGCTTGGGTTACTGCTTCCATGCTTTCTTTTTTATTTAATTCTATTTCACAAAATGCAGTCATTACAAGGCATATTTCACAAAGTACAGCCATTACAGAGCATTTTTAGCAAAGCACAGTATTTCAGAGTTTATTGTGCATGTAAATGTTGTTACAAGCTCACACTACTGTTTGTTTGTACATAATTACAAGGGTCATATTTTTAGTGTGTTTGCGTATATTTTGTGGGCATGGAAGACAGCTTTCAAAAACCCAGTGTACTTGTGTTTAACAGTAATATTGTTGAAAACTGGAGAGTGTTTGAGCAAAAGTAAATTTTCATACAAGCTGCATTTTCTAGTAAAGATGACCATACAAAGGCATTTATTCTACTTAATTTAGCTGGGTCAGAAGCTATAGAAAGGGAACATTGATTTGTATATGCACCTGCTATCTATACTGGAAAGGAGGAAAACCATCATATTGTTGTACAGGCTGAGTCAAGGTAGGAATCAGAGTTCTGAAAACATAAATTTAGAGAAATGTGTAACCTCCAGACAAATGTTACACTGGAAAAGCACTTATTTTACACAAGGGATCAAAAGCCTAGTGAAACTTTTGCAGCATATATAACTGACTTGAGAAATAATGCTAAACATGCAGATTTGTTGACTTAAAGGATAAGTTAATAAAATACAGACTTGTGTGTGGCATAAAAGATGATTCTGTGAGAAAGATTTTGCTTTGTGACAGTGATTTAACTTTGAATGAGGCCATTGAGATTTGTCAGATATAGGAGCTCACAAAAAGGCACACAAAAATGAGAATAGCTCTAGAAGGCACAGTGATAAAGCTCATGTCGATAGTATGCAGCACATAGTTAAAAGAAACAGGCCCAAGCACATGGCATCTGTAACCCGTGTAGCACTCATTGGTAAACCACAGAACTTTCTAACAAATTCCAGAACTCACACAGTCTCAGTAAATCATAAGAGTGAGTTAGCAAACTCAAAGCATGGGCCCCCACCCTCATTGTCAACTGTCATAATTGTGGTGGTAATCATGAATATAAAAGGAAAAAAATGTTTAGCTTTTGATCAACAATGCCACAGACATAATAAATGCAATAATTTAAAAAGATTTTGTAAATCAAAAGGCCCACATTCTTTCACTAAAAGGGAACATTTTAAAGACATGAGTTGATTGGTTAGAGCCTACTCTTTATGTTCATGGTGTGTCAATGCAGTCGATTTAAAGGCAAAGAATTAAGTATTTTTTTTACTATTTGGATAAATGGCAAACCCACAGAGCTCAAAGTTGATACAAGCTCCAAGTGCAATGTTATGTCTGCATAAATATTTGCTAGAGTGTATAAAGGTGAAAGGCTTGATTTGGCAAGGTGTGTGAAACTTGTTGCTTATGGAGGTAAAGATATTCAAACTGAAGGCTCAGTAGTGCTTTCATGTTACTTCCAGCAGAGCAGAAGAAGCTACAATTTATTATTTCATGTGTTCAAGAGGCATGTCCAGTCATTATTAGGGCTCAAAGACAGTCTAAAAATGGGACCGCTTTCATTTAATAAGGAAGTCCACCATGTTAACTCAAAAGATCACTACTCTAATTTTGCCCAGCACATTTTTTCTACCTATGCTGATCTTTTCCAAGACAAACTAGGCAAGCTTCCACTTGTGTACTCCATGAAGTTAGACCCAGAGGTCAGTCCACTTATCAAGCTAGCATATAAAGTTCCAATAGCCATGCAGGACAGAGTCAAAGCCAAGTTAGATAAAATGGTGCAACAAGATGTGATTTGTCCAGCTGAAACTCCAACTGAATGGGTGTCTTCCATGTTGGTAGCTCATAAGAAAAGCTCAGATGACATCAGAATATGTACTAACCCATGAGATTTGAACAAAGTGCTAAAAAAACTCATCATCCTATGATCCTATGTGCACAGTCAAAGAAGTTGCAGCCTGGATGCCAAATGCCACTATTGCTTCAGTCTTACATGCAAAGAGTTCATTTTGGCAAATTCATCTTGACAATAAATCCTCATTACTCACTACTTTCAGTATTCTGTTTGGCAGGTATAGATTTCTGAGAATGCCATTTGGAATACATTCTGCAAGTGAAGTCTTTCAGTATGCAATGGAGCAATTTTTTTCTTGGTATCCTTGTGCTATTATAGTAGCCAACATACTAGTAGGAGGGCATGATGTAGCAGAGCATGACAGAAACCCCAGAAAAGTTCTAGAAAGGGCACATCAAGCAAATCTTAAGCTCAACCGACCCAAATGCAAATTCCAGCTACAAGAAGTTACTTATCTTGGTCATTTATTTACAAGTTCAGGCTTATGACCAGACCCTTCAAAGCCAACAGCCATTCTTGAAATGCCAGCTCCAGACCATCTTCAAGCCCAGCAATGTTTACTTGGCATGGTCAACTACTTAGGCAAGATCATTCCAGACTTGAGCCAGGTTTCAGCACCACTCAGAAAGCTGACACATAAAGATGTATCCTGGTATTGGTTAGAGCAACACCAAAGAGCATTTGATGTCTTGAAACAGAGAATTGCTAGCCCACCAATGCTCAGATTCTATGATGTTCACAAGCCAGTTACATTTTCTTGTCAGGCTTCGAAATTTGGACTTGGTGCAGTCATTCTACAAGAGGCTCAACCTGTGCATCGAGAACTCTTACACAAATTGAAATGCAGTATGCCCAGCTTAAGAAAGAGCTTTTGGCCATTGTGTTTGCATGTTTGAAGTTCCATGATTATGTTTATGGCAGACCTATCCAGATTGAAACAGTGCATCAATCACTAGTCAATATTTTGAGAAAGCCTATGTATTCAGCTCCAGCCAGACTGCAACACATGATGCTCAGGTTACAAAAGTACAATTTCAATTTTGTCTTCAAGAAAGACAACTCTTTATCTTGCTGATGCATTATCCAAATTGCCCAGAAACACCACAGAACAGCACGAGAATGAGAACCTTGATTTTGAAGTCATGGAAGTGAGAATTTTTTTCTTCCATGTGTCTTGATGAGTTGAGTGGTCATACAACCACATTTCCAGTTTTACAAAGGCTCAACCACTTTATCAATCAAGGATGGCCATCAAAGCAATCTAGTTTACCTCAAAAAGTGCAACCTTATTTTCCATACAGAGATGAGATTTTGTTTGACAGAGGTATCATTATGAAAGGTCCTAAAGTAAATGTTCCAAAGTCCTTGCAACTATTGTACATTACTATCTTGCATCATGGTCACCCAGGAACTGAATCTACCAAAAGAAGTTGAGAGGATTTGTATTTTGGCCTTCTATGTTACAAGACATTGAAAGAGCACTCTCATCTTGTTCAGTGTGTAATAGTACAATGCCTCATCAACATAGAGAACCACTTCAGCTTAACCAGATTCCACAACTACCTTGGCCAACAGTAGCCACTGATATCTTCACATAGAATGGTTAACATTATTTGGTGTTAGTTTATTACTTCAAATGGTTCGAGATTGCCCTACCTCCCAATCTAGCATCCAGTACAGTCATTACGAAGATGAAGCATCATTTTGCCGTACATGGTAGTCCACACAAAGTTATTTCTGACAATGGCATGTAGTTTACATGCCAACAGTTCAAACGATTTGCTGAAGAATAGGAATTTACTCATGTCACAAGTAGTCTACAGTACCCACAGTCAAATGGTTGGCAGAACATGCAGTTCAATGTGAAAAACAGTTACTAGAGAAGTCAAAATGAGATGCCATTCTCTCTTGAATCTCAGAAATGTTCCCCATGACCTTGGTTCACCTGCTCAGAGACTTCTGTCACAACAAACCAGAACCACATTATCAATGAGTAGTCAATTGTTGGTTCCATGTGTCAAGAAAAACAGATCAGTGAAAGCCAATCTGTTGAAGAAGCGCCTATCCCAGAAATCCTACTATGATAAGACCCGGATGTCCTACTGTAATAAGACCAGTAAACCGCTCAATCCATTACGAGAGTGAGAAGTGGTAAGGATGCAAACATCCAAAGGTTATGATCGGATTGGTGTCATGAAGAATACTGATCCAGAGCTGAGATCGTGCATTGTGGAATCAGATGGAGGAACCTTTAGGAGGAATTGGAAACATTTGAAAATGGTGTCTGAGCCTATACCACAGCAGATAGCCTGTGAGAAAGACTCTTTATCTCAGAGTGAGCTGTCTGGTGTTCCAGTTCCTGAGGATGTTCCAATGGACATTCCTGCTCCTGTGACGAATCTAGAATTTCCTGATACATGTGCACCGCAGACTGTCTCTGTTGGTAAATTTGGTCCTAACTGTTATGTTATGAGATATGGACGAATCTCTAAATCCTGTAGCAGATATGAAGCAGCTTGGACATGAACATTGTGTTTTGTTTCCAATGTATACAGTAATGCATGCCTAACTCTGATATTGTTTCACATAAAGGGCAATCTTTTTAAGAGGGAGGATGTAGATCAATGTGTGTATATATATATATATATATATATATATATATTTATATTTATATATAGATATACACACACACATATATATATATATATATATATATATATATATATATATATATATATATATATATATATATATATACCTTTAAGAAGCTATCCAAGGTCTTGCACAAGTGTATAAATACTGAGCATGTGCAAGTCTGACTGCCATTTTGTAGTTAGCTGTTGAGATGTAAACATGTAGGTATGTAAGCTCTGTTTTTAACTAGTTTGTTCATATTTAATAATGCTGCTATCCATCCTCATAGGTTTATATGTATTAAAGCATCTGAATGAAACCCCAAGCCTTCTCGTTATATGTATTAGAGATAAGAGAGTGATGGTGTCTAACTTAATTTAAATAAAGAAATAACATAAAGGTTTTAATCTGATAGCTTTCATGATGTCAAATAAAATACACATAATCAAAGGGGACTGCAACAAGTATAGTCAGAAATAAGACTGAAAAGTTGAAGGTATCCTATATTTTCATCCAGATTAATTAAAATTGTTAAGCTCTTTTTACTATAACTCACCACAGTGTTGTAAAAAAAACAGGCACACTAGAGCTAAATGAAGGTGCATGCATATTTGATGGTTATATCTAATTAGTAAATTATATTATTTTTTTGTTTGATGTACAATTTAGTTAAGACATGCAAATATATAAGAGCACTGTATTAAAATCTTCTAGTTATTTCAGCTGATGATGTATTCGATGCATTACCAATAGAATGTGTTCAGTACATTCCAATGTGTCACATCCAATATGATTTTCTTTATAAAAGAATCAGATGTAATAATCTGACTTCTTTTTTTTAAATAATTACTTGATTAAATGTAAAACATATAAATCATTTTGCTAATGATGTAACATGCAAGAAAACCTGCATTTGACATGTTTGTTTTATTACCTGACTCTAGAAATTTAATTATTATGACTGTTCCTCTGTTCCAAATGTTGGTGAACGACATTTGTATTTATACAACCTTTCTCAAAGGTTACATTTTTTTAATTACCTTCAACATTCATATCACATTTTCTGTGTCTATCATCTGATTTAATTAATGGCAACAGCAGTTTGCCTGCTTATAAAATACAAGTCTGTTGAGCCTGTTTATTTTCTTACAGCAGAAGTTCTTTGAATTTAATAACTTTTCAAATGATTTCACTTACATAATATTTATCAGATTAGCAATGTCTAATATACTTAAACTTCTTTGGACTAACTGCTAACCTCTGGTTAGCAGAATTTTAAATGTAAGCCATTGCCTTATTCACAAATATTCTTTTTTGGCAGGACTGTGTAATAAAATGTGCCATTGCTTGAGATACCTTTGTTTTGATCTTGGAAGCCATAATCTAAAAATGTATATTTTACATATTTAACTTTTTCTCTCTCACTTCAAATATATATTTACCTTTGAGAAATATGAAACATATTATACTTGAAAAGTGCTAAGACATGATAGAAGCAAACAGTAGCTGAATGGAGTTAACCATAGACAGGAATCCAGCTTTCTTATTTGCATAGTCTTGAGACACAAAAACTTTGCTATATTATCACAGGTCAGGAACTTTAGCTAGCAACCCAAAACTTTAAAAGATAATCTCTAGACATTAGTTCCAAATTATACCATGCGAACATCGCAAACCCGACAAACGTGCATGCTGATTGGCTAATCCAACCAGCGTGCACATAGTAAATCCTACAAGAAACAACGCAAAAAGTCCGGTCGCTAAATATCATGCGGCGACAGCAAATAAACAGTAAAGTAAAGTAAATCTAATACCCAAAACACACAACAATTTAACGAAAACACAGAAAACTAACCAATTTCCATACTACACTCCTCATTCCCTCACCTCGAACACTAAAAAAATAAAAAGTCATGCAGTCGCAAATACATCACACACACTACATAACCACCACTTATAACACAATAAAACCAAGCATTCTCATAAAACCATTCACTTACCTATATTCCTTACAATACCTATACACAGACAACTCCAAAAATGTACATACTAAAAACACACCACACATCCCTCGCAATGTCAAAAACACACACCATACCGAATGTCCACATCAGCATACATCTAATAAAAGCACATACAACACCACCATCTAGTGACCAAATAGTAAAAGTACATATTTTAAATAAATTAATACAAATTAAAACTACACCACATTTCAACATACCTATAACTACTAAAACATAACTACACGTTGTAAACTTCTACACTGCTTAAACTATATTATACCAAGCACTACCTAGCCCTTTCCTAACATTTCCTGAAAAACTAAAAAATAACATCTATTTAAATTAAAACAGAAATAAACAATAAACACAAACTGAAAGTGTGGACTATTTTATCTCACAAAAGTGGAAGAATACAAAAAGCAAACAAAAACATAAATAACAACAATACAAACATAATACAAAACAAACTAACACCATGGTATAATAGCAATAACCCACTTCTGGGTGTGGGTAATGCTGATTTACCCGGTTGTCTTTGTTTGGTCCTCGGCCACTCGGGACCAAACCACGCCAACCGTGGGTAAATCCAGCATTACCCACACCCAGGCGTGGGTTATTGCTATAATATCTGATGAGTTTCCCATCCATGTGGTGACAATAAACTTCAGTTCATGTTTTATTTAGAGCATTGCAAGATGCTTTGCTGTAGCCTGGATAGTTCAGTCCACTGAACTTAAAATATTAATGTTTTGGGGACTGGTTGGTAGCCTACACTTGTTAAAGGAAAAGGATGTACCATTTTAATTCTTCCCCAGTATGAATGAGTCATGTGAGTACTGAATCCTTCAGGTCATTACAGATATCCTACCTGTCTGACTAATGGAAAAAAGACTTAAGAGAAATGAAGTATGTTATATATATGTCTCATCTCTTCATACTAATAAATATAATAAAGTAATATAATAAAGTAATATAAGTTAAAAGGCTAGAACAAGGCTAACTGCCCTTGCATGCAACTTTAGGCCTAGCCAATTATCCCATTTGATAATCAAGCCTTGCAATTTGTGTCAGTAATGTAAACACCTTAGCAATCATTCCAGTCCCAAACACAAACATTTACAAACTTCTTGTATACAATTTTCAGAGTAGCATTTCAAAGGTGGTAAACATGGACAAGTGCAGTATAAGACAGCATGTTGCTGTAGAGGGAATAATTTTATCACAAGAGCACATTGAATAAACTAATGTAAATAACTTTGATTTTTAATGGCACAATTGCCTTTCTGCCGTATTTTCCTTTTTGCTATAATATCAGTATAGCTCATTTAAGGAATTATTTATGTACTGCAAACAAGATGTTGAAGCTCTTAAGAATTCTCCATAATGAATAAGACTATTAAAGAATGCTGAACAGTAAAGGGATGCAAATTATATAATACCCCAAAGAATACATACCGAGTGCAGCCTTCTGTTAATCTGCATTTAAAAATTCCTTTTTAGATGTGTGACAGTTTATATTATTTACTCTGACCTTTCTTAATTTGTTTATTTTATTTGGCAATCAGTCTTGGTATTAGACTGCCTTTTACAATATTTTACTATAATCTGATTTATTTTGACATTACAGTTTTTTTCTTTTGATCAGCTTATATCATTTGGTAGTTTTGTGGTATCTATATGTATATGATGTTAAATTAGCAAATGGTCCCCTGGATTCAATAAACTCCATGCAGGAATAGTGCTATTCCTGCACGGAGTGATTCATGTCCATGTAGCCACATCTGTGTGCCTTGCATATTCATGAAGGCGCACTGCTGTTAAGGCTAAATGGACATGAACCATGAACAAGTGCAGGGGGCAAGTTCAAGTAGTGCAGCACTTTCTAAACCTAATGTGGCCTAATATAGAAAATGTCTCTAATATTATGCCAGTGTTTCAGTGTCCGCAGATACTGAAATAATAAATGTATATGGGAGCAGGAAAGCAATGCAGGGGGTGTGTGACAGGTTCTACGACACCCCCCTGCATTGTAAAAGTGCCATACAACACCTTGCAACCTGCTAAAGCAGGAAATGTTGACAAAGGCACAAATAATGGGGGGGGGGGGCAAAGCCATAAAAAGGGACACTTCTTAAATATTGCCCTCACAAACTAAGAAAGTTGATAGAAAACAGGTCATGCATTAGCATAAATGTCTGAAGGATAGAAGTCTGAAAGTCAAATGTATGCCATTATTCCCTGACAGCAGTCCACATGGACAAAGGCACAAATAATGGAGGGACAACGCACTAAAAAGGGACAGTACTTAAATATTGCCCTCACAAACTTAGAAATTTGATAGAAAACAGGTCATGCATTAGCATGAATGTCCGAAGAATAAAAGTCTGAAAGTCAAATATATGCCATTATTGCCTGACAGCAGTCTATGTGGACAAAGGCACAAATACTGGGGTGACAAAGCACTAAAAATAGGGACACTACTTAAATATTGCCCTCACAAACTTAGAAAGTTGATAGAAAACATGATATGCATTAGCATGAATTTCTAAAGGATATAGAATCTCCATAGCCAATTCCCAACTAATCTCCACACTACTCTATGCATCCCCCATACTTACCAACCTTAGGCAGACAGACCTACACAAGCTGGATGCTTGCTACAACAAAATTGCTAAATTTGCCACTGGAACCTCCTACCGCAGCCATCATTGTATCTCCCTTAAAGAAATAAGCTGGCTAGAACTCCAACAACTCCTTCACTTTAATCAACTCACCTTCGCTCATAAACTTATTAACCACACCCTTAAAATCCCATGTTAGGTTTTCTATCTCACCTTCATTCTTGCTGGTTGGGTTCGGAGCCGATCCTCAGCTCCAACTCGGCCATCTTCAAAAGCTCAAGAGCTGCATACTGGCTTGAGGCCACCCCATATCTCATGATGCCTGGTGCTAGATACCCAGATCTCATTTGCCGCTTCTGCTGCAAGGTTGTCTTACTGGCTCAGGTCATATATTTTCATTAATTACTCATTTTTTGATAAAAACTTATAGGCTTGTTAGTGTAGAATGTTTATACTAGTTAACCTTCTATATATATATATATATATATATATATATATATATATATATATATATATATATATATATATATACTTGTTGTATCTATAATTCTTTCTTAATCTTTGCCCTATCCCTTCAGAAAACTCATGTTAGTTAGAGAGTTTTCCCCTCCCCCTTCACTTTCTTAGGTAGCCGTTTAAATTAGAGGCTAACCTTTTTCCCTTTCTCTATCTTAAAAAAAAAAAAAAAAAAAACTTTTAGCTCTTAGTTAGATTTATTTAGCTTAGCTATACATATTGTCAGTTTTCTTGGCTGTGTTTTGGGTGTCTTAACTTAGTGTGTGTGGTTGTAGTTACATCCTAGTTTTTTGTGTGTTGTCCTTGGTTTTCTAATTCTTTTTCAGGGATGTCCAAGGATACCAAGGTGTCCGGATTCAAGAAGTGTGACTCATGCTGTCAGAAGATGTCTCTGACAGATGGTCACACTTCTTGTGTCTATTGTCTCGGCGCCGTGCACCTGCAGGACTCTTGTTCGGTTTGCCATGCCTTCAGCCCAAGAGCCCTGCAGGAGCGGAAAAATCAGTTAATCCTACTTGGATTACTTAAGCAGGATTCACCGGTTAAGACTCAGCCTGTGAAGGCCTCTAAGACACCTAAATCTTCGTCTCACAGTTTGGAGCCGTCGATGGGTGAAGCTGTTCCTTCAGCCTCGGTTCCGGCTGGAACCAATTTACCTGTCTCCCAGTCAGTTCCGACTCTCCCTTTGGAGGCAACAGGGAGTTGAAAGAGTTCTAGGTCTCCCTCCCTGGAGTCTATACGCTCGGCTCCGAGGTCTCCTCTGCTCCAATTGGAGCACAGTCATCGGTCCCACTCTTCTCAGTCCTCAAGACTATCTGATCATGACGTGGAGAGAGTGGTCAGTAGGCTGTTAAAATAGCAGGCCCTAGCAAAAATGTTGTCCAGCCCCCCTCATCAGGTGACGGCTCCATCCATATCTGCAGTTATTCATCCTCCGACTCCTTCCTTGAGCTCAGAACTGGAGTTCGTTGGGGTTCGAGTCATGGAACCGTCGGCACCAATACCTTCTGCTTCAGTTCCGTCGTCGGCTCCGATCACTTCTTTGGTACCGTCCTTGGAAGGGTCTGGGCGCCGAGACTCCCTCGTCGGCTCTGAGGGGGTGAGTGGCATCGGAACCTTGTCCGACCCCGTTCTCCCTCTCGAAGCTTCGGCGCAGGTGAGCTCGGCTCCTACATCGGCTTTGGAGCTGTCCCCCTAGGTGCGGAGAGGGATTCCGTTCTCTTCAGAACCGGAGCCTTCTCGGCATCTGAGCAGGGAGGCCTTCGAGGTCATGAGGAGTGTGCTGGCCCCTGAGTCAGCCCCACGATCATTCCCACCGGCTCCTCCCACTATGGTGCCTGCATCTCCTTCTGTCCCTCCTCCAGACCCCAAGCGTGGGGAATCAATGCTCCAGGGCACCCCCTTGGTTGTATCTTCCTCTTCCGAGGCCTCCCCTGATCATTCAGAGGAGCCACCTCATAAGAGGAAATGCAAGAGGAAGCATTTTGACTCCCCTGAGTCTGTCACATCAGATACCAACTTGGAGGATTTGGAAGGGTCGCCGGGATCCCCCTCTGAAGATGTCTCCTTCTCAGACATCCTTGAGATGCTTCGGCAGAGGGGGAACTGGACTACCCTAAGCCCCTCGGAGGATGAGTTGGCTCCTGGATGCTTTTGGATCCTGACCTTCCACCTCCTGGGTGTCTCCGCCTTTCGACCCACTGATGTCCATGGTGGCTCAGAAGGCGTGGTCAGCTCCAGATACAGTGGAACTGACCCCCAGAAGACCCACTAAATTCATAACGGCACCACAGGATAAACAGTTTTTGACCAAAGGTGTCCCTGTTGATGCCATGGTGGTAGTGGCGGCCACAAATAAGGAGTTAGCTGAAACTTCTTCATCTGTCCATCCCCCTAACAAGGAGTCCAGGATGATGGACAGATATGGGAAGTGGATGTTCTCTTCAGTGACCTTTTCTATGAGGTCTCTGAATTATTTGTGCCACTTTACCCGCCTTCAAAGGGATCTCCTTAAAGAGCTTGGAGATACCCTCCAAGATCCATCAGCTGAGGGGGCCCGGGCTAAGGCAGCCTCCCAGCTGGCAACTCTTAATTCAGTGGTGAACTCCTCCATGAGGCTCATTTCATATGCAGCCGATGGTGCGAGTAGAGCTGCAGGCACAAGTGTTGCTCTAAGGAGACACGCTTGGATGCGGCTTTGTAACTTCGCAGAACCTTTCAGAGCGTCTTTCACCAACACCCCCTTTGATGGTTCCTCTCTTTTTGGATCACAGGTGAAGGACACCCTTACCAGGTGTGAACAGGAAGGCAGGACTCTCTCTGCCATGGGAGTCCATTTTTCCACTCCTTCTAGACCATATCCCAAGGGTCAGAAGAGTGGAAAGATGTGGTTCCGGAAATCTCAGGGAGCCTTGCCAGACACACGTGGTGAGTTCCCATCCAGGGGCAGAGGAGGGAACAATAATAGATGCTGCCCTCATGGCAGAGGGGGGTCCGCAAAACCAGGGCAGCAGAGAATCCTTCTCTGAGAAGCCCTCCCACCATCCCTGAAGGGTTGCCCAACTGCCCACCTCTGGAGGCAGTCGGGGGAAGATTATCGCTGTACCCAAGAGCCTGGCAAGACATAACACAAGACAAATGGGTACAGTCAGTTATATCCGGAGGATACAGAATACCCTTTGTTCACACTCCCGTAGTGTCAAATAAGTCCCTTCCAGATGTTCCACCCAATCTAAGGGATCAAGCAGTACAAGAAATTTCAGAACTGCTAAGAAAAAGGGCCATCCAGCAAGTCCCAGCAGACCACCAATGATCCAGAATTTACTCAAGGTTCTTTTTGGTACCAAAAAAGACAGTGGACTGGAGATCCATTCTGGATCTCAGCAGACTGAACAGGTCTGTACAAAGAACCAAGTTTCGGATTGTCACGCTACAGTCCATTATGCCCTTTCTGGTTCAGGACAATTGGATGTGCTCTATAGAACTTCAGGATGCGTACTACCATGTCAAAATGGACAGACGCTCCAGAAGATTCCTTCGCTTCTGGCTGGGAGCCAGCCATTACCAGTTCAGAGCTCTGCCCTTTGGTCTTACCACAGCCCCCAGGGTGTTCACCAAATGTATGGCAGTAGTTACCGCTCACCTGAGACGGCAAGGATTCCAGGTGTTTCCATATCTAGATGACTGGCTCCTTACTGCTACCACCAGGCATCACCTTCTGCAAGCCAGACACTACACTATTGAAACTTTCTCCAGACTAGGTATCTCAATAAATTTCAAAACGTCTGCATTGTCGCCCTGTCAGTCTATCACCTTTATAGGCGCAAATTTAAATACAAAAGACATGTCAGCGAGCCTTCCACCAGACAGGGTATTAGTGATTTGTCAACATGTACAGGTCTTATTAGCATGTGAGAGAATTCAAGCCAGGTTCGTCCTCCAAACTCTAGGTCTCATGGCAGCAGTGATCTTACTTGTTCCTCTAGCTAGTTTTCACATGAGGATCCTCCAGTGGCTGCTTTTCACCCAGTGGTCCTTCCAGCAGCTTCCCATGTCTCACATGATTATGATCACAGAAGCATGCAAAAAGCACCTTGCATGGTGGATGGTCTCCACATCAGTACCCCTAGGCAGACCATTTGTACTCCCCCCAGTCGCTATGGTTACCATGAACGCTTCACTGATCGGGTGGGGGGGCATTATCAGGGCAAGACAGTCCAAGGCTCCTGGCAACCTCATGAGTACCACTTGCATATAAACATCTTCGAGATGAGGGCTGTGCTTCTAGCATTGCAAGCTCTTCAGGACTCTCTTCCTACCGGGACCATTGCAATTCAAACAGACAATATGTCAGTAGTGTGGAACATCAACAAGCAGGGCGGAACCAAGTCCTACCCCCTATGTCGAGAAGCACTCAGACTCTGGCAGTGGACGATCTCTTCCCAATGGTTTCTGATCACAATGCACATCTCTGGGAAGTCCAACATTATAGCAGGCAGGCTGAGCATAGCAATTCTCATGCCTCACGAGTGGTCTCTGAATCAAGTAGTTGCGGACCAAATATTCCGCAAATGGGGCCAGCCTTGCTGCGACCATTTTGCCACCCCCTTCAACAGCAAGTGCAACAAATTCTTCTCTCTCCTTCCACTTCCCGGACATTCCCCCAGAGACGCTCTAGTCCACGATTGGCCTTAGGGACTTCTTTATGCATTCCCTCCGTTTCCCCTTATTCCAAAACTGATACAGAAAGCTACCATATTGGGCTGCAAAATTATCCTCATTGCTCCTTACTGGCCTCAACAAATATGGTTCCCGTTCCTGCATCATCATCTTCTCGAGCAGCCTTGGACTCTGGACCCAGTTCCAGACCTTCTGATCCATCAATCGAGCGGGCTGCACCAATCCCTGCAATCTCTCCAGCTCACTGCTTGGTTGCTCCACTTCCAACCTTAGCCAGGCTTCCAGATATCTCCCCGTCTGTGCGGGAAATTATTTTATCATCGCAAAAGTCTACCACTAGAAAAACTTACGCTAGTAAGTGTAAGCATTTTTCTTCCTGGGCAGAGACTAAGAGTATAGACCCCTTTTCAGCCCTATACACCACATTTTGAATTTTCTTGCGGAACTATTTTATTCTGGGTCCACTTCCGCTACAATTAGAGTTCAGTTAGCTACAATTTCAAATTTTCACATTGGCCTTTCAGGAAATAATATCATGTTGCATAAGCTATGTAGAACCTTTGTCAAAGGGACCACTCTGCTCAGGCCTCCAGTGAGAGATCCTCCACCTCCGTGGGATCTAAATTTGATTTTATCTTCTCTAATATTGCCCCCCTTTGAACCTGCAGCATCTTGTTCCCTGAAGTTTTTATCTTGGAAAACTCTCTTTCTGGTAGCCATTACTTCAGCCAGAAGAGTTTCAGAACTGCAGGCTCTTTGTACCCATCCTCCGTACCTAGTGTTCCACAATGATAGAGTTGCTGTCAGGACTAATCCTTCCTTCCTTCCTAAGGTCTCTTCAGAAAATAATTTGAATCAGTCCATAGACCTTCCTGTGTTTTTTCCAAACCACTCCAACAGGGCGGAATATAAGTTGCATCAGTTAGATGTTCACAGGCAACTACGTTTCTATTTACATAGAACTAAAGATATCAGGAAATCGGACCAACTTTTCCTTTCTTATGCTGAGGGCAAACAAGGTCTTCCAGTCTCAAAAGTAACCTTGTCCAGGTGATTAACTTCTATCACCACATTTATCTATCAGCTGAGGAATAAAGAATTACCTGTTAAACCAAAAGGTCACTTCATCAGGGCTTTAGCCACTACTGTGGCCTTTCAGGCTAGGTTTCCCATGGAATCTATTTGTGCTGCGGCTACGTGGGCCAACCCACATACTTTCATTTCACATTATAAGTTGGATGTGGTTTCCAGAAACAAAGCAGATTTTGGTTCCACTGTTCTGAAGAGTTTGTTCCTATGAGCCACCCAGGATTTTAGGTGCTAGGGACGCTGTCCCAACCAGCAAGAATGAAGGCGAGATATACAACTTAACATAAAGAAGTTATGTACCTACCATAATGTTCCATGTTAGTTGTCTTCTTCTCGCCTTCTTTCTTGCGTCCCACCCTCCATCCCTCTATCCTTGTAGACCGAGAAGAGTTACTTATGGATTTTTCACTGGGTGAGTCTTCTCTGGCTATTCCTTTCTGTCTAGTAGCCTCTCTGGAGGTTTTATATATTCCAGGATAGGATCCTTTCCTTATTATGTCTGCAGTTAGACTTACCAAACGAGATCTGGGTATCTAGCACCAGACATCATGGGATATGGGGTGGCCTCAAGCCAGTATGCAGCTCTCGAGATTTTGAAGATGGCCAAGTTGGAGCAGAGGATCAGCTCCGAACCCAACCAGCAAGAAAGAAGGCGAGAAGAAGACAACTAACATGGAACGTTATAGTAGGTACATAACTTCTTTTTCCCTTCAAACCCTTCTCCAACCCTATCACCCAACTAGGCCCCTAAGATCAAGCAACAAAAATCAACTCACTGTTATCAAACCCAAAAACTCAGCAGGAGAAGCCATATTTTCATGTACCATATCTAAACTTTGGAACAATCTTCCACCCTCTATAACTGCTCTACCTTCCAGCAGCCTTTTAAAGACCGCGTTCAAATTCCACTTAAATTTCCACTGGCTTTGTCCTTGTTCTAATCCAGATTAACACCCCCCACTTACCTCCCCCCCATCTAGACTCTTAACCCAACTATACTACCACCACTACTAACCACAGTCAGAAATAGCTAGTTGTCTTTACATACCTTAAGATCTTGTCTGACAACTTTGTTACTATGATGCTTAACGAAAGTTAAACTACTAGATAGGACCTAAGGTCTGGTGCCTATTTATTTAAATATACACCTTTCATATGTTAGTTGAACTATAGATCAATTGATTCATTATATTTTTATACATATGTATTACGAAAGCTTTTTTACAAATAGAATATGAATAAAAACTTGACATAAGTTATATGAAGTGTATGAGAACGAACAATGAATAAATGAATGGAAAACTATGCATAACATATATTAGAATCTTTATAAAGTTGAATAAGTTTTTCAATAATTTTTTAAGAATTTAGGAATAATAGTTAGAATATGAAATGTGACTATTTAAGATTTTGCTAGGACTTTGAAATAAACTGTTATTGTATTTGCACAGAAGAAAGGAGCTATATCTTTAAAAGTCCTGTTTGACTTAATACTTAACAAGCTCTTAATTGATATGATTAAGAATGACTTAAACTGTATAAAAAGGTCTCAGTGACTTGTGTTAGTAGATCTGATGAAGCGTGCGTTTAAGCACGTGAAAGTGCTTATCTTCTGCAGTTTTATGGAATAAAAGAATTTTATTGATTATTTTGGACTTCTCGTGGTGTATCCTGACTACTGTTCTACTTACTTGACAACTTTGTTACTAATATTATAAACGACAAGAAACTATCTTAACTTGCAACATTTACTGTATATACTGTTGATAATCAATATTTTATTGTTGTATTAAAGCCAACAACCTGTAATGTAGTTTACTATTGCTGCAACTTTGTATCTCTATTTATCATGCACATGATGTTGAGCTTTTCTCCCTGGGCATCCTCTGAAAAAGGACCTGCGTCCAGTCGAAATTTCCCGGTAAAGAAATGTAAATAAATAAAATAAATGCATAAATATAAGACTGAAAGTCAAATCCATGCCATTATTTCCTGACTACAGTCCTCAATGACTTGTCAGAAAAACCGCAATATGCACTATATAACATAATAATATAATAGTAATATAATAAATCTTTTTTTTACATGCTAAGGAATTTTTAAGTGTAGCTAAGCGGGTGTGCACGTTATGGCCCTCCTCTTAGCAGTCCTTAAACATCCCATAGGAGATAAATAGAAATATACAGCTAACATTTCTAAACCAAGATAGTGTAGTGGTTAGAGTCCTGGCTTTATGTGCAGGCATTCACGGTTTGAGTAGCAAGACAGACACGTTCTTTTTATATGGGAAAGCAGTGTTAAAATCATTTTTTTAAACTAAAAGTATGTAGTAACTGTTTTTTATCAATCAGGGTAGAGTAGCTGGTGTAAAATGGAAGTGTGAGTGTATGTAATATGTGAAATCACCCATGTCTACAGAAGTGTCCCATACAGTATAGTCACACCCCTTGCTAATGTAATGAAAGTACATAAAGGGATTTCATGTAAAGTAAATCATATACACCTACTAAATGAAGCCATTATCCTCATATTTTTTTTTTAATGAAAAGTGAGCAATGGTCAGCAATGCCCAGCTATACTTACATGTGATTGCTAAGCAGCAGGTAGCTTAGCTAAGCAGATTTGCACACTGTTAAGCAGTGCTCAGCAATTATCCCTTTAAGCACTGTTCAACCCAGCTTAGCAGGTTTGTGCATTGCTAAGCTGTACTCAGTATTTTCAAAATGGTCCAATGATGGTAAAGGGCGTGAATATGGCCATATTTAAACTGTGGAGGTGGGAATATAGCCGGAGTCTGCATGTCCTCACTGTGGTCGCACAGGTTTCCTCCGGGTGCTCCGGTTTCCTCCCACATCCCAAAGACATGCTGTAGGTGGATTGGACACTCTAAATTGGCCCTAGGTGTGAGTGCATGGGTGTGTGTGCTTTCTGTGGAAGGTTGGGCACTGGGTTGGCAACTCGACACCGTAAAACTTCACTGCCAATCATGAGTGGACAAGGTGATCCACTGTGGTGACCCCTAACTGGAATGAAGAAGAAGGTGGGAATATAGCCGTAACCTGTTTAGTTTGATCTCTGCAGGAACATGTCTGGCATCGGAGAGGAAGCACTCTTTTGGGTGCAGCACTGGAGCATTCAGGAGTCCAGGGTCATGGCTGGACTCCTTGTCAAAATCCATGATGAGAGACTGCTGCAGGACTAATACCAAGACTCAAAATACAAAACAGAGGTCTGGGACCGTCTCACACATGATCTCACCAGTGCTACTGGCATCCCCCACACAGGTGAGCAGGTACGGCACCACTATGCTGACCTAAAGAGGAGGATGGGGTGCTCTTGGCCCAGTGGATCCAAGATGCACGGGCACGGAATGCTCCAGTAGTGAGTAAGCATCACTATCAAGTAGGTTGTAGCAAATTCTCAGCTAAAGCATCTTCTGTGTGGAGACATGCGTGAATGGGTGTACCTTTGTTGAAGGTTGTACATCAGGGCTGACAACTCGGTATGTAAAAATCTGCTGCCAATCATTAGTGGACCGGAGTTCCGCTGTGGTGCCCCCTAACTGGGAAAAGTCGAAAGATACAACAACTAGCCTAAGAATGTGATAGACAGGTATGCATCGCATTTGTTTCTCTCCCCTACAGCTGCAGAAGAGGAGGATATGACCATCGAAGCCCATGGTGACAGACTACAGAGGCTGTGCCAACAGACTGGTGAGTCCAGCTCTGTTTCGCAGTATATTGTTCAAATAGCTAAGAAGGAGTACATTGCTTACTGCTAGTAGGTATACTTTTACTGTGTGAAATGAATAAATAAAAATGTTTCACAGACTAATATTGATGTGCAATAAAACTGCCTAAAAGAAACTGTTGTGATTATTCTGGTATGTTGTTGTAGACATTTAGAATGTATACAGATTCTTCACAGCAAATGTGGCTGTGACAGCATACATTAACTGAGCTTCTTCTGTGAACCAGCTTTAAGAAAAACTGTATATGGTGGAGCTGTGAAACAATATATAACTGAAATGTGAAATATATACTGCACTAAGCTCTGAACCCTGAATGGTAATGTGTAAAGTTTCAAATTGTGTTCCATCCAGCATTGCCTTGTGTTAACCTTTGCTTTCCAGATTGTAGTAATCCAAAGGATTAATGCACAGTACAATAACTATCTTCCATGCATGCATCACAGGATTACAAGTTTAGACTGTCTAACCAAGAGACTATTAGTTAGAAACCAGTGAAACTCAACGCAGCAGTTCCCCAGTAGCTCAACGTGATGAGAAATAGCTTAGTTGTTAATTTTGAACACACCAGACATGGTTCAAATCCAGGGTGTGGTACTAAGATGTGTGTATATCTACACAAGGAATCAGGAATAAATGTAAAAATAGTCAAGTAGTGTTAACAGATATTTTCTCCACAAGTTGTACAGGTAAGGAAATGTTGGTAGTAGCTATATGAAGGGTATACTAATAAACTGTGTACAACTGTTCAACTGTCCCACCATATGCCTGCAAATGACAGCGGGATAGGTACACGCAACATGCATTCTTCCTGATGCATGTCTCTCAAGTGTCATGCTGTCATGGCTAGTGGTCACTGCTGCCAATAACCCTGGACGCAGATAGGAAACCAGTTGAAATATGCCAGTATTGCACTCACATAACAGTAGTTCGGGGTACCCCTCCTGTGCCAGATATGTAACCCTGACATGTACGAGTCCCCTCTAGTCATGTACCCAGAGTTGTCACAGTTTGCCCCATACCATCCCAGGCTAACATTTTAATAGGTATGTTTGTGCTACAGAAGCTATGGGCCATAGGAGGTGTAAAGTGAGGACAGACCCATACAGTATTGAGGAGTATTGTTGAGGAAAATAGAAGCATAAACAGTTGTTAATGGACTTTTTGTCTCTCCTCCCCTTATCTGGATGAGTGCAATAATTCATATACTATGGATATGTTTTACTCCAAACCTAATGTTGGGACTTGTGTTCTATCATTGTTCATATATTTGATTGTTTGCATGTTAACGTTCCTTGTTCAAATACCATTGTTTATGGCCTGTTGCCGTCAATGTTACTGGCATGCTTGTACAATACATACTGTTGTTCCATTTATGCATGTGTTCATTTTACTATTGAACTGTCCCAAATCTATTTTATGGGGTTAACTGGAACATCCATGCAGGCTGTTATAACTAATCTGGAAATGTGTTGTTCATGACTAACCAACATATTTTTTAAAACCTCAAACCATAGCATGTTTGGGAAGGCAGATCCTGGTGTATCTGCCTGTCCCACCTCATCTGACCATGGCACTGGGCCCTAGCACATCTGGGACACAACCCAGGACTTCCTCGTCCACTGGTCCTGCACCACCTTTGGGTGGAATCCCTCGGAGATGGGGCCCATCCCCCCTAGAAGCGAGCGCAGACAGAAGCCTGTCACCCGCAGTCAGTTCCGAGGTTTGTTGCGCAGCACCATCCGAGCTGAGTTGGCTGGGAAGCTATTCCTGATTGAGGGCCACCTGGCACATCTAGAGGGGTAGGCCACCCCTCCTGTCCAGCCCACAGCACAGCCTCCTTCAGGACTGTGATGGAGCAGTGGTGACTGCCAATGGGTGGGGATCTCAGTTCCACTGTATCCATTGAGGGGCTCATGGGCTTCTGATTCCCAACCACCTTTCCCATCAAAGGTGTTTACCCCCTCACATGATGAATACCACCCCTTTCTGCTGTCTTGTCTGTCTGCAAATGCAACCTATCACACCCAACCTACCTCCCCAAACATACCTAAAGCTCTTCCCCAACATCCCACTCGCACCTTAAAAAAAAGGGCATCTGTCCAGCAGAAACAAACATTGCCCCATACATAGCTCTACATTTCACCACTATGTCCAGTGATATAAATCAATCTACAACCAAGTTACTCTACATATGTATGTTGCCAGCACCCCTCCCTATGGAGTGTGAGGCTGTAAATTCCAAATTTGCCACATCAGTCACAGCTGTTGCTGACGGAGAAATGTAGAGCTATGGTCTTTTCCTACACTCATTCTGCACATCCCTAGCTGCTTTTCATAATGTTTTATCTGCTGTTTGTCCCCATTTCACCACTTTCCTATAACCCTTTTTTCTTTTCTTTAAAGAAAATTAGCACAGGTGTAAGCGAGGTTATTTAACTGTCTCTTAGCAATACTGAGAACCATGCAAACCCACTTACAACTGCCTTAATCAATCTGTTTCCATCAGCCCTTTTTATGCCTGGCAACAGAGTAACCAGTTCTGCCAAGCTTGAACCCAGGATGCTGTACATTGCAATCACAGCCAAGTACCAGTACACCATCTGAGCAAAGGAAATTTATAATGATTTTACAAACATATAATTAATTCTGGTCATTTAACATTAATGAAAAAAACAATCATTTTATAGGCTGGAACCCAGAACCCTGTGCAGAACTGTCACAGCAACATACCTCTACACCAGCTGAACTATAAGAATTTACAATGTTTTTGCAAACATATCATGCACAACAGTCATTCAACATAAGGAGGAATTATATATCCATAGTACTGTTATAGATACGCACACACACACACACACACACACACACACACACACACACACACACACACACACACACACACACACACACACACATGTGTGTGTGTTTGTGTGTGTGTGTGTGCGTGTGTATGCATACATATACATACATCTGTGTGTGTACACATACATATATATATATATATATATATATATATATATATATATATATATATATATATATATATATATATATATATATATATATATATTTCACCCACAACCATTTCTACCGCATTCACAGCAACATACCAGTACCCCAAATGAACTCTAGAGTAGAACAACTGTTTGAACAAAGATATTGTGATTCCCAGTCACACAATGCACTGACAGATAATGGCCCAATCCATAATGTACTGGGAATCCTGAGGTGTGACAGGACCTGCCTCAGTCTTCCCCAACAAACCTAATAGACCACCAGCAGCATTAGCAGCATGCACAGTCAGATAAAACAATGATCTGTTACCTTCACATCTGCTACTCTCCATACCCAGCCAAACATCTACCACATAACACTGCTACACAATCTTGGTAGTTGCTTCACAATGGTCAGACATACAAAACTCTCATTGTACAGATTTTCACAGAATCTCCAGGGTGTGAGACCATGTTCATGGCCACTGCCACATGCCACTTCCAGGAGTCTGCTAAGTCAATGGGATGAGACCTTGAGTGCAGTCAATAAATAATGCTATCACATATCTCTGATCCTCTTTCTGCAAGACATCTGGACAAAGTATGACATACTTGGGGGCCAGGGGGGCAGAAAGAGGGACATATCTCACATCATGGTGTTACAAACTGAAACAGCTGACAGTGTCACATGCTTTGTTGTAACATAACATCCCTGAAAGATCTGAAGGATATGATGTCTGATACACCAATGGATGTCAACAGTTACTCTGACTACAGTACTCACATCATCCTACTGCTTCCACAAAAACAGATGTTGTCTGTGGAACAGACCAAACATAACAGGCAAACCCCTGGGCAGTCTGTGGACATCAGGGCATTTGAGAGGTATGTCAGACATATCTCTGTCAGACATCATGTCACACAGAAAATGCATGTCCATATGAACCCTGTTAAACTAGCAACCCTCAAGGTGTATAACAGAACTACTGACTTACAATCTGTACCCAATTCTGTTGCTTCGTTCCCCATGTTGCTTGGCTGTCTTCACATGTCCTCTCTTGAAAGGTATTCCCACCTATTGTCTGTGAATCTGTAGCCCCCACATCTCCATAATGTCCTCCAGACAGGGAAGGAAAAGGGGCAAGGAACACATGAAGGCCATAATTATACCAGTGTCTTGCTATGGTATTGGCAAATGGAAAGACAACAGAGCTGCTCTGGATGAAAGTAGCAAGTGGAAGACACCAATTGGTGCACAGGCCATCACCTGCTTATGTGCAGTACCTATAAAAGGCAAGCTGCTCTTATGCAACACAGTTCTCAACCCGTCTACACAAAGACAGACTGCGACTACACAAACCTAACCATTTGTATCATTGCGAGAGAACTCCTAAGCACTATGACAGGTATGTCAATCATGTAAGCATGTAAATGGAATGCAGAAGGGGGGATGCAATGATGTCAAAGGGGACATTAAACATTAGGCCGCAACAAGACCTGCTGGACTCACATGCTGCTGTCCAGCACTTATGGGCATTAATGCTTGCTCTTTCTGCATTGACATGGAGCACATCTCTGGCCACTGAGTCTCCCCAGCAAAGTTCAGCTCATGTATGACTACTAATAGAGTCTCTGTTGTCCAATACTGAGTGTGTCACTGGTAGGCCAGCTACTGGGATGTTGTAATGATTCATATGTCACCTGTGAATGCTACTCTGATGCAAATGCTTGTCTTATGAATGTAACAGATGTACATGGGGTATGGGCATACTACACTACAGGTGCAGATGTATGTGTTGTACTGTATGTGATATACTGAGCCCATACCTGACAACTGTCCAGAGTTTTACAGACTGACCACATGTCTGCCTTATATTTGTAGTCAATGCCTCAGTTTTGTATTGTCTGGCACATCACTGGCAACCCATTAAAGACTGAAGTCGTAACAAATTAGCATACATTTCATTGTCAGATGTCATATCCTGCAGAGTACACATGTGAATGTAACACCGTCTTTGCTGGCAAATGAGTGTTTTAGCTAGATTCATAAAGTGACACTATTTACTGGCCTTTGCCCACCACTGATGTGTGCTTTTGTGCAGACATCTTGCTCTAACAGGAGCTAGGTGTCTTACCATGGCACCAATGTCAATGCAAGCATACCTTGTCCAGTAGGATGGTGACATTTGTGCAGTCACTGACGCCTGCTTTCTAGCTATGGAGAGCATACCAACCTTGCCAGGTCACTCATCCCATCATACGTTTTGACCCCAAATGGAGGCCCGCAAAGCTACAAGAAATGGAGTGTTGAACATTAACATACACATACACACCTCCAGGCTGGCCAAACAGTATGCTGCATGGGAGACATCCTGAGTGCAGTTAACAGTTGACAAAACACTCAAATCATAGCTAGCTACAGGCCTTCAGCCATAACTATGGACATCCACCACACCTATTGGGACCTGCTGGAATCGGTCAGCATTCAGTCGTCTACCCTGTTCCTGGCTGACTTCAAATACCAAGCCATAGTGTGCCTGACCTATGCCACCTAAACATGAATGCACATAGATTCCTAATGTTAATGGTAATGCAATGGATCAGCCGGTCAACACTTCTACTGCAGGACAGAATCTCATGTACCTGGTCCTAACCAACATGAGTAGCCACTGTAGCACTCATACAGTGCCACCCCCCTTGGTAATATCTGACCACAAAGCCATCACTCTTCAGGTCACCATCTCCGCTGCTCCACACCCCCCATTTACAGTATCAGACAGAAAGAACTGTACACAAATGATTATAAATCCCCTAAGAGTAGGTAGACATAGATGTACACCCAATGTCCCATTTGTTGGAATCAGCAGCACTGTCCAGGCACACACCCAGTACTATGTGGGCAGCCACATAGCTGTATGGACTCAGCAGTACCTGACAGGACAACATCATCTCCCTCAAGGTAGGGTAGATGCCTGTGGTGGACAGCAGCAATATACAAATACCATAATAGGTGGAAAACTTGCTGGATGGCCCAAGAAGGAACAGCTGCCTCATTGGAAGCAATGGCACCTTGGTCTGCACAAGCAAATAAGGGCACAGGTGATGTACCCTAAGGCTATCTTTGAGTGCAAATTGGACACATCCACCAAGGAAAATGACTAGGCCTTCCACATATGTGTCTGCAGTTCCAGAGGCAGCACACAAATCTGCACTGTAGTGGTGGTCAATAACAACACATGCAAATATGGCATAGATATAGGCAACTGTCTGCAGGCAGGTGAAGTATTTACACCACACCCCTGTCCCCCCACTGGTACACATGTGCATATGCAGCAATTGCCCCCCTCCCCTCCTCATCAGGAAACAAGTCGGTAATGCCCTCTCAAAGGCAACACACAGAGGTCTCCATAGTTATGATACCATCCCTGGCTGCATCCCACATGAGCATGGGCATGGGCTCTCAGATCCATTCCACACTGTAGTCAACCATAGCCTGAGCACTGGTGTCATCCCATCTGCACAATGCACAACCTCTGTCATCCCTATACACAAAGGAGGAGCAATCCATCAACCCAGCCAATATAATGCACATCAGTCTAACTAGCCTGCTCTGCAAGGGCATGAGAGGCAATAGCAAGGACATTATGAACAGGGACATCGGCAACATCAAAATGCCTGGGCCCACACACCATGGTATTGTCAAAGGGAGATCAGACCTGTGAAACCTGATTGATCTCTCTGCAGTGGTCAACAAACACAAGGATGAGGGGAAGATGGTGAACAATGTCTACCTTCACCTAACTCAATTATCTCATACTAATCCCCAGATGGACAGGATACATAAGCCTACATAGCTAGGCACCAACCGGTAGGTTACCAGATGGGTACTAACTGGCCTAATGATAGTAGCCACACAGTCAAAGTACTAGAATCCACCTCTAATAATAGATTCATCCACAACTGTATACCCCAAGGATTGGTCTGGGGGCCCCTACTGTTTGAGATATATGTATCTGAGGTACAGGACAATAGCAGTGGTCTGTGGCTGACCAGGTGTTTGGATGCTTGCAAGCTGTCCACTGTCTTATGTCCCCCTACTGATGTGACCATCTCCAAGAGGCACTCACCCAGTTACTGACCAGTACAAGAATAATTACCACAAATGCAATGCCAGAAGCTCCATCACTCCCCCTGCTGTGGCAGATGTCATCTACACTAAGTATGACAGTAATAATGTACTGAGCATGCACTCAGGTGTGAGGCAACTTGTGCACTGAGGTTGGTAGCAACCTGACAGTTTCCCACTGTGTGGGTACCATTGTACAGAAGGCCATTTACATGGCCCACTTCACAAATATGGGTATTTCATAGGTAGGCCATAGGTAGTTGTAAAGTGAGGGCAGACCTCTAGAGTATTGAGCAGTACTGTCACACAAATAGAGGCCTATGTAGTTGTTAATGGACTTTTCTTCTCTCCCCCCACTCTTCATCTGCATCACTAATTATTATTCATATACTACGGGTATGTTGTTACCAAACCTAATGTTGGGATATTTGTTACATTATTGTTCATATAATTAATTGCTTGCATGTTAACATACCTTGTTGAAATACCATTGTTGGTGGCCTGTTGCCGTCATTGTTACTGGTATGCTATTACAATGCTAACTGTTGTTCCAGTTATGCATGTGTTCTGTTTGCTTTGCAACTGTTTCACATCTGTTGTTTTGGGTTAAACTGAACACCCATGCATGCCTTTAAATATAATATTGAAATGTTTTGTTAATAACTAACCAATATATCTTGGAAACCCTCAACACTAAAGCACGTTTAGGAAGGCCGATCCCAGTGGATCCACCTGTCCCACGCAATCTGGCCATTACACCGGGACCCAGCATATCTGGGACCCACCATGGAACTTCATCTCCTGCAGGCCCAGCACCACCTGGGGGCAGGTGTGGAGATGAGCCCATCATCCATCGTCATTTCTGGGGTATGGTGTGCACTGTCATCTACTCTGAGTTGGGTGGGCAGCTGTGCCAGATGGAGGGCCACCTGGTGAACCTTGAGTAGCAGGCTGCCAATCCTGTCCAGCTCTCAGCCCAGCCACAGTCGGGACTGTAAAGGTGCAGTCATGACTGCCTGCAGGTGGGGATGTTAGTCCCACTGTATCCATATGGGGGCATATGGGCCTCTGATTACCAAACACCCTCCCCGCCCAAGGTTTTTACCCCCTCACATGTGTCATACACCACCCCTGTCGGCTGTCCTGTCTGTCTTGTCTGTCTAGCTACCCAACCTACCTCCCCAGATGTACCTAAAATCCCTCCCCAACATCCCACTCTCACTTTAACAAAGAAAAAAAGGGCAACTGTCCCCAAAACAGTCATCACCCAATAGATAGCTGTCCATTTCATACAGGTGTCCACTGGACACATGTAATCTGGTCTAATTTGCTTGACGACACATTTCTGTTGTCCTCCCCCCACTCTCTGGGGTTTGAGTGTCCAAATTCACCTCCAAATTCTCTACAAATGCACAGCTGTTGCTGTATTACAAATGGACAGCTATGGACCTTCCTATACCTGTCCTGCACATCCCTAGATACCTTTCATATTGTTTTTCCCTCTGCATGCCCCTTTCTCACACACTTTCCTATAGCCCCTTTTTCTTTTCTTTTAAAGGCATTAGTGCAAGTGTAAGCAGGAGTAAGAGGCAGTAAGTGATTTTGCATGATGCTAAGTGAAAGCAAAACAGATTACGCATCTTTACGGCTAACCATATCTTGGCATCACTTAGCATTGTGCAGACCTATGCAAGCCTGCTTAAAGCTGCTTTAATAACTCTTTCTCCATCACCCACTGTTCTGCCTAGCAACAAAACAATCAGCCTTACTATATATATATATATATATATATATATATATATATATATATATATATATATATATATATATATATATATATACACATGCTCATAACCATGTAGCGTACTCGTATCTCAAAACAATACCTCTCAACCTGTTAGTGGAAGAAATCTGGGCAAAGACTGTAAAAATGGGGGAACAATGGGCCACAACTAATGACATCTTTTAAATATTGCTCTTAGAAATGTAGAAAGTTGCTCAAGTAACAGAGTCTGTTTCAGCATACATGTTCTGAAGGCTATGAGGTCTGGAACTGAAAGTACAGTGGATATAAAAAGTTTACACATCCCAGTTAAAATGCCAGGTTTTTGTGATATAAAAAATGAGACCACAATAAATCATTTCAAAACTTTTCCACCTTTAATGTGACCTATAACCTGTACAGTTCAACTGAAAAACAAACAACTCTATTAGGGGAAAAATATAAAAAATAAAAAACATACAATAAGCTGGTTGCATAAGTGTGCACACCCTTAAACTAATACTTTGTTGTGTGTGCACACCCTTAAACTAATACTTTGTTGAAGCACCTTTTGATTATATTACAGCATTCAGTTTTCTTGGGTAGGAGTCTATCAGCATGGCACATCTTGACTTGGCAGTATTTGCCCACTCTTCCTTGCAAAAGTCCTCCAAATCTGTCAGATTGCGAGAGCATCTCTTGTGCACAGCCCTCTTCAGCTCACCCCACAAATTTTCTATTGGATTTAGGTCTGAGCTCTGGCTGGGCCATTCTAAAACTTTAATTTTCTTCTGGTGAAGCCATTCTTTTGTTGATTTAGATGTTTGCTTGGTGTCACTGTCATGTTGAAAGGTGAAATTCCTCTTCATCTTCATCTTTCTAGCAGATGCCTGAAGGTTTTGGACCAAAAGTGACTGGTATTTGGAACTGTTCATAATTCCCTCCACCTTGACTAAAGCCCCAGTTCCAGCTGAAGAAAAGCAACCCCAAAGCATGATACTGCCAACACCATGCTTCACCATGGGGATGGTGTACTTTTGGTGGTGTGTAGTGTTTTTGTGCCAAATGTACCTTTTGGAATTGTGGCCAAAAAGTTCAACCTTGGTCTCATTGGACCATAACACACTTTCCCACATGCATTTTGGAGACAATGTATAGTTTTGCAAAGTTTAGCTGGGCCTGGATGTTTTTCTGTGTAATAAAAGATTTCTGTCTTGCAACCCTACCCCATACTCCAGACATATGGAGAATACTGGAGATTGTTGTCATATGTAGTACACAACCAGTACTTGCCAGAAATTCCTGCAGCTCCTTCAGTGTTGCTGTAGGTGTCTTGGCAGCCTCTCTGACCAGTTTTCATCTTGTCTTTTTATCAATTTTGGAGGGATGTCGAATTCTTTGCAACGTCACTGTTGTCCCATATTTTCTCCACTTTGTGATGACTGTCTTCACTGTGTTCCATGGTAAATCCAATGCTGTGGAAATTTTTTGTACCCTTCTCCTGACTGATACCTTTCAACAATGAGATCTCTTTGATGCTTTGTAAGCTCTCTGCGAACCATGGCCTTTGATGTAGCAGGCAAGTGAGTAAATGTCAAAAAAATCCTACTAGGTCAGCTGAACTTTATTTGGGGTTAATCAGAGTCTCTTTAATTGATAGCAGGTGTGTACCCAAGAAGACTGAATGCTGTAATTAAATCAAAAGGTACTTCAGCAAAGTATTAGTTTAAGAGTGTGCACACGTATGCAACCAGCGTATTGTACATTTTTTATTTTTTATATTTTTTCCCCTAACAGATTTGTTTATTTTTCAATTGAATTGTACAGGTTATAGGTCACATTAAAGGTGGGAAAAGTTTTGAAACAATTTATTATAGTGTCGTTTGTTTATATCACAAAAACCTGGCATTTTAACAGGGGTGTGTACACTTTTTATATCCACTGTATGTCATCATTTACTGAAAGACATCCTGAGAACATCACTGTAGTTTACCAAAGAAATTAGAATAAACAGAGACAAAATCTTGGCAATAAACCTGGATGTTCTGCAGCAATCCATCCAGTTGAGAGGTATGCTCAGAACCCCTTAGTGCAACAAATCTGGACCAAGCCTGAAAACGTGGGGGGAGAAAGCCATGAAAATAGAGACATATCTGAAATACATGACTAGATAAACTGAGACAGTTGCTACAGTAACACCATTTGTTCTAACATACATTGACCAAAATAACACAACTGCAAGACTCAATTGCTTTCATTAGTTAGTACCTGAAATCCTCACATTATCCCAGTGATTTGGCAGACATGCACAACACTTAAGGGGACCACACCAAAGATATGACATCTGGATATCCTACAAATATCTGGTCATAACATGGCAATATGGAAAGTACACTGAGCTGCATAGCATGTCACCAAGCACGGCCCAAACTACAGTCAGACTGACACAACACTAAACCAAGTCAGATATGGGGAATTGCACATGCATTTACAAAACTATCAGGCACTACAGGGATGTAACAGTAGTGAAAAACAGTCACCTATGTGAGCCTGCATACTTACATCCAATTTTGTGACAGTCACAGTGACATACTGGTAAGCCAAATGAACAGTAGAGTATAATGACTGTGTGAACATAAATATCATGTTTGACACTCACACACTACCCCTACATATACTGCCCCAAGTAACAGTGTAGTCTGACTTCTGTGGTGGTATGGATCATGTCTCAGTCTGCCCCTACAAACATATACAGCCGATAAAACGCCAGAAACTGGATCAGCATGAACAGTCAGGTAGAAAAGGAGCTTAAATGTACCCCCCTCCCTACACAGCGCAACAAACATGTACACACTACACTGCTACACAATCCTGACAGTCTGTTAACAATCACCAGACATACACAGACCCTCAACTGTACAGATTCCCACAGTATGTCCAGGCTCTGTCCTCATATATATGGCCTCTTCCTCATACCATGTCTGGCATTCTGCTACATCACCGGGATATCAGGAAGGAAGGCACTAACTAATGATATACCATGTGAAGTTGGAGGAAGGGCTCTGAGCTAACAAATCTGAGATGTATAACATTAAGTATCCTGTTTTTTGCTTATTTCTGAGTTATTTATAGCACTTTTATTTTACTCACTGTGTGTGAGGTATTAAGTAGAATTTTCTACAATTGTTAAGCATCTGGTTGGGTTTGTTTGTTCTGATTTTTGTTTCCCACCCCCCGTCCCTCTTGGTATCCTGTTTTTATACTTGGTGGCTTTGCAGTTGTCCACCACTACTGTAAATCTGATCTGGGACACTCCTCCCAGTCTAGTGGCATTACCTCATTCTACCTATTCCAGGGAGAACATTTGAGAAGGTCAACCCAGTTAGCTTCTGCTCCTCCTTTCCACTTTCCACTTTACAAAAAAATACATATATATTTTCTAAGCTTGTTTCCTGCCTTTCCTATAAGTTGTCTAGTCCAGATACAGATTTGCTGTATCCAGGACTGTTTGTAAGCTTCTGAGTTCCCAAGCCTTTCTTTGTTGGAGGGAAGCCTTCTAACTTAATTTTGTTTCTTAGAATTAGCTAGTTTTCTAGTTTCAGCACTCAAATCTGTTTCTTTGAACTCAGCACTTGTTCAGAACTCATTGCAATCACTAAATAAGCTACAAATTACTACAGCACTCAACTTTCCTCACTTGTCTAGAGGAAAACAGTTTTTAGTACTTAATAAATAAGAACCTACCCAGGCATTTCTAAGGGTCAGCTCCCGGTGTTTTCTCTTGTCTACCTGATGAATCTGGGCATCTTGGGACAATGCAGCAATTGCCTCATGTGCACAGACAACCCTCTCCTCCTACTACCCAACACTACAGCCTGTGAGAGATGCACTTATATAACCAAACTGGAAGCAAAGCTCTCTTCATCCAAGACGGAACTAGACAGTCAAGAGGAGAAGGTAAACACTTGCACCACACCACACTCATCACATAGTCCCTCAAAACCTACACCACCAAAACACACACATAGAAACACAAAACACACACCTACATTCATGGAGGCTCTCAAAAAAAAAATCTACCCAAACAACAGGGACCTCCAAAGCAGAAACGCAAGCAACCTCCACCCCCCAACACAACCCAAATGACACATAGCCCACAAACTCAATGTGCCATTCAACCACAGTCCATAAGGCATAACAACGTACCTAACAATATAGTCATAGGTGACTCTATAGTCAGGCACACGATGTTCCACTCACCAGGCTAAACAAGGAGAAAGTCACTATCAGCTGCCTGTCAGGTGCCAGGATCCACCACATAGCGCATGCACTCAGGTCACTCTACAGCAAGTACAAATATGATTCTGTCATTGTCCATGATGATGTGAATGACCTGAAACGTACTTCCCTAAACTACATGAAAAGAGACATGGAGGAGATTTCTGATCATGTAGCCCAGGCAGGTATGACCCTAGTCCTGAGTAGCATCCTGCCATCACCCAGAATGATACCACAGTACAAGGACAAAATGATTGACTTCAGCAATTGGCTAAGCTTCTGGTGTCATTCTAAGGGGATCCAGTATCTGTCTGCCTGGGATGACATGATCGACAAACCACGATGCTTTGCCAGAGATGGCCTGCACCTGTCGCCCTTGGGATTCCGGATACTGGCTAAGGCTCTTGCCACCCTTATAGTGCCTTTTTTAGCCAAGATTCAAATGACAAATTCACCACCGTAACAGGTACAAGAAAGCAAAATCTGAGGGTAATGCTAGAAGTCTAAACCTCAAAATGCACTCACTCAAGGCACTCCTTAAAATGGAGAACATCGGCATCTGTGCAGTGACAGAGACCTGGTTCAAGGCTCCAGAGAGCACCCCTGCATTACCAGGCTATAATTCATACCACACCTTTCGGCCACCTAACTTGGATCGAAGCACTAAAGACGGAGGCATGTCCATATTCATTAAGGATATCCACACCTCCAGGCTAGTTGCTCAGCATAATGCATCTGAGATTATCCAAGTGTAACTAACTCTAGGCAAGACTGCAATGCAAATTGTAGCTTGCTACAGATCCCCCACCATGCCCCTGGATTCCCACTCCTCATTTCTTGATACACTGGAAAATATTAGGGTACAACCTAACAACCTAATAATGGACGATTTCAACTACCATACCATTATCTGGGAAAACTACTCATGTACCAACTCTTATGCTCAACGTTTTCTGGAATTCATAAATTTCAATGCCTTGGATCAACTTATCCACACCCCCACCAGGGGCAGCAATATCCTAGACCTGGTCATTACAACATGGGCAACCGGTGTTCCACACCAGAGGTCAATTCCTCGTTGGTCAAATCTGACCACAAGCAAATCACCCTAGACATCCACATCCCCCCCACCCCCTCCCACCCCCATTAGGGAAACCACCGTAAAAAATTTCTCCAAAGCCAACTTCACGCTTCTTAAGAAAGAAGTGGCAAACTTCACAACACCCATGCTGACAGACAATAGAGATATGACTGCTGAATCCTATACAGTTGCACTTTATAAGCACTTACACGAGTGCATGGATCGTGCAATCCCTAACAGAACCAAGATGCTATCCTCCAAAAAAAGGAAGCCAATCTGGTGGTCCTCTGCTATAAACAAACTCTACAACAGAAGAAAGAAACTGTTGCAAAAAAGAGTAAAATCCCATGATTGGAGGAACTCCGTGGTCAGCCTCAGTAAAAAGCTGAGATCCCTCATAAAATCCTCCAAAGCTAGCTACGAAAACAAAATCGCCACTGATTCTAAAGACAACCACAAAACATTCTAGAGCTATGTCAAGAATCTCAATGGCAACACTCAGATCTGCTCTGAGTTACAGCACAATGGCACTAAATATACAGAACCAACTGATATTGCCAACATTCTGACAGATAGGTTCAGTGCTAACTTTACCCCTCTCTCATCCCCTAAAGGGCCCATCTCTATATCGGAAGAATGCAAAGTACCTGTAACCATGGCTGCACAGGTAAAAAACACACTCTCCAAAGCCAAGAACACAGCATCCATGGGATCTGACAACATCCCAGGCTGCATTCTACATTAACTACACAACGAACTGGCACCCCACCTAAGTACCATGTTCAATCATAGCCTCACCTCAGGCTTTGTGCCCACTGAATGGTGCACAGCAACAGTTATCCCACTCCACAAAGGTGAAGCCACCACGGACCCCAGGAACTACCGCCCCATTAGCCTGACGAGCCTGGTCTGCAAGGCTATGGCGCGTATCATCATGGAACTTATAAACAATGACATTGGTAATCTCCAAGCTCTGGACCCTACCCAGTTCGGGTTTGTAAAAGGCAGATCATGTCTCCTAAACCTGACAGACTTCTTTGAAGTGATCAGCAAAGCTGTAGATGAGGGTAAGGTGGTACACACAGCCTATCTAGATCTCGCCAAGGCTTTTGACACCATTCCCCACTCTGGAATTATAGACAAACTCACTAAACTAGGTATAAATCCCTATGTCACAAGATGGGTTGCCAACTGGCTCACTGACAAAACCCACACTGTGAAAGTAGTAGACTCCAAATCCAACTTCAGACCAGTGACAAGTGAAATACCACAGGGTTCAGTCCTAGGTCCTCTCCTGTTTGGTATCTACTTCTCTGAAGTACAGGCTAACACAGAAGGTCTTTGGCTAACAAACTTCACAGATGACTGCAAACTAGGAGCCATAATCCTATCTCCTAATGATGTGGATATCCTACAAAAGGGCCTCACTGAGACAGATGCCTGGTGTCAAAGCCATGGCCTCAAGCTCAATGCCAAAAAGTGCATTGTCATCCCTTTTGGTAAAAACTCTGTACCCATGAACTACCACATAGGCAGTAGTCTACTTAACACCGAAAGTGTGATAAGAGACCTTGGGACACAGGTGGACAGTAGTCTCTCCTTTGATAATCACATCACCACAGTAGTCAGGAAATCCTTCTACATGGCGCACCTCATTACAAAGGGTTTCTCATACAGGAAAAAGAGGTTATTGCTCCCCTCTACTCATCACTCATTAGACCCATTACAGAGTACAACACCCCTTTTGGTATGTACCTCACAAGACATCTACAACAACTGGAAAGGCCACAGAAATACCTCACAAAGAGGATTACCAGCCTCAAACAGATACCCTACGCAGACCATCTCAAAAAACTCCAACTTTACTCTGTCGCGTATCGCCTACTCAGAGGAGATCTCGGCCTAACATAAAAAGCTATGTCAAACCCAGAGCTGTTGGACATGCTCCATGTAAAGAAATCCCAATCCCTCCGAGCTACACGCTCTATGGACCTAAACCTTGTCACCACAATAAACAGGACATGCTGGAGGGATAGATTCCTGTCTCAGAGACTTCCCATACTCTGGAACAAACTACCTATCTATATCAAACAAACCTCCTCATTAGTACTCTTCAAGAAAAAAATCTTGATGATTGGATGGGAGATAGGAAATTCACCCCGGGGATCACTTCTGTGGCTCTTCTTGACAGGGGCACAGGAAAATAATTTTCTTGTGTGGCAAAAGCCAGGGTACCGTTTGGCTAGACTTATATAGGCCCTAGGCCAATAGCCTAGTACCTACCTATGAACCATAACTATCAACCTCTTACTGCATGACATCTGGACAAAGTCTGACATAATTGGGGGATAGAGGCCCAAACACAGGGGCATAATTGAAATATTGTTGCTATAAACTGAGAAAGTTGCTTTTGTTATGGGATTTGTTGTAACATATCTTAACTGAGGGATATGAAATGAGGAACACAAATGGAAGTTCGCATTTACTGACTGCAATACCCAGGGTATGCTACTGATTTTCCAAGGACAACAACTGTTGGAGGAACAGACCAAACATAAGAGTCAAACCTGTGGCCATTCTGCAGATAGTCCTACAGCTGAAAGTTATGTCAACCACATAACACTGTCAGACTGAGACACACACATAATATCCATGTCCACACAAACCCTGTTAAATTAGCATGAATCCAAATGTATAACAGCAATACTCATATTTTGTCCCTAGGTCTGGGATCTTCTCCCCATTTTGTTGGGCTGTCTCCACATTTTTGTTGTAAGATGTATTTCCAACTACCCTCTGTGATGCTGTTGTTCACACACGTCCATGATGTCCTCCTCATAGGCAATAAAAAGGGGCAATGCCCACGTGAAGTACTCAATTATAGGAGTGTGTAGCCATGCCATTGGTTATAGGAATAACACCTCAGCTGTTCTGCATGCAATTAGCAAGTGTGGGACACCAATTGGTGCACAGGCCATCAGCAGCTCATGAACATTACCTACAAAAGGCAAGCTGCTGCCTATGCAAAACAGGTCTATACCTTTACATGGGTAGACAGAGAAAGAGAGAGAGACACACACACACACACACACACACACACACACACACACACAGACAGAAATGGAAACAGTAATTGGAATCCAATCCGACAATGCTTGGGGGGGGGTATGTCAAACAAGTAAGCATGTGATTGAATGCAATGGGGGATATGCAATAATGGGATATAGGATGTTAATCAAATATGTCTCAACAAGACTTTCTGTACTGATATATTGCTGATCATCACCTATGGCCGTAGCATCTGGGGTCTGTCTGCAGTGACATAGATCACAGCTCAGGCCCCTAGGAAGGAATGGCTCACATATGACTACTACTGGAGTGTCTGTTGAACAATACTGACTGTGATATTGCTAGGCCAGCTACTGGGATGTTGTACATATCCATATGTTACTTGTGAATAAAGCTATGATATACATGTTTGTCTCACAAATCTGAGAGACCTATCCAGGGTATTTGCATAGTAAACTACTGTCACAGATGTGTGTGTGTTGAACTGCATGTGATATACAGAGCTCATACCATTCAACTGTCCAGTGTTATGCACACAGACCATATGTGTACCTCATATTTGTAGTCATTTACTCATAGAGTTGTGTTATGTCTGGCAAATAATTGGCAAATCTGTGAAGACTGACATTGGAACATACTAGCATGCATATGAATGTCAGACATCCTCCAGGGTATTTCTGTGAATGCAAAGGCTACTGTGCTATCAAATTACTTAAGTGTGTTACAGCAATATTAAGAAAGTGTCACTAATTTTGGGCCATTGCCCCCCATGTATGTGTGGTGTCCTCCAGATGCCCTGCTCTAAGAGGTTGAGAGGTATGACTGAGCAGCAAGAGTGTAAATACAGTGTGCCATACTGACATAGAACATAAATGTATATCAAGTATTACCTGTGCACATGTATGTATGAGTGGGTGTACCTGGAAGCTTCATAACAACAGACATGGGATGCAAAACATCAGGTAAATAAACTGTACATGTTGTACACGTGTGTAATGTTAGTTTCTGTGCATCCAACAGACAGAAATTTCTACAGCTACTGTTTGTTGCATTGCCCTGACACAGACATGGGTACTAGAATAAGCATGATTACCAGGTTGAAACTGGAGAGGTGTCCAGCTGTGTTATGACATTGTGTCCATGCCTACTACTAACAGCTATATGAGCACCTACATAGCTGTATGGACTCAGCAATACCTTACTCATAATTTCTGCCTCCACCAAGGTAGACTAATCCCCTTTGCTGGACAGTAGCAATACACAGACCACATAATCGGTCACCATATTGGCTGTACAGGGCTGAGTAGGAGCAGGCACCGATTTGGAATCAAGTAAACCTTTGTCTGAATGAGCATATACGGTCACAGGTGAATTACTGTGAGGCTAACTATGAGTACAAATCGGACACATCCACCAAGGCCAATCACATGGCCGTCTTCACATATGCCTTCTACCTCAGAGGCAACAACCCACCACACCCTGTAATGGTGGCCAATCACACCACATACACACACACCATAGCTATAGCTAAAGTGCTCCAGACAGGTTAAGGACAAACATCATTCCACTGTCCCACTATCAGTATAGGTGGATATTCACAGCACCTGCATCCCTCCCATCATCATCAGGGAGCAGATGCATACTGCCTAATCAAAGCCAACAAAAGTAAGTCTCCATGGGACCTGATAACATTCCTGTCTGCATCCTACATGAATTCAGGCATATGCTCCCAGCTCCATTACACACTTTACAAAAGCAAAGCCTGAGCACCATTGACATCCCATTTGCAAGGCAGATGGCCACTGTCATCCCTCTACACAAAGGTGAATGATGAATGGTGGATTATGCAATGTACTGACCCTCATGGGGGGAACATGACACATCAGGACCAGGAGTGCAATACAGGTTCATACTCTGCTGATAGATAACATGGGTATGATGTGGTTGTAAGTGGGGACTAATGATAGTCAATATTGATGAGCAGCTTCTGTAAATAACTTTGACCAATTCATGAGGTCCTGTGATGTGTTTCCCTATTTATGTCTTCCAGGTGGCATGCAACAGCAAAGACAACCATCATATTCCGCAGCTGAAAATGCAGCCATCATGGATGCCATTATCCAGCGTCATTGGGTGATGTTTGTCCATGGCCAACACAATCTGTCGGAGTGGACCACTCTGTGGGATGACCTTTCCTACAGAGTTAACAACTTGGGCCAGCATGGATGTACATACAATCAGGACAGGCATCGGGCAGCTGACCTGATACACTGTGCCCAGCAAAGGGCTGCTGCTGTGGCCAGAGACTGTACGACTACAGGTGGGGGTCCTGCCACACAGTTCCCACTTATGGCAACAGAGGAGCTCCTTTCTGACCTTTGGGCAGCCCCTATACACCAGTTAGGCCAAGAAACACAAGTCGTGGAAGTAGATGTCACCTAGGCAACAGGTGAGGACCGCCCAGGTAAAGCCCCAGTGCACATCAATTGAACACTGTAGCAGTCATACTGGATTCTGTAGAGTATCTAGATGCATATGTCAGTTCAAACTGCATTTGTGGGTGGGTTTTTTAAATCCACACACGTGCACATCTATGGTGAAGTACAGCAAATTGTGTACTACCAGAGCCTGTACTGTACATGTGCAGAAAAGTAGCATTCATCTTGTACCAATGCCACATGTGAGTCTGCTAACAATACCTCTTTCCAATAACTACATAGGTCCCTCTGGTCTGGATGTGAGACAGCAGCCTGAAGCCAATGAGTATGAGATTGTCCTGTTGTGGCTCACCAGTGTCCCAGGCATGTTACGGTCATGCATGTTACCATGCACACAACTGTTACTCTCAGCCATATTGCGATATGTGCATTTCCAATAGTGGTGAGGTTAACTGCATTACATTACAGTGGTCATCACAGGGGTCTGTTTGCAGGAGATGTAACATATCTGTAGCATACCGCACAACCTGCCATTGCAAGAAATCTGGACAAAGACTGACAAAATGGGGGAACAAAGGCCCAAAACTAGAGACATATTTTAAAAAGTAGTTTTATACAGTGCATATAAAAGGTGTACATACCCCTGTTAAAATGCCAGGTATTTGTGATATACAAACATGAGACCACAATAAAACATTCCCAAACTCTTCCAACCTTTAATGTGACCTATAACCTGTACAAATCAATTGTAAAACAAACAGATCAGTTAGGGGAACAATTATGACAGATAAAAAATTTACAATAAGCCACATGTGTAAGTGTGCATGAGCTGAAGCTAATAGTGTGTTGAAGCAGCTTTTGATATAATTACAGCATTACTTCTTCTTGGGTACACACCTGCCATCAATTACAGACACTCTCTGATTAACACTAAATAACGGTCAACTGTCCTTCTAGGATTTTTCTGACATTTACCCAGTTGCCTACTACAGCAACAGCCATGGTTCACATAGAGCTTACAATGCATCAAAGGGATGTCACTGTTGAAAGGCCTCAGCCCGGAGAAGGGTACAAAAACATTTCTGCAGCATTGCATATACCATGGAACACAGTGACGACAGTCATCAAAAGGTGGTGAAAAAATGGAGCATAAGTGACATTGCAAAGAAGTGAACATCCCTCCAAATGTGTTGAAAGGCAATACCCGTACTGTCCAGGGAGGCTGCCAGGAGACCTACAGCAAAACTAAAAGAGTTGCAGGAATCTCTAGCAGGTACTGGTTGTGTACTACATGCAACAACAATCTCACATATTTTCCACATCTGGCCTATGGGGTAGGGTTGGAAGATGGAAGCCTTTTCTCACACACAACAACATTCATGTTTATCTGAATTCTCAAGAGCAATACACCAGATCTCCAAAAAGTATGTGGGAAAATGTGTTATGATGTAATAAGACCAAGGTTGCACTGTTTTGCCACAATTCCAAAAGGTTTGTTTGGTGCAATAACAATACTGAGCATCAGTAAAAGAACACCATCCCCATGAAGCATGGTGATGGCAGTGTCCTGCTTTGGGGTTGCTGTTCATAAGCTGGAAGTGGGCCTTTAGCCAAGGTGGAGGGGATTATGAACAGTTCCAAATACCAGTCCTTTTTTGGCCAACATGTTCAGGTGTCTGCTAGAAAGCTGTAGATGAAGTGGGATTTCACCTTTCCACATGACAATGACTAAAACCATACATCAAAATCAGAAAAAGAATGGCTTCACCAGAAGACTATCAATATTTTGGAATAGCCCAGCCAGAGTCCACAGCTATATCCAATAGAAAATCTGTGGGTTGCCCTGAAGAGGGCTGTGCACAAGAGATGCCCTTGCAACCTGACAGAGTTGGGGGCTTCTGCAAAGGAGAGTGTGCAAATATTGCTAAGTCCAGATGTGCCATGCTGATAGCCACCTTCCCAAGTGGACTCACCACTGTAATGAAATCAAAATGTGCTTTAACAAAGTGTTAGTTTAAGGATGTGCACATTCTTGCAACCAACCTATTGCATGCATTTCATTTTCCGTATGTTACTCATAACCAATGTGTTTGTACTTCAATTGGATTGCACAGGTTATAGGTCACATTAAAGGTGGGAAACATTATGACATGATTTATGTGGTCTCATCTTATATATCAAAAAAAAAACTGACATGTTGACAGGGGTGTGTGCACTTATTGTATCCACTGTAAGCTTAGATGGTTGTTAGAGTAACCGGTTTTGTTTTAACATACATTTACTGCAGGTGTTGAAGTGTGAAACTCAAATCATGTCATTAATAAGTGACGATAATCTTCAGATCATCCCAGTAATGTGTCAAACACAGGATTTATGAGGAACAGACCAAAAATATGAGCCATACATCTAGACATTCAGTGAAACTCTGTACAGTTAAGAGGTATGTTCTGCAGGAGTTGGCACTGTGCTATACAGGTGAACAGCAATAATGTATACATAGTTGCAGTGTGCACTAGGTGAAGGCCCATCAACTACTAGCACTACTCACATATCCCAGAGGTGTATATTAGTAGTAACATTAAGTGGAAAGGGCTGCACTGCATGATGTTGAGGGCCTGACCAGAGTGTGTATGTTGTGGTCTAACTGTGTCATGAATTTCACCAGTTGGCTCTTGTGAAGTCTGTGTAATGCCTTTGTCCCACTTCACCTGTATGTGTCTGTCCGTGTGTGTGTTTTTTGTGTGTGTGTGTGTGTGTGTGTGTGTGTGTGTGTGTGTGTGTGTGTGTGTGTGTGTGTGTGTGTGTGTGTGCACCAGCAAACTTTATAGTGCAGTATTAATTTACATATGTTGTCTTCCCCTCACAGGTGGATATGGTAGTCATGGTCTCTCCCACTCAGAATCTGATGGCCATGTCTCTGCAGGCTCTGACAATGATGGTGGGATATTGGGGCACAGGTGGGGTTGTCAGGGGCTGAATCTGTGCCATTGGTTGTCATACCACAGTCATCCACAATGTCCATGCACAGAGACACAATGCCCACACATACCCCATCCCCAGCAGCCATAGATAATGGACAATCGGCAGGTGGTGGCATGGAACAGGCTAGTGTGGTGACTATGACAAATGTGAGTGTAGCCACTATCCATAGCCAAAGTGCAGGTGAGGTCCCACACAGGCAGAAGGACATGGGTGCTCAAAGGAGGTCTGCTGCCCCTCAAGCTGCTGTTGCAAGTGCCACAGCAGGTGTCACAAGACACATGTTTCAGGCTGTCATGAATGCACAGGCATGTAGTGAATGCAACACCAGACAAATACTCAGGGTCTTGGATGCAACTTTTCCTGGCTTACATGGTGACATACATGACCTTGTTGAGGCCACACGTCAAAATACTGAGGTCATGAATAGATGGTGGGGTAAGACCTTGGCAATCCTCAACCATAACATGTCTGTGCTAGACCATGTGGTGGGAGATGGGCATCAGCCACATGGATGTAGGTCATCACCAACATCAGCTGAGACCCTACGGGGCTATGCAAATTCACACTCCCGTAGTGGCAGTACTACCAGCACTACTGAAGGGGGGGTGCTGTCCACATCACATTGGAGCAGGCTATGGGCACGTGGTCCTGGCTGGTCCCATCAGGGACATGGATCCAGCAGACAGCAGGCACTATCAGGAAGCAGTACTACATCTTGCCTTGGGCCTGGTGGTGCCACTGAGACCCCTGGCAGGACTAGTTCCCATGCCCATGGCTGGAGACTGTGAACCATACACCCTGCCATGTATGGTCCACAGCTGTGTAACATACACCTTTATAGGACAGCCACATGGCATGACTGTGTGCATATATGCACATACATCACCATCACAGCCAGGTCACCTCCAGACACATACACACACACACACACACACACACACACACACACACACACACACACACACACACACACACACACACACACACGCCACCTCTGCACAGCCCATAAATAGAACACACCTCCAAACACACACACACACACACACACACACACACACACACACACACACACACACACACACACACACACACACAATGTAAACCGCATGGCCCAGCCTAGGCCTCTGGCAAACTCACACAACACCCTGTGCATATGATGATACCTGTGCCACATCCCTGTCATCCATACCACCATAGCAGGGATATGCTAATATGGCCCTGATGCACAGGGTGAATTAAGTATAGCTTAGTTATATAATGCTGACTAAGGTGCTGTCAGCTTGCATTTGTAATGGGTACACTTCAGAGTGTGTGTACCTTTTCAGCCATGATGCATTATTGGTGTTAGTAATGCCGACTGAATGTAGTCTCACATGGTGTATTCTGTTTGTGTTCTAGGTGTCTGTGTTTCAGCAGGAGGTGGCCCTGCAGAAATTGGCAATGAGAGTATGGCAGAGTGGTAACACATCGATCATGTCAGAGCTGAGGTACAGCTGTATATGCACACATTTGCAAGGTCTGTGTAACAGTTATTGCATGTGCCACAGAGCTTATAGGGCTGAGGGGTGTCTACAGGTAAGTCCATGGCCGTTGATGTCAGCAGGCCTTCTGAAGTGGACAGCGGTAAGTGTAATTGGTGGAACACACCTCAGATTGGTAAAACCCACACTCCCAGAAGATACTGTGTTGACCAAACACAAAGAGAATACTGTTCCCACACACACAGTGACACACACATACACACACACACACACACACACACACACACACACACACACACACACACACACACACACACGCTCACGCACGCGTGCACACACAGGATCACAGTAGCCAGGGGTGTGTTGGGAACCCCTACCCATCTAGTTAGTGACACCGTGTTATGTGGTTATCGCAGGTGGCATGGAACTAATAGTGTGATGACTGTTCCATGGTACCTGTAAAGTAAACAACATCACATGCCCTTATGAAGCCTGGCAATGGGGTGTGTACTGAGTGTGGAGGACTCATTAGACTGTCACCTATGAGTCTACACACTCACAAACACTGCTATACACACCAATGCACACACAATTGCCCTTACTGACATTAGCAGCCCTACCTATCATGTTATTCATTCCATACTATTACAAAACTGTTCCACATGGTATGGGGCTTGCAGGGCTGAAGAGCATCCACAAATACCTCTACGGTGGATGTGAACAGCGGCCTTTGTAAAGTGGATCTTGGGACGTGTACTAGGAGTACCATGACCTAAAACTGTTAAACACAGCCACACAATGGATATAGTTTTCACTAAAACACACACACAGATACTGTTCTTACACACATGCACTTGCCAGGACTGAGATTAGAACCGCTACCTATATAGTTATTGTGAACACAGTGTTATGCATTAATTGAATGTACCACAAAGCTTATACAGTGAAGAGAGTCCCAATGTAATTCCAGGGTGAGCAACATCACCAGGCCTTGTAAGGTATGGCAATGGGTGATTTACTGGGTGAGAATGGACCCAAAATACTTGAACCTACAGTTATACACACTTACACACACAAATACACTCATACACAAATTTGCCAAGTCTGATATTAGCAGCTCTGCCTATCTTGTTAGTCAGTCTATACTGTTACATAGTTCCTGCACACAGCACGTGGCTTATTGGGCTGAAGAGTTTCAACAGATACCTCTATGGTTGATGAAGACAGCAGGCCTTTAATGTAGACCTTGGGATGTGTACCAGGACTACCACAGCCTAAAAATGTAAAACCCACCTCCACAACGGATATAGTTCTCACGCAGACACATACAAAGGATACGGTTCTCGGACACACACATACACACACACACACACACATTTGCCAGGACTGAGATTAGAACCACTACCTATCTAGTTATTACTAATTCAGTGTTATGCATTTATTGCATGCTTATAGTGTGAAGAGTGTCCCACAGTTCTTCTAAGGTGAACAACATCACCAGCCCTTGTAAAGTATGGCAATGAGCAGTGTACTGGGAGAGTGAGGCCTTAAAATGCTGTATCCTAAAAATATACACAGTTACAAACACTTACATACACACATTTGCCAGGATTCAGATTAGAACCCCTACCTATGTAGTCATTGGTACTATAGTGTTATGCAATTACCACACGCACCATGGAGCTTATAGAATAAAAAGTGTCCCAAGGTACATATATAATGAATAACATCACCAGCCCTTGTAAGTTATGGAAATGGTAGGTGTACTGGGTGAGAAGGGCCTCAAACTACTTTCACACATGTTCACACACTCACAAACACTTTTATACACACACTAATGCACACACATTTGCCAGTACTGAGATCCATAGTTTCATAGCTGCATAGGTGTGTACTAGGTGAATGGCCATGGAGCCTTTACAAGCCTAGCCCATGGGAATACCCTGACATCATGCCATCTGACAGTCCCCAGTGTGCCTAACATATATAGCCACTGGGGTGAATCCTAGTGTCAAATTTCTATTCCCCATCCACTCATCCAGATTTCTCTTGAAGAGGGACACTAATGTGCTCTGCTTGACATGCTTGTGAAGTCTATTCCATAGCATGGGCAGTCTCTGGGTGGTGAACCTTTCCCTCCAGCATGTTCTGTTGATTATGGGAATGGGATTGAGGTCTCTGGGGCATGTTGTGTGGATGGATAGGTTTCTTCAGATATAGCATTCCTGAATAATCTGGGCCAGACATGGCTGTGTAAGTCAGGCAGAGATCGCCTCTAAGTAGCCAATAAGAGACAGAGAATAGTTGGAGTTATTGGAGTCTGTCCATATATGGCAAGTACAAGTCTCAATTTATTTGATCTTGTATGTATTAGGTTAACATCTGATAATTTAATGTTTTAAATATTTTGTATAACAATATGAATTTTAATGTTAGGAAATTTTTTAATGAATGATTTTATGCTGGATTGTATAACAATTGTTTATATTTAATAATTATTTAGATTTATACTATTATCTAGATATTTATATATGTATTTTTACTTTTATTTATTGGTATTACATATACATAGTTTTTGACAAGAAGGTTTTATTACAATTACAAATTAACAAGTTTGCACAAGTCCTGGCTGTTTATGTTCATTTTTGCTGATTGTACCTTTAAGAATTTTTAGCTGCGTAGGTAATAATTTGTTTAATTGTTTAATTGTTCAATTATCTAATTTACATAAGGATTTAACAAGAGGTTCAACACAAGGATTGTCAGTACTCTGAAGATGCCCTGATGTGTGTGGGTGAAAGCGCTTAGTACAATTTTGGTTAAATAAATAAATAAATTGGTGGTCTGCACTTGTTCCTGGTTCGCCTTTTTTGTTTTACTAGTTCTGGAAGTTTGTTTTTAGTACATATATGGCAAGTGTTTAAGGCCTAGGATCCCCTTTGTGAGCTACTGCTGCAGCCTCTCCAGTTGTTAAAGGTGTCCAGTAAGATACATGCCAAATGGGCCATTGTACTCGTTGATTTGTCTAATTGGGGGAGAGTGTAGGGAGACAATGACCTCTTACTTCCTGGATGGAACACTCTTAGTCAGGAGATGTGATACATAGAAGTAGTTTCTGAACAAAGTGGCACTGTGGTGGTCATAAGAGACCTCCTGTCAACCTGTGTTCCCAGCTCTCTTATAACAACATCAGTGTTCAGTGGACTAGCATCAATGTATTAATTCATGAGAATCATGTTGTTCCTAAATGGGATGGCGGTACATTTTCTGGCATTGCGCTAAAGTCCAGGGTTCTGACACCAGTCATAAGTCTCAGTGAGGCCTTTGTGCAGGATGTCAACATCACATAGGGAGGTAGTAATAGCACCCATCCTGCAGTCATCTGCGAACATTCTCAGCCTGAGTTCCCTTGTGTTGGGCTGGACTACAGAGGTGTACATCCCGAACGCAAGGGGACCCAGGACAAAATCCTGTGAGACTCCACTAGTTACTGGTCAGCAGTCTGACATGGAGTCCACTGCTTTCACGCTGTGGGGTCTATGTGTGAGCCAGTTTGCAAGCCACCTAGTGATATAGGGGTGGATGCCTAGCTTAGTGTGTTTGTCTATGATTCCTGAGGTGGGAATGGTATCCAAGGATTAGAAGGGCCACCTATCTTGTTATTTATTCCATACTGTTACATAATTATTGCACATGGCACAGAGCTTATAGGGCTGTAGAGTGTCTACAGCTACCTCTACAGTGGATGACATCAGTGGGCCTTGTAAAGCAGACATTGGGACATGTACTGTGTGGGTTGGGTAACAGCAACAAATTGCAAAACCTATCCATCAATGGATCTGGCTCAGACACTCACACACACACACACACACACACACACACACACACACACACACACACACACACACACACACACACACACACACACACACACACACACACACACACACACACACACACACACACACATATCAAGACTGAGATTAAAACCCTAGCTATCTTGTCACTGCTACTACAGTGCTCTGCATTTATCACACTTACCGCAAAGCTTAGAGAGTGAAGGCTGTCCCAAGGTACTTCTAAGGTGTGGAACATCACCAACCCCTGTAAAGTAAGGCAATGGGTGATGTACTGGGTGAGAGAGGCCAAAAAATACTTTAACTTACACATATATACACACACATTTGCCAGAACTGAGATTAGAACCCCTACCTAACTAGTTATTTGTACTATAGTGTTATGCAATTATAGCATGTGCCACAGAGCTTATAGGATTGTTGGTTGTGGGCTACCCAAAGCTACTTCTAAGGTGACTGACATCAGCAGGACTGCTAAAGTAGGGCAATGGCAAGTGTACTGGGTGTGAACAGGCTCAGAATCTTTCACCTACAAAGACACATGAACCTTTGCATTTGTTGGACTGAGATTAGAACTCCTACATAACTAGTTATTTGTAGTAGTGTTACACAGTTATCACACATACCACAGAGCTTATAGAGCTAATGGCTGCCCGAAGGTATTTATAAGGTGATTGACATCAGCAGGACTACTAAAGTAGGGCAATGGGAAGTGTAGTGGGTGTGAATGGCACAAAATCTTTAACCTACAAACACACACACACACATACACACACACACACACACACACACACACACACACACACACACACACACACACACATACGAACATTGACCACGACTGAGATTAGAACCCATACTTAACTAGTTATTTGTAGTACAGTGTGACGCAATTATTGCATATGTCCCAGAGCTTATAGGGCTGAGGAGAGTTGCCCAAAGGTACTTCTAAAGTGGCTGACCTAAGCAGTACTGCTAAAGTCAGACAATGGGAACTGTACTGAGTGGGAATGGGCTCAAAACCTTTAACCTACACACACACACACTTTTACATTTGCTATAACTGAGATTAGAACCCCTACCTAAATAGTTATTTGTACTATAGTGTTATGCAGTTACTGCACACACCACAGAGCTTATAGGGCAGAGACCAGTCCAACAGTACTTCTACAGACAGTACTTCCAGCAAGTAAAAACAGACTTAAACCGTTTAATAAGCGCTTTCGGAAAAGCTGGTACTTTTCCTTCATCAGACATTTTAAAAATCAATTAACTCACGTTATATACTTTCAACTAACTTCAATTACGATCAATTAAGTAAAAAATCAATTAAATTAAAGTAATAGTCTTACAAAAACTTTAAACCCGTAAGCTACCATAAAGTAGCATGGAATAGAATAACATTAAATGTACCCTTCAAATTATTTAAAGGGTAAACAAAAGCTAAAAACCAAAGTTGACAAAAGACTTATATACACAGCATGGACTAGTTTCCACAATAATAAGAGAGGAATGCTGTTATTATCACAAAGCCTACTGAAATTGCTCCAGTGTGATATATTGTTATAACAACTGTGTAGAAACCCACCTAAACAATATATCACACTGGAGCAATTTCAGTAGGTTTTGTGATAATAACAGTATTCCTCTCTTATTATTGTGGGAACTAGTCCATGCTGTGTGTATAAATCTTTTGTCAACTTTGGTTTTTAGCTTTTGTTTACCCTTTAAATAATTTGAAGGGTACATTTAATGTTATTCTATTCCATGCTACTTTATGGTAGCTTACGGGTTTAAAGTTTTTGTAACATTATTACTTTAATTTAATTGATTTTTTACTTAATTGATCATAACTGAAGTTAGTTGAAAGTATATAACATGAGTTAATTGATTTTTAAAATGTCTGATGAAGGAAAAGTACTAGCTTTTCTGAAAGCGCTTATTAAATGGTTTAAGTCTGTTTTTACTTGCTGGCTCAGTTTTTCACTCGCTACCTGTGGTTTTTAAAAATTTCCCTCATTAGCATACCCCATTGCCTTAATCCCTAGTTACTGCACTACACCAGAATCTTTTCCCTTAGCAACCACTGTTCCCTGGTATTGTTTGATTCTACATGCCATACACTATAATTAGCAAAATGCAGATTTCCCTTAAAATTGTGTTTTCACATCTTTTTTTTTTATTTCAGCAAAATCAGTTTGCACACCGCTGCCCTATGCTTAAACAGCTGAGATCGGCCAAAAAAATTAACTTTTATTTTTATAAAACTTAAAACACTTTTCCATGCCAGTGGCCATATATTGGGCCATTGGCATGCCTAAATATTTTATTTGAGCTGTCATGCCTTCATTTTGATTTTTGCAGAAATGTATTTGGCTAGCAGCCGGATACATTTCTGTACATAACACTATTCCTGCATGGATGCCTGCCTGTCTGTTTCCTGAATCACTAATTCACCTCATTTGCATGATTTTCATCAGCAAATGAGGTAATTAGCATGACACAATGGTAGCCATGCAGGAATAGTGCTACTAAACTCATGCACATCCCCATGCCTGTTTACTGGATCGCACGGCAGACATATTTCGTGCAGTAGCGCTTATACTATTCTTGCACTCCATGTAAGCATTACTGAATCCCAAGGAGTATTATTTCACTTTTCTTTTGTCGTGTGCTGTGTGTCTGAATCAGTGTTTACAGGACTGTTTTTTTTTAGTGCTTATTGTTGATCCATTAGTATAACTGACATCATGGTTTATTAATACTTTTCCAGCATTCAACATTATAAAATGCAGCAGCAGTAACTGTCCGATTTTAGTAGAACATGATTTCTTTGACATGCTACATTGTTACTTCACTGAAACTACCTTGCTTTCACTAGTCACATTTCACTAGTCACACTCTGTCTGAATTTTGGTTTGCCCATGCTAAACAGAACTATTACAAGCACAGTGTTGCTGCATTGATTAATACTGTTTGTAGTCATGCTAGTAAATAGGTACATTGTCGCTAGATTCTGGGCTGCTCTAAATTCCCCTCTGGATCTATTCCAGTAACCTCTTTAGCACAAATTTTCTTCTTGCATGTATTTCTGCATTACCTGTTACTAGGTATATTAACCTTTAAGATATGATGTTAATACATTGTCCTGCATTAGAATGGTGTGCTGTGTATGCCAGAACCATCCTCTCAACCAATTAGGACAAGAAATCTGGACAATGCCAAAAAGAATGTGGGGACTATGGTGCAAAAATGGAACGATTTTTAAAAATTGCTTTTACAAACATTGAAAGTTGATACAGAAATATGTTTTCCATTAGAATGCATTTTTCTGAGGTGCGTAAAGTCAGAAACTCAAATGTCTGTCATTATTTAATGACTTCAACCCTCAATAATTTTGCAGAAAACCACACATTTTATGGGGAACAGACTAAAACTATAAGTAAAAAATCTGTACATTCTGTGAAAATCTGGGTAGTTGAGAGATATGGCCAGAAGCACTGCTGCCATGCAATTTCTTCTTGCAATGATTGTTCACATCATAGTCATAAATACAATAAGGTTTACTATCAAATGAGCGATTGGACTTTGTTCAATTTACATTAGCCCAAAATGCCCCATTCGACAGTATCAAAATAACAAACATATAAATGTAGAAATGCACAACAGCAAATGCAATACAGCATTCACTGTTGTGACTTTATACATTTTAACGCAGATCGCACTATATTGGGGATCGGGAAATGTACCCTTTCCCTCACTGTAGTGTGATCTTGGAGTTTGTATATATATATATATATATATATATGTAGAAGGGAGTGTGAGGGTGCAGAGGGGCTTGCCCCATTGCAAAAAATTTCTTTACAGTGTGTTGCTCAGTACTAGCAGTTGTGGAAGTGTTTTGAATATTCAAATTGTCTTGAATTTGAACATTCTCCACTTCCGCATTCAACTTTTTTGTTGGTCGCTGTTTTTGTTTCTATGGTTCATAGAAATGATAATTCACACAAAGTGCAATCACTGAAATAATAGTAAACCATACAATAAGTACAGCTTTTGAATCATTTTCTTAATCTAGTGAGGAGAATTGAACTAATATTTATAACACATTGAAGAACTGTAGTAATAAACACCTACTGGCATATTTTAATATTTATTCAATGTACGTTTGCTTTGGATACTTATGGTGATTTTGGACATTAGTATGGAAGAAATACATTGGACATTGTTGTTTTTGTTGTACTATCTGAATTTGCACTAATGAATATTTTAAGCAGAAGCATAGCTCTCAACTTTCCATCTCCAAAATGTTGTACAATTACTCCCATAGTGTGCAGCTAATGGGCAAATTGTGGAATGCTTACAAACAGTATCAACTACGAAGCACACAGAACAGATAAAATGTAGCACTTTAATGTACAAAAACTTGATAAAGCAATATGTTTCAGAATTATTTATCATGGATGTAAGTTAAAAGGAATTTATAACACTGAATGTGACAGATGCCTTCGGTGTGGAACAGCAAGGAAAGTAGTCATATTAAGACTCAAAATGAGGGATGATCTTCATAATGATCACTTGAGAGGCACAAGCAGATGCATCTCAACAGTTAATTAGGGTTTGCTATAAGCTATACAAATGGGGCATAGCTATACAAGACATATTTTGCCATCTGCCCACTAATTAATACCTTTCTGAATCCCATCATTGTGCTCATTTGGGTATTATCGAGCAATGATCTAAAAAAATCATTGAGAAAGGACATGCTGTTAGCTAATCATTTCAATCAAAACTATGTATATTACAGTAGCAGTGAGAGAAACAATGAACAGTAAGCTACAGAAAAGTAGATCCGTTTAGTTAGTCAAAGCTATCATAAAAGTAAATCTGTTGAAAAATTGTGTATCATGGGCTTCTTAATGTAGTCTACATTTGAGCTAATCTATTGCCTATATTCATTTCAGAAGACAGGTGCTGAATAAGCAAAGGAACAACAAAGTGAAGTTTCTTAATATATTCTGGGTATTTTTAGCAGCCTTCTGATCTGTGGATTGAAGGGAGGTTTGAGTGAAGTTGAAAGTGACAGCAACTAATTATGAGAGGTTATGCAGAGCAAGATAAGCTAGTACTAAGGCTTTATAAATTGTTATCAGTGAATCAGTAGCCACTGCAGACTGATGCAACTCAGCTGTGACCCAATCTTGAAATTGTAAAGAGAAGCTGGGCTGCAGATCGCTGCACTGACTGAAGCTGCCTGAGATCATCACACTACAGATTAACAACCAAAAAGAAAAAGTAAATCCTCTACAGTGAACTGCTTGGTTCTAAAAATTCAAAGGCAAAACCAACAAAAACTCCAGCAGAAACACAGCGCGTGGATAAAACAAACCAAGATTTAATAAAAAATGATGAGTGTTTTCACAAAACCACTTTTGGTTATTCAGATCATACTCAACAACTAAAACAACATGAACTAAATACAAAGATACTATTCCCCTGGGCCACCCCAACCAATAGACACACAGACAATTATGGTTGCTAAGTAATTAATTACTTGATACTAGTACAATTAAAAGACTAAGCATAATTAAGTCATTAGTAGTCTGTCTACTTTAAAAACTATTTTTGCAAACATACCTCTTTACATCAAAGAAAACATGCAATACAATAAAATTCTATAACATTATTTAAAACTTTTTAAACTTATTTCTTTAGCCTTCTGGATTTTAAGGCTGGTTGTATAGAAACATAATCATTCAACCCATAGTCTTGCCCCAGGATTCAAGAAGCTCCATGCAAGAATAGTGTTATTCTTGCACGGAGTGTTCTGTGCCCGTGTAGAGCACCAGCATGCCTTGCATATTCATAAAGGCATGCTGCTGTATTCTCTACACGGACACGATCTGTGTACGAGCACAGGGGGCATGACCGTGCAGTTCACGGACACTAAACACACCACCTGCACTCAGAAAGTGCTGTACAGCAGTTTCTAAGCCATACTGGCATAATATTAGAGCATAGCTCTAATATTATGCCAGTATTTCAGTGTCCGTGGACACTGAAATGTAAAATAAATAATTTCAGTGTCCATGGACACTGAAGTGAATCCAGCAAAGAGGAAAGCAATACGGGGGGGGGGGGTGTCACAGCTTCTGTGACACACCCCCTGTATTGCTAAAGTGCCGTATGGCACTACTGCATCCTGCAGAAGTAGGAAATCTGTGCAAATGCACACACATGTCTTCAACTGTACAGATTCTTACAGAATGCCAGATTTTAGCCACATATATTTGGTCCACTCTCCATAAAAGAATGGTTTTCTGGCAAATTAGTGTAAAATCATTAAAGTCCAAAGTTGGAAAATAATGCAAGACATTTGAGTCTCAGACATTATATCCTTCAGAAAAGTCATGCCAATGCAAAGCCTGTTATTCTATCAACTTTCTAAGTTGGCCATAGCAATATCTAAAATCTGTCCCTATTTGTTCCCCCATGATGTCACGATTTATCCAGATGTCCTGCCCTAAAAGGCAGAAAGCAATGTGCATACCCAAAGGAAAATAAAAATAGAACACCATTTCAACTTTTTTTTCTGTTCCCAATAAAGTTTAAGCATAGCTGAGCAGGTGTGTGTGCTATGCATAACAGAGTGTAAATATCTAAAGGAGCTAAATAGAAATATATGCCACAATAGGCAAAGATGGAATACTGCAGTGGTTAGAGCTTTTGCTTAACATGCAGGCATTCACAGTTCGATCCTCAATGTTGTACAGTCATTTTCATATGTGAAACAGGGCTAAAATATATATTTTTATAAATAGGTAGTGAATAATATATATTTGTTGAACATGGTAGTGTAACATGTCCAAATGAGAGGTGTCAGTGTTGTACGGATGTGAAACCCACATATAAACACAAGTGTCCAATACAGTATAGCCACAAAAGAATGTAATGTAATGGAAACACATAGAGGGATGTCATGGAAGGGAAACACATATCATAAGATGGCATTAAGAAAGAATTGATCCCACAATCCTGATAGTCCATAAATTGAAAGGGGAACATCGCTTAATTATGTTCAGCTATGCTTACCCGGAGTAAACAATGCTTAAACTGTTATGTTTACCATAATTAGCATAGCTAAGCAGATTTGCACAATGGTAAACAGTGCTTACTACCTACCTCTGTAAGCAATGCTTATCTCAGCTAAGTGGGTTTGCCCGTCACTTAGCACAGCTCAACATATTCAAAATAGTCCAATCACAGCAAAGGGTAGGAATCCAGCCCTACTTAAACCCTACAGGTAGAAATATAACCATAACCAGTTGTAGCTGATCACTGCAGGCACTATGGCTGGTGTTGGAGAAGGTGTGCACTTTTGGGCACAGTGTTAGGGCATGCAGGAGTCCAGGGTCATGGTTGGACTCCTTGTAAAAAACATGAAAGGCAACTGTTGCAGGACCAGTACCAGGGCTCCCAATACTAAGCGGAAGCCTGGGACAGTCTCTCTAGTGACCTCACCAGCGCAACTGGCATCCCTCGAACTGGTGAGCAGGTCTGGCATCACTATGCTGACTAGAAGTGAAGGAAGGTCTCTCCACCCAAGATTCTGCTAGACAGTCAAGAGGAGAAGGTTAATACCTGCACTACACCTCAAGCAAAACATAGCCCTTCTAAACCCACACCACCAATACCCGCACATAGCAACATTAAATCCACATATGCAGAGTCCCTTAACTGTACCTGCCCAAGAAACAAGGACCTCCAAAGCTGAAATTCAAACACCACTCACAACCAAAGTGTCACATAGCTAACAACACCAGTGTGCCACCTAGCAACAGCCCCTAAGGCAAGACAAAGTGCCTAACACTTTAGTCATAGGTGACTTTATAGTCAGGCAGACTAATGTCCCCACTCACCAGGCTGAACAAGGAGAAAATTACAGTCAGCTGCCTGTCAGGTGTCAGGATCCGCCACATAACGCATGCACTCAAGTCACTCCCCAACAAGTACAAATATGACTCTGTCATTGTCCATATTGGAGTGAATGAGTTGAGATGTACCTCCCTGGACTACAAGAAAAGAGACATGGAAGAGCTCTCGGATCATGTGGCCTAGGCAGGTATGACCCTAGCCCTGAGTAGCATATTGCCTTCACCCAGAATGATACCACAATATAAGGACAAAATGATTGACTTCCAACAATTGGCTAAGTTTCTATTGTCATTCAAAGGGGATCCAGTATCTGTCTGCCTGGGATGGCATGATCGACAGACCACGATGCTTTGCCAGAGATGGTTTGTAGCTGTCACCCCTGGGATTCAGGTTACTGGCTAAGGCTCTTGCCACCCCTATAGTGCCTTTTTTAGGCAAAGTTCAAAGGATAAAACCACCACCAGAACAGGTACAAGCATGCAAATTCTGAAGGTAATGCTACTCAATGCTAGAAGCCTAAACCTCAAAATGCACTCTCTCGAGGCACTCCTAAAAATGGAAAACATCGAAGTCTGTGCAGTAACTGAGACCTGGTTCAAGGCTCCAGAGAGCACCCCTGCAATACCAGGATGCAACTCTTACCACACTTTTCGGCCACCAAACCAGGACCGAAACACTAAAGGTGGAGGAATGTCCATATTCACCAAGGATATTCACACCACCAGGCTAGTTGCCCAACACAATGCGTCTGAAATTCTCCAGGTGTAACAAACACTAGGTAAGACTGCAATCCAAAATTGCAGCTTGCTACAGATCCCCCACCATGCTCCAAGATTCTCACTACACCTTTCTAAACATACTGGAAAATATTAAGATACAAACAAACACCCTAATATTGGGTGATTTCAACTACCCTGCCATTAACTGGGAAAACTGCTCGTGTACCAACACCTTTGCCCAGTGGTTCTTGGAATTCATAAATTCCAATGCCCTGGATCAACTAATCCATAGTCCCACCAGGGGCTCCAGTTTCCTAGACTTGGTCATTACCAACATGGGAAATCGATGCTCCCCACCTATGGTCACCCAAGCTAATCACCCTTAACATCCACATCCCACCCCCATCCCCCAGTAAGGAAACCTCCATAAAAAACTTCTCCAAAGCCAAGTTCATGTACTCAAGTCAGAAGTGACAAACGTCATGACACCCATGCAGATGGGAACTGAAAGTTCAACTGCTGAATCATACACTAAGGCACTGTATGAGCACATCCACTCATGCATGAATCATGCCATCCCAAATAGAACCAAGATGATCTCCTCCAAAAAAAGAAGCCAATCTGGTGGTCCCCTGCCATAAACAAATTTTACAACCAAAGGAAGAAACTGTTGCAGAAAGGAAAACCCCAGGATGCAAAAAACTCCCTTACCAGCCTCAGTAAGAAGCTGAGATCCCTCATAAAATCCTCCAAAGCTAGTTACGAAAATAAAATTGTCAAATATTCCAAAAACAACCACAAGGCATTCTATAACTATGTAAAGAATCTAAATGGCAATGCTCAGATCTGCTCTGAGCTACAACAGAATGGCATTAAATATACTCAAGGATATTGCCAATATCCTGGCAGATCAATTCAGTGCCAACTTCACCCCCCTTCCACCCCCTAAACTCAACTAAACTAAATCTCAATACCAGAAGATTGCCAAATTCCGGTAATAATGGTCACACAAGTAAAAAACACACTCTCCAAAGCTAAAAATACAGCATCCATGGGACCAGATGACATCCTGGGCTGTGGACTATATGAGCTACAAAAATAACTGGCACCTCACCTAAGTGTCATGTTTAATCATAGCCTCACCTCAGGCTTCATATCCACTGAGTGGCTCACAGCTACAGTTATCCCACTCCACAAGTGGGGATCCACATTGGATCCAGGGAACTACCACCCCATCAGTCTGAAAAGCCTGATCTGCGAGGCCATGGAATGTATTATCATGGAACTTATAAACAAAGACATTGGCAACTAAGTCTGGGTTCGTGAAAGGCTGATCTTTTCTCCTGAACCTGACTGACTTCTTTGAATCAGTCTCCAGAGCTGTGGATGAGGGTAAGGCGGTCCACGCAGCCTATCTGGAACTCACCAAGGCCTTTGACACCATCCCCCACTCTGGAATCATAGATAGACTTACTAAGCTGGGCATTAATCCCTACGTTACTCAATGGGTTGCCAACTGGCTTACTGACAGAACCCACACTGTAAAAGTAGCCGACTCCAAATCCAGCTCCAGTCAAGTGACAAGTGGAGTACCTCAGGTTTCAGTCCTGGGACCACTCTTGTTTGGCATCTACTTATCTGAAGTACAGGCCAAAATTAAGGGACTCTGGATAACAAAGTTTGCAGATGACTGCAAATTGGGAGCCATTATTGACTCCCCAAATGATGTGGATACTCTACAAAAGGGCCTTACAGAAATAGATGCTTGGTGCTAGAGCCATGGGCTCAAGCTCAATGCCAAGAAATGTATCCCCTTTGGGAAAAAAACATGTACCTGTGAATTACCACATAGGTGGCAGCACACTAAACACTGAAAGTGTGATAAGAAACTTAGGGACACAAGTGGACAGTGGTCTCACCTTCGATAACCACTTCACCACAACAGTCAGGAAATCCTTCTATGTGGCACACCTCATCACTAAGGGCTTTTCATCCAGAAAAAAGGAGGTCATTGTCCCACTGTATTCATCCCTCATTAGACCCATTATAGATTACAATGCCCCATTTGGTATGTATCTCACAAGACATCTGCAACAACTGGAAAAGCCATAGAAATACCTCACTAAAAGAATCACAGGCCTAAAACTGATGCCTTACGCTGACTGCCTTAAAAAATCCAGCTATAACCTGTCACATATCATCTATTCAGAGGCAGTCTCTCCTTAACGTACAAAGCCATGTCAAACCCAGTGCTGTTGGACATGCTACACTTAAAGAAATCCCAATCTCTCAGAGCCACACGCTCCAGGGATCTAAACCTTGTCATCACAGTAAACAAAACATGCTGGAGGGATAGGTTCCTGACCCAGAGACTCCCCATACTCTGGCATAGACTGCCCATACATGTCAAGCAGAGCGCCTCTTTGGCCCTCTTCAAAAGGAACCTTGACAATTGGATGGGAGAAAGGAAATTCTCCTCAGGGATCACGTCATTTGCCCTGCTAGACAGGGGTCCAGGGAAGTAAATAGTGTGGGAAGAAATAGCCAGGGAATTGTTATGGCTAGGCTTGTAAAGGCCCTAGGGCCAATAGCCTAGTACCAACTTATGAACCTATAAGAAGGATTCACATGTATCAAAGTCCAGCCTAAGTATGACATGGAAAGTTATGCATAAATGTTTCTCTATCTCCTGTACAGCTGCAGAAGAGAGGGCTGTGAACTTGGAAGCCCATGCCAGGAGGCTGCTAAGGCTACGTTGTGAGGCTGGTGAGTACTAATAAAGCTAGCAGTAGTCAGGTAAAATAAATAGAATGCAGTAACATCTCACCTGCCGGTAGTTAGTAAAGTGTACTGTTTGTACTGAATAAACAAGACATTAGCAGAGTAATACTGATGTACATGATATATATCAGTAAAAGTGTAGAGGTACCTGTCAATAAAACACTAAACACCAGACTGTTGTGTGTACTTTGGTATATGGTAGTTTGAATATAGATGTAATGTTGACGTTTACAGATTGGCTATAAGAAATGTTCCATGCACCAGGATCTGGTATCTGAATAGTAATGCTGTGTTAACCATTGTTTTCCATACTGCAATATGTCCAGGTCTGACTACAGATTATAACAAGTATCTACCATTAATGAATATCAGAATTACAAGGGAGATTGTCCAAATACACTATTATACTGAAAACAGTCAGGAAAGAAACAGCAGTACCTTGTTTTGATGAAATACAACCTTGTGTTCTACTTTTGCACAAACTGGCACGGTTCGAATCCCGGGAATGCTGTTAAACTGTATACATAATCTCATCCAAGAATATGTGAATATGTGTAGAAACAACCAGGTATTGTTAATAGAAATTCCCTCCACAGGTCTGCCAGGTAAGAAAAGGTATAAATGAGCTGTACGAAGCCTGTAATTATACACTGTATACAGCACCCACTGTCCAACCCTCTGGCTGCAAATGACAGCAAGAGAAGTACGTACACCAAGTACTCCCCTCCACTACCAACACTGCCAACACCTAGGGTGACCGAGGATTATGGCACTAGCACACACACACACACACACACACACACACACACACACACACACACACACACACACACACACACACACACGCACACACAGTTATGACTTCACATATGTAACCTTCACTATGTGAATATGTATTGAAATAGTCAGGTAGTGTTAACAGATATTTCCTCCACAGGTCTGCCATGTAAGAAAAGATATAAATAAGCTGGAAGAAGCCTGTAATTATGCAATGTGTACAAACATATCACTGCCCAACCCAAGGCCATAAGTCAATGTAAAGTGAGGTAATGCCTGTAGAGTAATGATTAGAGCAATGATCATTAAAGTTCTGAGCACTTCAAGCATATACAGTTGTCAATTGACATCTCTCTCTCTCCGTCACCTTATCTGCACCAGTAATCTAAACACATACATCAATGGGTATGTTTTTCACCAAACGTATTATTGGGACATGTGTCCTATTGTTTTACAAATATTGAAATGTTTTTCTATTAATGTTCCCTTTTCAAATACTATCACTGGTGGTCTGTTGCTAGCAATGTAACCTGCATGCCATTATAATGTCCACTGTGGTTCCATATATGCATGTGTTCTGTTTGCTATACAACTGTTCCAAATCTGTTGTTTTGGGTTAATGAGAATACTCATGCATGCTGTTATAACTAATCATGGAATGTTTTTTTCATGACTAACCAACATATGTTCTATAACTGCAGCACCATAGCACATCTGGGAAGGCCAATCCCAGCGGATCCACCTCTCCCACCTCATCTGGCCATGGCACCAGGCCCCAGCACATCTGGCACCCACCGCAGGACCTCATCATCCTCTGGTCCTGCACCAACTTCAGGTGGAACCACCTCAGGTGATGGGACTGGTCCCACCGGGTGTGGTCATGGAAAGAATCCTGTCACCAAAAGCCAGGTCCAGGGCCTGGTATGTAGCAAGCTCCGCAAGGAATTTGGAGATCTGCTATGTCAGTTTGAGGGCCATGTGGCACATCTAGAGGGTCAGCCTGCCCCTCCTGCTCAGCCTCCAGCACAGCCATCTTTTGGGCCATGAAGGTGCAGTGATGACTGCCCATGGGTGGGCAACTTAGTCCCACTGTATCCATTTGGGCATCGATTATCAACCACCCCTCCCTGTCCAAGATGTTTACCCCCCACATGTGTCATATATTGCCCCTGTCTGCTGTCTTGTCAGTCTTGTCTGTCTACATACCCATCCTACCTCCCCAAATATACCTACTGTCCTACCCCAACATCTCACTCTCTACTTAAAGAAAAAGGGCAATCTGTTCCCACAGAAAAATGTCACCCCATACATAGCTGTCCATTTTACACATGTCCACTGAACACATGTAATCTGGTCTAACTGGCTTCACAACACATTACTGTTGTCCTCACCCCTCTCTCAGGGGTTTGAGTGTCCAAATTTACCTCCAAATTTGGTATATATGCAGAAGAAGAAATGGACAGCTATGGACCTTCCCTATATCCATCCTGCACATCCCTAGCTATCTTTTATATTGTTTTTCCCTCTTCTTGCACCCTTTCTCACCACTTTCCTATCATTCCTTTTTTCTTTTCTTTTAAAGAAATTAATGTGGGGAAAGCGGGAGTAAGCATGTTTGCGCTGTGCTAACCAAAGGTAACTCAGACTAAGCACTTTTAGGGCTAACAGTGTGTAAGCAAAGCTAATTGTAAGTTAGCATTCCTTACTGCCAGGTAAACCTGCACAAACCAACTTACAACTGCTTAAAAGTGCCTTAATCACTCTGTATCCAACAGCCTTTGTTCTGCCCAGTAACAAAGTGAACTGCTCTTGGAAGTCCTGAACCCAAGACCCTGCACACCATATCCACAGCAATGTATCACTAAGCCATCTGAGCTGCAAATATGTGTGATGCTTCTTCAAACATACCATTCAGTAGTCATTCAACAGTAGGGAAAAGATTCTGTAGAATTAGTCAAGTTTTGTATAATGCCTATACATAGGGACAAATAAATACATAATATATGTAGAGCTATACATATAAAATATATACATTTAGAAATACATGTATATATCAAAAAGTAAATCAATACACACACACACACACACATATATATATATATATATATATATATATATATATACATATGTATATATATATATATATATATATATATACATATATATATATATATATATATATATATATATATGTATATATATATATATATATATATATAAATATATAGATATATGCACACACTCACACACACACACACACACACACACACATATATATATATATATATATATATATATATATATATATATATACATATATATATATATATATATATATATATATATATATATATATATATATATATATATATATATATATATATATATATATATATATATATATGTTTACATATATATGTATTGGAGTTGTACATCAGATCCATCCCCCAAACCTCTTACTGTAACAAATCTGTCCAAATTATGTCAAAATGGGGGGCAATGGGCCCGAAATAAGTACCTCTTTGAAATATCGCCCTTATCCATCTGTCTTCAGCAGCAACTGTTCTGCCTTGCAAAAAGATTATAAGTCCAGTCAGGTCTTGAACCCAGGGCCCTGTGCACCATACTCAGAGCATTATACCACTACACCATGTGAGCTTTCCAAAGTGCTAATGCTTTCCAAACATATCAGTCAGTAGAGTCATTCAACAGTAGGGAAAAGATGCTGTAGAATCAGTCAGATTTTCTATATATACATGTATTTATGTATGGTGATGCATATATGTGGACAAATTTAGACACAAAATATATCTAAAGAAATATATATGCAGACTATATATATATATATATATATATATATATATATATATATATATATATATACATACACACACACACACACACACATATATATATATATATATATGCACACACACACAGATGTATACATAAATACATCTAAGTATATAACAGCTGCAGACAAATGCAATCTGTGGGCCATGGTCTTCAACACTAGAAGTCTAAATCTCAAAATGCACTCACTTAAAACACTTCTTATTTACAAAGGATGTGCACACATCCAGACTGGTAGCCCAACATAATGCATCAAAGATACGGCATGTGTAGCTAACATAGGGTAAGACAGCAATCCAAGTCGTAGCCTGCTATAGGTCCTCAACCATATCATGAGTCAAACCCCATGTTCCTAAGCATCCTGGAGAATATTACTGTCCAACCTAACACTCTCATACTGGTTGACCTCAACTACTCCTCCATTAACTGTGAAAGCTACTCATGTATCAGTGCACTTGCCCAATGTTTCCTGGAATGCATTCATCCCAATGGCCTGGACCAGCTCATTTCTATACTCACTACAGGTAGCAACATCATTGACCTAGTCAGTACTAACATGGGTGACTGTTGCTGTACACCAATAATCAACTCTGCCATAGTTAGATCTGACCACAATGTCATCACCTTAGAAATCCACATCCCTCCCACCCCCTGCAAAGGTAACCACCATGTAAAACCTTTCCAAAGCTAACTTTTGCCTCCAAAAAACAGAGGTGGCTAACTTCATGGCACTCATGAATATGGATACTAGTTGTATGACCTCCAAATCACACACCAGTGCAGTACGAACATGTACACAAATACATGGATTCCACCATACCCAATAGAAAGAAGATGCTCCAGTCCAGAAAAAGGAAGCCAATCTGGTGGTCCCCTGCCCAAAGAAACTCTACAACAGAAGGAGGAAACTGATATGGTAAAAGGCAAAGTCCCAAGATGGGAAATAAAACCCTTATCAACCTCAACAAAAAGATGAGGTTCCTCGTCAAATACTCTAAAGTTAGCTGTGAAAAGAGAATTACAGCACACAGTAAAAGATAGCCACAAAGCCTCCTATAGTTATGTAAAAAATATCCATGGCAATACCAACATGTGCTCTGAGCTACTGCACAATGGTACCTCCTATACTGAGCCAACAGATATTGCCAATATACTGGCACACAGATTCAGTGACAACTTTATCCCTCTCCCCACCCCCAGAGGACCAATCACAATACCAGTACACTGCCAGGCACCCAGTAGTACTGCTGTTTGGATTAAGGCACCACTGTCCAAGGCCAGAAATATAGCTTCTATTGGACCTGGCAATATCCCTGGCTGTCTTCTGGATGAACTACAGAGTGAAATGGCACCTCAACTGTGTGCCCTGTTCAATCACAGCCTCATCTCAGGCTTTGTCCCTACTGACTGATGCACTGCTACAGTCATCCCTCTCCACAAAGGATTAGTGGCTGCAGACCCTGGGAAGTATCACCCCATTAGGTTGACAAGGCTGTCATGCAAAGCTATGGAATGCATCATCATGGACCTAAGAAACAAGTATATGGGAATCTCCAGACTCAGTATCCCACACAGTTTGCTTTTGTGAAGGGTAGATCATGACTGTTCAATCAACCTGGTCAACTTCTTTAAGTCAGTCACCAGAGCTGTGGATGAAGGCAAGGTGGTTCATACAGCCTACCTCAATCTGGACAAGCCATTTGATAACATACCCCACTCAGGAATCATGGATAAACTCACTAAGCTATGCATCAACCCCTATAACAGTAGGTGGGTTGCAAACTGTCTTACAGATAGAACCCACAGTGTGAAAGTAGCTGACCCCAAGTCAGACTGCCGACCAGTCATGAGTGGAGTTCCACAGGCTTCAGTCCTGGGTCCTCTCCTGTTTGGTATCGACTTCTCTGAAGTCCATGCCAACATGAAGGGACTCTGGCTGACAAAGTTTGCAGATGATTGCAAATTGGGAGCTATTAACTTACAAGTGATGTCGACATCCAACAGAAATGCCTCACTGAGACCAATAACTGGTGTCAAAGACATGGCCTGAAGCTCAATGTCAAAGAATGTGTTTTAATCCCCCTTTGGGATGTCAGGCACTACAGAGATGTTACAGCACCAAAAATCAGACACCAGTGTGAAAGTGCATACCCACAACCAATTCCAGCACAGTCACAGTCACATACCAGTAGGTCAGGTGAACAGTAGAGTGTATGGACTGTGTGAAGAAATACATAATAGTTTTCCAGTCACACACTACCCCTACATATAGTCGCCCAATTATCAGTGTAGTCTGAATCCTGACCATGGTACAGAAGACGTCTCAGTCTGCCCCTGCAAACACATACAGCCAATAGACCAGCAGACAATGGAGCAGCATGCACAGTCAGATAAAAATGGAGCCATAACACTTACATCTACCCCCCCCCCTCCATACATAGCCCAAATAACATGTACACATGACATGTGTACACAATCCTGACAGTCTGGCAACAATGGCCAGACATACACAGACATCTCAAATATACAGTTCACCTCAGAATGTACAGGTTCAGGACTGATATCTTTGGCCTCTTCCCTGTAACATGTCTGAGGATCTACTATATCACTGGGATGGTAGGAGATATAAAGCCAAGAAATAATGATGCTAAATCCATCTGAGCCTCATAGTGCATGACATCTGGACAAAGCCTGACATCATTTGGGGACAGAGGCACAAATAGAGGTATAGATTGGACATATTGCAGTCAGAAATTTAGACATTTGCTGATGTTACTGGGTTTGTTGTACATATCCTTTATGAGGAGTATGAAGTCAGTAATTCCAATGGGTTTTATTATTTACTGACTGCATTCCCCAGAGTCCCTGACTGATTTTCCAAAGACGACAACTGTCTGGAGAACAGACAAACCATAACCAGCAAACATGTGGTCAGTCTGTGGACAGCATGCTAGTAGAGAGGTATGTCAAAGACATATCACTGTCAGACATGAAATCACTCATTAAATGTATGTCCACACAAACCCTGTCAGCCTATCAACCCACCATGTGTATAGCAGCACTGATGATGACATAGAATCTCTTCACAGTTCTGGAGATATGTCCCCCATGTTCTTGTGCTGTCTCCAAATGTCCTGTCCTGTCTGTGAATTGGTAGCCTACCACCTCTGTCATGTCCCTCACACAGGCAAGGAAAAGGACCAAGGCCTACACGAATGACGTTCCATTTGTTGGATCTAGCAGCAGTGTCCATGCCCACATCACAAAACTATGTGAGCTCCTACATAGCTGTATGGCCTTAGCAATACCTGACATCTGCACAGCTGCACAGAGGACAGACAGAAAGTGGACAGCAAACATGTTGTACATTAGGATGAATGTCCTGAAGGATAGAAGTCTGAAAGTGAAATGTATGCCATTACTACATGACAGCAGTCCTCAATGACATAGCCAGAAAACATACTAGTCTACAGTTAATATAATAATATCATATTAATATCCAATAGGAGATACATAAAAACATACAGCTGAAACACCAATAACAATATAGTGTAGTACTCAGAATCCCAGCTCTGCATGCAGAGGTGCATGGTTGGAGTACTACAACAGGCAATCTAATTTTACATGGAAAAGCAGTGTCAAAAGTACTAATTTAATAATACATGTGTGGAATCATATTTGTCAACCAGTGTACTGTAGCTAGTGTAACATGCAAGTGTGAGTGCATATAACATGTGATACTATCCATGTATAAAAAAATACTAATTAAAAAAAAAACATGATACTACCCATGTATACCCATGTGTCCTGTACAGTATAGTCAAACCCCATGCTACTGCAATGAGACCACATAAAAGCATGTTATGTACAAGAAATAAAATAAATTTATTACATGATGTCATTATTCTGCTATTTTATAAGACTGGAATGTGAGCAATGGTTACTAGGTTACTGAGCTATGCTTAGTAGGTTTACACATTGCTTAAATAGGTTCATAGGTTGGTACTAGGCTATTGGCCATAGGGCCTATACAAGCCTAGCCAAACAATTCCCCAGATATTTCTTCCCACAATATTTACTTCCCTGGACCTGTCTAGCAGGGCAACTGACGTGATCCCTGAGGTGAATTTCCTATCTCCCATCCAAGGAGGCACTTTGATTGACATGTATGGACAGTCTATTCCAGAGTATGGGGAGTCTCTGGGTCAGGTACCTATCCCTCCAGCATGTTTTGTTCATTGTGATGACAAAGTTTAGATCCCTGGAGCATGTGGCTCTGATGGATTGGGATTTCTTTAAGTGGAGCATGTCCAACAGCTCGGGTTTGACATCGCCTTGTATGTTAAGCAGAGATCGCCTCTGAGTAGATGATATGCCACAGAGTATAGCTGGAGTTTTTTCAGACGGTCAGCATAGGGCATCTGCTTTAGGCCTGTGATTCTTTTAGTGAGGTATTTCTGCGGCCTTTCCAGCTGTTGCAGATGTCTTGTGAGGTACACACCAAATGGGGCATTGTACTCTATAATGGGTCTAATGAGAGATGAGTACAGTTGGTCAATGACCTCCATTTTCTGGATGAAAAGCTCTTAGTGATGAGATGTGCCACATAGAAGGATTTTCTGACTGTTGAGGAGATGTGGTTATCGAAGGAGAGACAACTGTCCACCTGTGTCCCTAAGTCTCTCATCACACTTTCAGTGTTTAGTGTACTGCCACCTATGTGGAAATTCATGGGTACATGTTTTTTCCCACAGGGGATAACTATACATTTCTTGGCATTAAGCTTGAGCCCATGGCTCTGGCACCAAGCATCTGTTTCTGTAAGGCACTTTTGTAGAATATTCACATCATTTGGGGATTCAATAATGGCTCCCAGTTTGCAGTCATCTGTGAGCTTTGTTAGCCAGAGTCCCTTAGTGTTGGCCTGTACTTCAGAGAAGTAGATGCCAAACAAGAGCGGACCTAAAACTGAACCCTGAAGCAGGCCACTTGTCACTTGTCTGGAGCTGGATTTGGAGTCGGCTACTTTTACAGTGTGGGTTCTGTCAGTAAGCCATTTGGCAACCCATTGAGTAATGTAGGGATTTATGCCCAGCTTAGTAAGTTTATCTATGATTCCAGAGTGGGGGATGGTGTTGAAGGCCTTGTTGAGGTCCAGATAGGCTGTGTGGACTGCCTTAACCTCGTCCACAGCTCTGGAGACTGATTCAAAGAAACCAATCAGGTTCAGGAGACAAGATTGGCCTTTCACTAACCCAGACTGGGTGGGGCCAGTGTTTGAAGGTTGCCGATGTCTTTGTTTATAAGTTACATGATAATACATTCCATGTCCTTGTAGATCAGGTTAGTCAGACTGATGGGAAGGTAGTTCCTGGGATCCAAGTTGGATTCCCCCTTGTGGAGTGGAATACTGTAGCTGTGCGCCACTCAGTCAGCATGAAGCTTGAGGTGAGGCTATGATTAAACATGACACTAAGGTGAGGTGTCAGTTAATTTTGTAGTTCATATAGTACACAGCCTGGGATGTCATCTGGTCCCATGGATGCTGTATTTTTAGCTTTGGAGAGTGCGGTTTCTACCTGTGTGGCCATGATTACTGGAATTTGTCAATCTTTGGGTACTGAGATGTGCTCTTTTGGCAGTGAGAGGGAGGGTGAAGTTGGCAGAAAATTGATCTGCCAGGATATTGGCAATATCCTTCGGATCAGTATATTTAATGCCATTCTGTTGTAGCTCAGAGCAGATCTGAGCATTGCCATTTAGATTCTTGACATAACTATAGAATGCCTTGTGGTTGTCTTTGGGATCTTTGGCAATTTTATTTTTGTAACTAGCTTTGGGGGATTTTATGAGGGATCTCAGCTTCTTACTGAGGCTGGTAAGAGAGTGTTTTGCATCCTGAGATTTTCATCTTTTCTGCAACAGTTTCTTCCTTCTGTTGTATAGTTTGTTTTTGGCAGGGGATCACCAGATTGGCTTCCTTTTTTTGGAGGAGAGCGGCTTGGTTCTATTTGGGATGACACGATTCATGCATGAGTGGATGTGCTCATACAGTGCCTTAGTGTAGGATTCAGTAGTCAAACATTCAGCTCCTGTCTGCATGGGTGCCATGACGTTTGTCACTTCTGACTTAAGTAGCATGAAGTTGGCTTTGCAGAAGGTGTTTACAGAGGTTTTCTTACTGGGGGTGGTGGGAGTTGAATGTGGATGTCAAGGATGATTTGCTTATGGTCAGACCTGACCAATAAAGGGGTGAACATAGGTGTGGAGCATCTATCTCCCATGTTGGTAATGACCAGGTCTAGGATATTGGCGCCTGTGGTGGGACAATGGATTAGTTGATCCAGGGTGTTGAAATTTATGAATTCCAAGAACCTTTGGGAAAAGGTGTTGTTACCCAAGTAGTTTTCCCAGTTAATGGCAGGGTAGTTGAAATCATCCAGTATTAGGGTGTTTGGTTTTATCTTAATATTTTCCAGTATGTTTAGAAAGGTGTAGTGGGAACCTTGGGGCATGGTGGGGGATCTGTAGCAAGCTACAATTTGGATTGCAGTCTTTCCTAGTGTTAGTTGCAGCTGGGGAATTTCAGATGCATCACATGATATGAAATGTGAATGATAACCAGTAGTTAGCTCTGCTAATCATATTTGTGCACTGGTAAGTATTGGTAAGCAAAGCCTACACAGTTTTAGTTTTAACGCCTATTGGTATAACCATGTTTTATCTCCACTTACCACTGAGAAAACCTCCGCAAACCCACTTAAAAATGCTTTAAAGTGCCTTAGTCACTCTGTTTCCAGCAGCCCTCCTTTTGACTAGTAAGAAAATAATCAGCCCTGCTCAGTCTTGACCCTGGAATACTATACACCATCGTCACAGTAATTTATCACTACGCCATCTTAGCTGTGAGATGTGAGGATGTTTTTTACAACATATCATGCAGTACAGTCAGTTTGCAAAATGAAAGACACACTGTGCAATCAGGAATTATTGTTACCTACAAATATATACATGAAAAAAATATTTAAATATATATATATATATATATATATATATATATATATATATATATATATATATATATATATATATATATATATATATATATATAGGGATCAATATGTGTGGATGTGTGGAGATACATATATATGTATAATAATATATAGATATTTTACCAAGAAATGCTGATATATATATATATATATATATATATATATATATATATATATATATATATATGTATAAAAATATATATACATACATGTCTCGAAATACCCATACAAACATATGCTGCTGATAAACCACCCATAACTAGGGCAGCATGCACATTTGGATACAAAAGGACCCATGACAGTTACATCTGCCCCCCAGTCCAAATAATAAGTGAACAGTATGCTGCTACAAAACCGCCATAGGCCATACACAATGGCCAAACATATACAATGACCTCTTACCAAAACAACTACAATGAGTGAAAATAGTAAACAAAAATAAAAACAGCTAGTAATTCACACAAGTTCATTTTACTCTAATGTGTTTGCCAAAGCCTTCAAGGAGTAACAGATTACAAGAAATTCACACAAACTGGTGAATTGACTACCAATGATGTGAAACCAAAATGAGCAAATCCAACAAGTCCAACTGCCCAATAGTTAAACAAAACAGAATTTAAGAAGCTCTTTTTATCACTGTTAATACAGCAACTTCATCAGATCAGTACAAGAAATACTTGCCTTAATTAGAAGAAGCAATTGACACTTAAGTGCATTTAAATACACAGCCTCCAATTACACTCTTCATTTAACCCCCTAGGGGATAAAGTATGACATTTAAAAACATAAATTGATTCTGTACATAACAATTGTTCTTTTATGACTGTTTGATCAAACTGAGAAACAGACCTTTTCCAAAGCAGTGCATTGCAACCCACTACACTTAATTAAATGTATATACACTGCCTCCAATTACACTACTCATTTAACCCCTTAGGAGATAAAGTATCACATTTAAGAATTTAAACTGATTCTGTGCATAACAAATGTTCTTTAATGACTACTACCTGTATGATGACAATTATTAAAATGTACAGCTATAGAACTGTCTTCTTTCTCATCAGTAATATGTCTCACATGTTCTAACAGCCTAGTTTCAAAACATGTGTTACTCTCCCCCACATAAAAATATATTACAAGGACATCTAAGAGCATTCTCCATACACCAACCTCTTGAATGTACAGAGTCCCACATGTTGTCCACGCGTTCCCCTCAGCAGGAATGAGAGAACAAAATAATGGTAGACCCTACCTATCAACCTCTTACTGTATGGCATCTGTACAAGCCTAGCATAATTTGGGACAGAGGCCCAAAACATGACCATACTTGAAATATTGCTGTTATACACTGAGAAAATTGCTGGTGTTACAGGGTTTGTTGCAACATATCTTTTCTGAGGGATGGATGTTAGCATTTACTGATTGCAATCACCAGAGTATGATACTGATTTTCCAAGGACAACACCTGCCTCGGGAACAGACCAAACATAACAGGCTACCCTCTGGCCATTATGTGGATAGCCCTACAGTTGAGAGCTATGCAGACACATAACTTTGTCAGACTGAAACCCCTGCAGAAGTAGCATGTTCAGGCAAACCCTGGTAAACAAGCAGTATTGAAAACATATAACAGCAATACTCACATTCTGCCCCTAAGTCTTGAATCTTCTTCACCATTTAGTTGGCTTGTCTCCACAAGTTTTGTTCTAAGAAGTATTAGCTCACACACCTCCAGGATGTCTTCCTCACAGGTGAGGGAAAGGGCCAATGCCCACATGGAGTGCTCAGTTATAGGAGTGTGTTGCCATGACATTGTCTATTGGAATAACTACAAAGCTGCTCTGCGTGCAGTCAGTAACTGGGGAACACCAATTGGTGCTCAGACCATCACACGGTCATGAGCATTACCTACAACCAAGTTGCCATCTATTCAAACCACCTCTGTCATAGACAGTCCATCAGTGCAAAGCTGAAGTAATGTGAGAAACAAAAAGGATATATCTGTGAAACATCAAGAAAAAAGGTATGTGAAACAAGTAAGCATGTAATTGAATCAAGTAGGTGGTCTTTAATAATGGAAAATAGGAGTCTGAAAGAATATGTCTCAACAAGACTTGCTGTACTGATGTACTTCTGAACATCATTGATGGCCATAGCATGTGGCTCTGTCTGTATTGACTAGACCAGCTACTGGGATGTTGTACATATCCATATGTTACCTGTGCATATAACTATGATACACATTTTGTCTTGTAAATATAAGACATCTATACAGAGCATGTGCAGGCAAATAACTGTTGCAGAAGTGTGTATTTTGAAATGCATGTGATATAGTGGGTTCATACCATTCAACTGTACATTCTTATAAGCATGTGTGCCTGATATCTGTAGTCACTTACACATAGACCTGTGTTATGTTGGGCAAACCCTTGTCAAGTCTATTAACAATGATACCATAACATAATAACCTAGATATGAATGCGGGACATCCTCCAGGTTAGCAGTATGATAACAAAGCCTACTGTGCAATCAACTTACTTATCTATATATGTAAATAGGTTGTGCATGTTCTACTTGTGTGTAATATCAGTTTCAGTGCATACAACAGACATAAATGTTTACAGGTACTGGTTGTTGCATTGCCCTGACACAGCCATGGTTAGTACAATAAACATGATTATCATTACGAAATTGGAGAGGTGTTCAACTGTGTTATGACTTTGTGGCCATACCCACTACAAACAACTGATTGGACACATACATGGCTGTATGGACTCAGCAATACCTTACTTGTCATACCTGCCTTCACCAAAGTAGAGTAATCCTCTTTGCTGGACAGCAGCATTACACAAACAACAGACTTGGCCCCTATAGTGACTGTACAGGGCAATCTATGGGCAGGAACCAACCTGGCATCAAGTCAGCTAGTCTGAAAAAGCATATAAGGTCACAGGTGGATTACTGCAAGGCCAATTATGAGTACAAATTGGAGATGAAGACATCCACCAAGGACAATCACAAGGCCATCTTCCTATATGTCTACAATCTCAGAGGCAACAAACCAACCCAACCTGTAATGGTGGCCAGTCAGATCACATACACACACAACATAGCTACAAGCAACCTGATTCAGATAAGGTTAGGGCAAACATCACCCCCTGGCTCGGCATCACTACAGGTGGATATGTACTGCACCCACACCGCCTCCCCTCATCACCAGTGAGCAGGTACATATTGCCTATTGAAAGGCAACAAATGTAGGTATCCATGGGTCATCATATCATCCCTGTCTGCAGTCTACATGAAGTCAGGCATGTGCTCCCAGCTGCATTACACACTGCAGTCACACCAAGCTGCAGCACCATCCACACACCATCTGCATGGAAGATGGCTAATGTCATCCATTTACACAGACCTGAATGAGGAATGATGGATTATGCAGTCAACTTGCCCTCACTGCGGATAATATGACTCATCATGACCAGGAGTGCAATCCAAGCTGATATTGTGCTGATAGATTACAGGGGTGTGGTGTGGTTGTGGCTACTGGTATGGTTGCATGTTGGCTACTGTTATTCAAGGTACATGTGCAGGTACTGGACATACTGTTGCCAAATGTATGGGGTCTTGTGATGTTTTTCCCTGTTAGTGTCTACCAGGTGCCATGTCACATCACCGGCAGAAAACTTTTTCAATGGCAGAATGCAACCTGATAATGGAAGCCATAATACAGAACCACACAGTACTGTTGGGCCGAAGACAGCAACATCTGTGGGAGAGGACCAGTCTGTGGGATGATCCTGTCCACAGGATAAATGAGGTGGGGCTGCACACATGTACACATGAGCAGGTGCAGCATCATACCACTAACCTCAAATGCCATGCCTGGCAAAGAGCTGGTGCTGTGGCCAGGGGACCCACAAACACAGGTGAATGCCCAGCCATGCATCCCCCACTGACACCAAATGAGGAGCTCCTTGCCAAGCTTGGGCCTCCCATCACAGTACAACTTCAGGATACAAAGCCCCACTTGCTGGAGGTGGGTGGCACCCCATATAATGGAAGAGGAGCATGCAGGTAAGGTCCCAGTGGGGATTAGTAGACTACTGTATGAGACATACCTGTATCTTAACTGTATCTACATGCATGTGCCAAATCAGATTGCAGTTGTGGATGGAGATTTCTAATGCACAGAAGTGCAAATCTATGGTGCAGGACAGCAAATTGTGTAGTATTGGGTATTGTACTGTAAATGTGCAGACATGCTGCATCCATCCTTTACCAAAGGCACATGTAAGTCTGCTGACAATACCTCTCTCCCACAACTACATAGGTCACTCCGGTCTGCATATGGGACAGCAGTCTGTAGCTGGTGAGCATGGAATTGTTAAATTGTGCTTTGGAAATACACCAGGCATGGGGAGGGCATACAAGTTACCATGCACACAACTATGACTAATAGCCATATTGCTTTATGTGCATGTTTACTTGTGGTGGGGTTAACTGTATTGCATCACAATGACCACCACAGGGGCCTATCTGAAGAGAATGTAACATTCCAGTAGCATACTTCACAACCTGTCAGTGCAAGACATCTGGACAAACACCAGCAAAATGTGTTGGACAAACTAACTATGGTAGGGACATGTGTGAAACATTACTGTTATACAGTGGATATAAAATGTATACACTCACCTGATATGACACCATTTGTTTCTGATATATACTGAATGACACCACAATATGTCAGTCCACACCTTTCCCAACATTTAATGTGACCCATGACATGAACAATTCACTTGTAAAGCCAAGCATCTGGACTCATGTATTGCACCTACAAGCCTGGACAAGTGTAAAGGTAGCAGACATATCAGCATGCTGTTTCAGTCATGTATGATACCTGATGCTACCATATGTGTCAGTAATCTCATTGTTGCCTATTTGGCAACAATATCTCATACATTGGCATTGTTAAGGCAGACAGAGCACTAATAGGTTCCAAACATCTGGACGTTCCAAACACATCTGTACAGAAGACTGGTATGGCCTGCACAATGCTTTCATGTGCTGCATGTGAGGCAGATGTCATTACCACATTACATAAAGTAATGGCATCAGGAAATGGTCACCTGCCATGTATGCTACACACATCAAAATGGTATCAGCCGCACAAGATATAATTCACACACCCACACACTTGCCAGTTTTGAGATTAGAACTCCTGCCTATCTAGGTATTTGTATTATGGTATTATGCAGTTAGCAGGCATGAGCGTCATAAAGCTTACACAATTTCACTTTGTCCAAAGGTACTAAGGGGAATGACAACAACAGCAGTAGTGAAGTAGGGTGGGGGAAGTGAAAAGGGTGGTACACAAGTCAAAAATGTTATAATCAACATAGTACATGTTTCTCACACACACACAAACTTGCCAGTATTGGGATGAGAACTCCTGCCTATCTCATTATTTCTATTATATTGTTAGACAGTTATCAGAGGCACCGCAGAGCTTATACAATTTCACCTACTCCAAAGGTACTTCTAAGGTGAATGACATGAACAGGACTACTAAATTGGAGTGAGGGCAAGTGTAAAGGGTGGTACACAAGTCAATAATGGTATAACCCAGGCAGTACATGATTTGCACACACACTTGCTAGTATTGAGATTAGAAGACTTACCTATCCAGTTATTTGTACTATAATGTTACACAGTTACTGCATGTGCTACAGAGCTTACTGGACTTACAACTGGCCAAAGATGCTGATAACTGCACAGCTGAGGTAAAGTATTGCAGGTGGCAGAAAGGCTGCCTCCGGTTTCTCCCTTACATCTTGCTAGTTCTTTCTGTCTTGCACTTCAAATAACATTATAGCTTTGCACGTCAACAGGTTATTGTATAAATAAGTGTATCACACCTGGGAGCCATCAGCAGTACTCATTCATCATGGAATTAGCCCCAGTACTTAACAGTTATGACTACACCTCCTGGCATGATTGAATTGTGGTTTTCTGTGCTTTCACCCAGTAACACGGTGCACTGTTGCAACTGTCTCATGTACACAGACAACCCTCTCTTCTAAACTCCACTCAGACCTGTGAGAGTTACCCCTGTATCACCAAATGTAGAAATATGCACTCTCCAGCAAAGACTGGGCTAGCTGGTCAAGAAGATGAGATCAACACCTGCACCACATCATGTAGAACACATAGCTCAACACAACACCAACTATGACAGCCCTGACATACACTGAAAAGTTACACATCCACCTTCACAGAAGCACTCAATGGACATTTATACAAACAGCACAGACCAGCAAGACAGACACCCACTCAGACATCATGACATAGCACATGCCAAAGGATACATATGTCACATACACAGTGTGCTCCTCAACCTAAGCTCCTAAGGCTGACCACCTTCCACAATACAGTGATCATGGGTGACTTAGTATTGTGACACACTCTCTAAGTTGATTATGGAGGAGGTAACAGTCAACTGTCTATCACATGCCAGCACCCAACACATGACACATTCAGTCAGGCCACACCACACCAACTACAAGTATCACTCTGTCATCATCCATGTGGGTGTGAATGACCTGTGACACACCTCCCTGGACTACATGACAAGAGACATGGTTGAACTTTCAGATTATGTGGTCAAGGCAGGTGTGACAGTAGCCATTAGCAGTCTACTGTTGTCACCCAGAATTATGCTGCAGTACTATCAACAGATAATTGAGTCCAACATTGTCATACATGCTGTGTGTCGTTCTAAGGGGATCCAGTATCTCTCTGCTTGGGATAACATGATTGATACACCTCAATGCCTTGCCAGAGATGCCCTAAATCTGTCAGCCCTGGGTTTCGAGTTACAGGCTAAGTGTCTTGCCACCTCTATAGTGCCTTATTAGGCAGTGTTCCAAATCAAATTACCATCGTAACAGCTAGACATGTATGCAATCTGAGGGTCATGCTGCTTAACAGTAGACATCTAACTGTCAAGATGCAGTCACTCAAAGCATTCCTCAAATTGGAGGACATTGACATTTCTGCTGTAATGGAGAGGTGGTTCACAGCAGCAGACAGCAGCCCTGCACTAACAGGCTATGATGCATTCCACAGCTGTCAGACCTCAAACATGGACCACACCTCCACAGGTGGTGTTGTCTCCATATTCATAATGGATATGCATACCTCCAGACTAGTATCCCAGCATAATGCATTGGAGGTACTTCCAGTACCACTTTCTTTGAGTAATAGTGCAATCCACACCTTAACCTGCAATCTGTCCCCATCTATGTTCCTAGACTGTTAATGCACATTCCTCAACACCCTGGTATCTTTGAAGGTCCAACCCAACACTGACATAGTAGGAGACTTCAACTACCCCTCCATCACCTGGGGAAAGTAGTCCAGCACCAGTACACTAGCCCAACACTTCCAGGAATTCATCAGTTCCAATGCCCTGGTCTGGCTCACACTGACTCCCAGTAGAGGATGCAACAACCTTGACCTGTGTTGATTACTTACATATAGGACTGTTGCTTGACCACAGTTGTCAATCCCTACCTAGTCTGATCCAAACATGATGTAATCAACATGGAGTTCAACATCTCACCCACACCCCCCACAAAGATATCTACCTTGCAAAACCTCTCCAAAGCTGACTTTGCAGTCATGCAAACAGGGGTGGATGACTTCACTGCACCCATGCCAATGGAAAACAGCTGCATGACTGTCAAATCATACACATATGCACTGCACAAACATGTACATGGATGCATGGTACTAGTCATAGCCAACAGAACCCAGACACTGCCCTCCAAACACTGGAAGCCAATTTGATGATCCCCTGCCATTACTAAAGTATACAACAGAAAGAGGACACTGTTGCAGAAAAAGGTGGTGTCCCAAGACTGGTGAACCCCCTTATTAGCCTCAGACACAACTTGGGATCCCTCATGGAATCACCTACAGGCAACTATGAAGGCAGAATTGCAGCAGACACTGACAATCACAAAAGCCTTTGATAGTTATATCAACAACCTCCATAGCAATAACCACAAGTGTTGTGAGTTACTGCACAATGCTAATTCCTATACAGAGACAACAGATATTGGCCACAGTCTTGCCAACACATTCAGCGCCAGCTTTACCCATCCTCCCCAGGGGGACAATCACAATGGCAGATGAATGCCAGGCACCCAGCATTACTGCAGGCCAGGTTAGACCTTAATTGTCCACAGGCAAGAATACAGCTTCCATGGGACACCAACATATCCGTGGCTGTGTTCTACATGACATACAAAAAGACCTGGCACCACATCTGTGTGCCGTGGTCAGTCACAGCTTCACCTCAGTCTTTGTCCCACCAAAATGGTCCACTGCTACAGTCATCCCTACCCCTGAAGGGGTAGCATCTACAGACCCTGGGGATTATTGGGCCCTTAGCCTGTCAAGTCTACTATGTACAATTATGGACCACATCATCAGGGACCTAACTGACCAGAATATGGGTGATCTCCTAACTCTGGACCCCACACAGTTTGGCTTTCTGAATGGCAGATCATGCCTGCTCATCCTAGCTGACGTCTTTGAGTGAGTCACCAGGGCTCTATATGACAGTAAGGCACTGCATACAGTCTACGTCAATCTGGCCAAGGCTTCTGATATCATTCCGTAGTCAGTAAATATTGATAAACCCAACAAACTAGGCATCAACCCCTATATCAGTAGGTGGTTTGCAAATTGGTTCACAGAACTCAAGTGTGACAGTGGCATACTCCAAGTTACACTGCCAAGCAGCCACGAATGGAGTCCCTCAGGGATCAGTACTGGATAGTGTCCTTTCCAGCATCTACTTCTCAGGAGTCCAGCCCAGCTCAGAGGAACTCTGACTGATGAAGTTCACAGAGGACTACAAGCTGGGGGCTATCATGAACTCCACAAGTGATGCAGACATCCTACAGAAAGGCCTCACTAAGACCATTGAGTGGTGTGTAAACCATGGCTGGAAGCTTAACACCACAAAATGCATCATCATCCCCTTTGGTAAAACTCTCAGTTCCTAGTAAGTACCACACCAATGGGAGCCCAATGAACACTGTAGGCATTATAAGACATCTGGGGACACAGGTTGACAGCAACGTCTCCTTCAAGCACCACATTGTCACTGTGTTCAGGAAGTCTTTCTACAAGGCACATTGCATTACCAAGGGTTTTGCATCCAGGAAGACAGATGTAATGATCTCTGTCTACTAGTCCCTCATTAGACCACTCCTCATGTAGTTTGATCCATTTGACATGTACTTCACTAGACACCTGCTACAGCTGGAGAGGCCACAGAAGCACCTCGCAAAGGGGTTCTAGGCATTAAACACACATCCTACACAGACAGACTCAGATAACCCAAGATATTCGCTTTGTCATACCACCTAATTAGCAGCTATCTGTGCTTGACTCCATGAATCCATGTCTGACCCAGCTGTTTTAGAAATGCTACATATAAATCCATACACACCACACACTGCAAGGACCTCTACCTCTGTACAACAATCACTACAATATGCTGGTGGGACAAGTCCCTCACCAAGAGACTGCACATGCTCTAGAATACACTTCCCATACATGTCATGCAGAGCACCTAGCTGACTCTGTTCCAGAGAAATCTCGATGAGTGAATGGGTAATAGACAGATCACCCAAAGATCACTGCAGTGGGTATACTTGATACAGACACTGGGAAGTAACATTGGGTGTCACAATGGCAGGGCCCTTCTATGTGCTAGGCTTGTAAAGGCTCCTGGGCCATTAGCCTACTACACACTTGTGAACCTGTAAAGGGAATGATATCAGCAGGACTGTTAAAGTAGTGCAGTGAGTGTTAAACTTACCAAAATACTTTGCCCTACAGACACATGTACACACACACTTGACAGATATGAGAGAAGAACCCCTATCTAACTAGCTATTTCTATCATAGTGCAACACACTTATCACATACCCTCAGAGCTTACTGGGCAGAGAGTTGGCCAAAGGTGCTGATATGGGGAATGACATCAGCAGGACTGATAAAGTAGGGCACTGGATGTGAAACATATCAAAATACTTCTGCTTACAAACATACATAACCATTTCTCAGATACAAGATTAGAACCCCTGCCAAACTAGTCATTTGTACTTTAGTGTTGAGCATTTATCACATGCACTACTGAGCAGTTGACAGCTGGCCAAAGTTGCTGATAAGGGACTGACATCACCTGGCTTGATAAGGTGGGGCAGTGCACGGTGTTGTGGGTGGGAATGGCATAAAACTGTTTCACCTATAAACAAACAAACACACAACTCCCTCAGTCTTGCACACACAAACACACTTTTACCAGGACTGAGAATAGAACTAACTAATTAGTTATTTATACTATAGTGTTATGCAGTTATCCACAGAGCTTAAGAGGCTGAGGCCTCATGGAAGGCACTTCTAAGATGACTGATATCTGCAGGACTGCTAAAGTAAGGAAAGGGGAAGTGTACTGGGTTTGAATGGACCCAAAAGCTTTGAGTTGTAAACACACATACTTTGCATGTGCTTGGACTGAGATTAGAATACCTACCTAACTAGGTGTTTGTATTTTAGTGTTATGCATGCTCCACAGAGCTTATGGGGCTAGACCTAACAAAAGTGACTTCTGTGGTGACAGACATCTTCAGGACTGCAGGACTGCTAAGGTGGGGCAATGGGAAGTGCACTGGGTGGGGAAGGCCTGTTCATTACTAGATCCTACTAACATTTTTCTAAGTGTCTAAGCATGCCCATTGTGTCCTTCTATAGTACATGTGGGACTCCATTCCAGGGACTGTTGTACTCCAGTCTGGTTTGTTTTGTGCTAAAGCCATACTTCTCAACCTGGTGGTGCAGGATACCTGGAGATAGCCTATCAAAATGTGGGGACTATGGGCCATACAAAGATTGTGATAATTTCTCTCAGTAATGTATGGGTTGCTAGGGTTACAGGGCTTGGTTTAGCAGACATCTGTCATATATGCCATTTGACACTGTCATGTATTGTTTCAGTACCTCATGATATACCTCCTCAGACCATCACAATGATTTACCAGAGAAATACAGGATGGATGATGTACACACAAGGTTTATTGGCCAAGTGCTATGCATTCGTGCACAATCCAGCCTGTTGAGGGGTGTCCCTACAAGCAATTGACTGCTGGTGCTGTGGAAATGGTCCAGCACCTTGGTGATATATTACAATGGTGGAATTTCTGTACATTTATTTTCTGGCCTGGTCTGAATTCCAGTCCACAATTGGGTAATATAAGTCAGACAGGATCAGGGTGACAGGCAAACTCCAGATAGAGTTGTAGGGGATAGGATATGTGGGGTGAGTGTGTCCTGGGCAGATATGTTTGGCTATAGCTAGCAGTACTTTGGGTTCTCCTCAATGATTGACTGTACATAGAGGGTCTTGTGTGTGTCAGACTGTTTTTTTTATTTTACAGTAATTTAATTTAATAAGTAAGTAACACAGATTCCACTGGAGTCACCACACGAAGACGATCACTGGAGATAAAACCTTCTTTATTAACGAACAAAAACACAAGCGCTTTCACGTAGCTATACTACGCTTCTTCAGGTGTAAAAAACATTAAATATGACAGGTTTATATACTGAAATTTTTGGCGTTCAAACCAACTAGTTGAACAGTAATTAAACAATTAAGTAAATTATTACATTTTTCTCCTCAATATCCCATTTAAAAGAACAGCGTAAAAATGTCATAAGCTCAATGAAAGCCACTACATAAAAGTCATAAGTAGACTATATAAAACAACAGCGGGACTAATCGCTGTTTAAAAACATGACTAGCTGAAACAGCTGTCTCACAAAACTATATAACAATGCATGATCATGATTAAGACAAAAAACAAAACATACTACATGTGAAAGAACTATATATCAGTATACAGATGTAACTATACCTTCTTTCAAGATTGATTCTAGAGTCGCTATCTAAGTGCAAACAATCCCTAAAGGCGACATCACAAGAGAGCACATAAGACCTAAAAGAAAGACTGTCCTGCAGTCAGGACTGATCCAACATATGCGAACAATATACTACAACAAAGGGCAATCCAAGCGTAAACAGCAACAGCAGCTTACTCACCCATGCTGTCTGTATATAAACAAGAACTGCAAATACTGCATCTGTTGATATGTCGTCAAAAACAACTTCCCAACCTCAAAATGCCTTCATGCTGCATGTCAATTAAAATTCTTTAACCGTACTGATGCCGAGTGACCAATCAACTCAACTACAGCATCAGGTTAATATACTAAAAAATAAAAAATAAAAAGTCAGTGATGAAAATAATAAACGTAAACCCGCGGAGAAACCACTCCGCCTCTACAGACATGCGTGCAACAGACAGCCCTGTCAAAGCGCTATAGGACCAGGCTAGAATACTAAAATCTACACCCAGATCCAGCTCTACCCAATCAAAGTTCGCATATTGCGAGCTAAAGTGCCACGTTGATAGCACTATAAATATACTGACAAGCTACAATAATATATATAATGCTAATAGAAGATAAATATGAAAATAAATACAAATTCGGTAGAAACATCTACCGTCATGGATAATAAATAAAACATCAAAACATTAAAGTCCACACCAAGCATAAAACAAAAGCTACAACAAATATGAACAAAAACCATAACATTAAAACGAAAAATATATAGACTAATTCAAACAGTGGCCACACAGATAAATACCTAGCATGAGACCTACTAAAAAAAAGTGTGATTATTATATGACACGTAATTAACTGGAGGCACATTTAATGCCAAGTATCCAAAACAAATGGGAGGTGTAAAAGAGGGTTCAAGCATAGAACAATGTCTGACAACAACACTGACATAAAGATGAAAGTATGAGGACGGCAACCAAAAGCTATGGTTGCTTAAAAATAACGACCATGCACATAGGACACTGAATGTCAAGATCTAAAAACATGGCTCAGTTGCTACTGGCTTCAAATTTAGACATATAAAAAAGGGATGTATAAAAACCTGGTCACACAATCAGGGAAAACCATTAACCCATAAAAGGTGAATGAACCCTAAGATATGGGAAAACATCCTGAGTCCAATGGAGGACATAATGAGTATAACTAGGCATTAATAAAATAGAGTGTTTAACCAACCTTATTCAGCCATAAGTGTGGACAAAAAGATAATGAGAGACCTGGATACATCCTCATGCCAAATAACATGACATGTATGTCGGTGTTATAGCTTCCTGTTGTTAAGAACCGGTTTAATAGACACATATTGATTAATGCCTGGATGTAAGTGCGCCTTCAATGTAAGTATCCATTTAAGTTCCCTAACAGCCAACTGGTTCATATTGTCTCCTTCCCTGCTGCTAATGACGAGCAATTCCAGGACCATAAAACTAAATCTATGTGTATTAAATTCTACTACGTGTTTGGCCAGGGCTTTCTTGATATCGTAGCAGTGGTTATATATCCTGTCACGAAGTCTCCTCTTCGTGAGGCCTACATAAAAGGCTTCACAGGAGTCACATGTTGCTAAATAGATTAAGTTAGTGCTGTTGTAATCACTATAAAACCTGGGTATAAATGTAAAAGACCCATCGGGGTGTGAAAAACTAACATTTTTGGAGACATAGGGACACATGTGACAAGACCCACAGGGGAACGTCCCCTCTATGTCTCTGAAGTTATTGCCTAAAGGAAACGTCTGTTCTAAACATAAGATTTGTTTCAGGTTATGGCAAGTCTTATAGCTAAACCTTGGGCAATTGCCCACAAGTTGCTTGGTAAATGGATCAGTAATCAGGACATTCCAATTTCTAGTAATGATTTTATTGTGATGGGCAACATCACTAGTATACTGGGTGACGTAACTCAATCTATCAGTAAATCTACCTTTCCTCATTGAGTAAGGTAGAGGAGTATTCACACCTGGAACAGAATCGTCTGTCCTGCCCAAAACCTTCAGGATAACTTCCTGCTTACAATCATTTACTAGTTTTGGGGGATAACCCCTTTCTTTAAATAAATCTTCCAAATTGCTGAGTTCTGAAAATAAGATATTCCTGTCACTACATATTCTGCAAATTCTATACATTTGACTTAGGACTATTCCTTTAAAGGTGAACCTGGGGTGCATGCTCTTAAAGCGTAACAGTGTGTTCCTCCAGCTGGGTTTTCTATATAAAGAGGTGACTATCCTGTTGGCTTTAAATTCCAACTTGAGATCCAAAAAATGTGCCTGATAGGAGGAAATTTCAGCTGTAAACCTTAGAAACGTAGAGGTTGCTTCTAGTTCTGAAATGAAATTCAGACATTCTGCTTCTGTCCCCTCCCACACAAACAGAACATCATCAACAAACCTCTTGTACATTCTAACTTTATTGTAATCTAAATGTTTGAATAGATGATTCAGCTCCCAATGATGGACTACCAGATTAGCGTAACTATTCGCACAGGGGGTGCCCATGGCAACCCCCCATTTCTGCAAATATAGCTGATTCTGGAACAGGAAGACATTGTTGTCAAGTATCATCTCAAGGAGGCAGTTAATTAAAATTTGTCTATTGCTGCTGTAACCAGAATTGGTAACAAGGATCTCTCTGATGGCCTGAAGTCCCAGATCATTGGGAATGCTGGTGAAAAGGTTCTTAACATCCATAGTCACTAATAATAAATTATCTACCCTTCCATCTGGCTCAAAACCTTTAAGAAACTCAATAAGTTGATAAGAATCTTTCAAAATGACAGGGATATCATCCACCAAAGTTCGTAATAACCCTTCCACAAAGGAAGAGATGGTGGAAGTTATCCATCGTTCACCAGATACTATAGGTCTCATTGGTACTGGTTTAATGCCCTTGTGTATTTTGGGTAGACCTTTAATCATCGGAATGATGGGAAACTCTATTGAGAAGTACTCATATAATTCACAGCTTATCTGGCCACACATCAAGAGGTCATAGAGGTTATCATGCAACAATTTAACAATTTTCTTGAGCTTGTCTCTACTTATTATTTCATATACTTCATCATCTGATAACATACTAATCATAGTATCTAAATACTCTGATGAATTCATGATAACCACTGCCCCACCCTTGTCAGCAGGCTTAACTACAATGTGTTCATTATTTTTCAGGGATTGAATAGAACACTGTTCATCTTTGTTTACATTAAAAAAACAACACCTTTTCTTTTTGGACCCAAACCATTCATAGAAATCATTCTCACACATTTTTAGGAAGCTCTCCACATTGTGTGGCATTATAGGAGTAAAACTGCTTTTAACTCTAAAAAATTCTTTAAAATGCTAGAATCCATAACACTGTTATCCTTAAACAAAATCTTTAGTGAGACATTACGACAAAATAACCTCAAATCTACTAAAACATTGCTCAAAAAGCTAGCTTGTGAAGGAATAAAATTAAGACCTTTCTCCAGTAAAGACAAATCTGAATCAGACAAAACATAATCTGAAATATTACACACTAAAGAGTTCAAAATTTAAATAATTTAATCTAATCTTTGAAGGCTGAATAGCTGAGGCGCTAAGTAATACATTTTCTGTATATTGTGGTATTTTTTTTTCAGACTGTTTGACCAACCTGGAGGTGTGTGTGTTTGTCACACATTTATGTATGGCCTACCTCATTTCACTTGGATGGTCACATGTTAGGGTCAGGATGTTCCATAGGATGAGTGATCGGGGGGTTGTTACTCCCCATGGCTATGGCCCAGGGTTCTGTTGGTGCAAACATGTCACCATCTTCCATGGTTAGGCCTGCCTGCAGTGAGTGCATTCCCATGTTTAAACTCCTAGCCCTGCCTGTCGACTGTACAGAGTATCACAGAATGTCCATGTCCATGACTCATATATCTTTTTAGTTATCCAAACAAGTGTGGTTTTCCAGCAAAAGTGTTTGGCAAGTCACTTAAGGTTGAAGTCAGATATTACTGACATTTGACATTGCAGTTTCAGATTTCGTACCCATCAGACATTCCATGCTAATACAAATCATTCCACCAACTTTATAACATTATTAGGGCAGAATTTCACAGGTGTCCTTCTCTTTGGACCTTCATCACCCCATTATTTATGGCTTTGTCCAGATTTGTGGCTCCTTGAGGCTAGCAGATTTGCTCCTAGCAGTTATCAGCATGGCCTTTCTTTGCATTTTGTGGACTGTGTTATGTTGGTGTTATGGACCCCATGACACTCCCTAAAGGGCACTGTGGGTGAAGCATAGGCATTTGCCAGAGGTCTATAGGCCAGGTGTGACAGATGCAGGCCATCATTTGCAGGGCAGTCCATTCTGATGATCATATGTTCCCCGGCTGCCGGCAGGAGACACCCCTGGGATGGCACCAATAAGTTGACTGTGGGTGTTACTGACAACTGCTTTCTGTTACTATTGTGCCATCACTCTGGTGACAGCTGGATGCTGCTTAAGGCTAGGAACATGTTACTTCATTTCTATGGGACTATGGGGGGTGACACAATTGTACACAATACACATCTGCACAGACTATGCTGATATTTGCTTAACATTTTGGTCCCATTTAGTATAGTGGTATACCCTATCTTTCAGACTACAGGCATAACAGTATCAACCACAGGTCAGGTTATTTTGGCATAGACATTTGTAGTTTCAGACTTCTTACCTTTCAAAGCCATACTGCCACTGCCAGACCTGCTGTGATATCACTGTGTAAAAGTCTGTGGGTGGGGATTTCATAGATTTTGCCATGTGGAGGCCTTTGCCAGGCATTTATGTATGGTTTTCTACAGCTTATCTGCTGTGTGGAGTTGGTGGTGGGTATGGGACCCCCACTTTGATATCTATGCATGTGACCTATGACCCCTCCAGTTATTTGGCTCACCACATATACTGCAGTGGTATTTGTCAACTAGGGTGGTACTGCATGGTGTGGGTAGGGCAGTACAGGGCATACACTTCCTGCTGTCCCACAGAGCTGTCAGTTGTTTGCTGCTATCCCAGTTAGCCATCCAATTCCCTTACATGCTTGATCAATACCATAGATATGCTATGAGAAAATTCCACTCCATTATATTTTGGTACAGACACTGGCTTACCTTGTGCCTGCAGCTGTTGTGAGGGTGGTGCTTGAGGGCTGAATATGTTCGATGCACGCAATACACTGTCTATACATGGTCAGGTATAGGTGGTGCGATGTTTGGCATACATTTTTCTGTGTGTGTGAGTCAGAAAGAGAGAGCGAGAGAGAGATCAGTCCCTTGTGCCCTACAGTGTCAGTGTCAGTGTATGTGCTATGCTTTGCCTCTGCATACTGGACATGCCTCTGTCTGCCTACAGGGGCAGGCTCAGGATGTTCCTCTGTGCCACTGGTGGCCTTGGCAATGTTAGGGGGCTGTGTGGCCCTGCCACATTTTGTTCCTGCTGCAGCTGTTTCTGCAGTCTCATATTGTGTAGCATTGTACATACTTTGAACATGTGTGCACATGTGGCTAGAGAGTACTGCAAGGCTCCACTGGATATGTCAAGGTAGCAGAACTGTGACTTGAGCATCCCAAACACATGCTCTGTAATGATCCTGGTTTGTGTGTGTGCCTCATTATGGCATTCTTGTATGGGTGTGTGTGCATTTCTGATGTGTGTCATCAGCCATGGCTCCAGTGTGTAGCCAGCATCCCCCACCAGCTGGCCATATGGGATGTCCCCACTGGCAAATGCCCAGTACAGCTGTGATGAATGCCAAATGTGGGAGTTGTGATAGCTTCCAGGGCTGCCAGCACACACATTCATGATAATGCTCTGGGTATCACACATGACCTGGCAGTTGATGGAGGGGAAGCTCTTGCAGTTTATGCAGACCCCACCCCATTCACCATGTGGTGCTTTGATGTGGATGTGTGTGCAGTCTATGGTACCCAGTACCTCTGGGTAGTCTGCTACATAGTGGAAGAGACACATATTGCTGGCCCTTTCCTCACAGGTGATGTGGAAGTGAATGTGCTCAGCGACATGTGTTTGCATGGCATCCAGGAACTGGTGGGGTATCCTGAATGCAGATGCCATGAGACCCCTATGATATCCCCAGTTGGTCTTTGGAAAGTACCAGTAGCTAGTATTCTTAGGGCTACACATACCTTGGTATCCATTGGGATGAGTTCCCCTCTGTTGGTTCTGGCTCTGAGGCAAGGCTGGCACAGCTCAACAAGTTGCTGAAGTATGTCCCTGTCCACCCTGTATCACTCTATCTCCAGAACATGTAGCCCCTGGTAGGCTACCCTGGGTCTGAACACTCTTCTCCTCCTCCTCAGTCTGAGTTGGTTGTCAGCATTTTCCTCCTCACCACCCTCAGTCTCTAGCACATGCTGATATATCAGAGCAACAGCAGCCGCTAACATGTTTTGTTAGATTTGTCAGTTTAAAATCCCCCCAAATGTGTACACCAGTGGTGTAGAGTTTGTGGGAAAAGCTAGACAGAAAGGTGTTTGTATAGTTTATAGTATGTGCTGGGCTGCTGCCTGTGTAATTGGCTGATTCTGATACATTCCACCTGCTAGCTATGCTTGTTCTCCTTGATTGCCTTCCTTCTACAGTTTCCCTTTTCCATTTCCTCACCGTTTAAGCCCTGATGGGTGCCGTGCATTCCTTTGCTCAAATGTCAACAGTTCTGCTATCCCCTTTGTTTTTTTTTTTTTTTTTTGTATTTTTTTTTTTTTGGTGTTTTAGGGCCGGTGCATGCCGTGCACACCCGTTTTGCTAAAGTAAATAATTTTCAGCAGAATTGTCCCTTCCTAAATGCGAACACACTCTGCATTTCATGGAATAGGGAAATGCAGCCTCGGACACACCCCCTGCCTTAGCTGTGCTTAGCTAAGGACAAACATGGGCCACTGAGCTCCAATGTGCTTACAGCATTCATGACACACACCCTTTTCATGTCAGCTGGTCCTCCTGTCTACACCATGGTGTTGGAGCACCTACTTGGTTAGGTGTTGTCTGACACGTAGAAGAAATGTGTGATTCAGTATAAATATCCTCATTTGCATACCCCACTGCCTTACTCCTGAGTTGCCACAGTTACACTGAGCCTTTGCCCTTAGCAAACACTATTCCCTGGTATTGTTTTCATTCTGCATGCCATTGACTATTATGGCAAAATCTAGATTTCTCTCAAAATTGATTTTTTCCCTTTTTTATATTTGTGGCATAATGCCATTTGTGCACCACTGCTCTATGCTTAAATAGCTGAGATTGGCCAAAAAAAAAAAAACGTTTATTTTACAAAAAAATAAACTATTTTTCATGCCATTGGCCATTTATTTGGTCATTGGCTTGCCTAATTAAGGGACTACGTGCTTTTTTTTGAGGATGTCATGCCTCCATTTTCTATTATGCATAAATGGATTCGGCTAGTAGCTGAATACATTTCTGCACCATACACTGTTCCTGCACGGAGACCTGCCTACTTCCTCAATCGCTAATTCAGCTCATTTGCATGGTTTTCACCAGCAAATAAGCTGATTAGCATACTGCAGGGCTTTCTGTGCAGGAAGAGTGTAGGCAGGCTTGTGGATGTCAAAATGGCATGTTCCTGGATCTCTCGGTGGTCATATTCCATGCAGCAGTGCCTATACTGCTCCTGCACAGAGATTTCAACTTTGTCAACCCTGGCAATGATGTGCTCTCAGTCTATATGTCCATCTCAACTCTGCCTGTTTTGTAGCATTGGTCATATCCCCTCTCCTAACACTAAGGGGTATAACATCTAACAATGAGAACATAAAAATATGTTTCTCTCCTTTCTCAATCATGTGTTTAGCAATGGCACTGTAGGTTAAACCTCTATGTGCACAGTAAAGATGGTCTCCCATTCTCTCCCTTAAATGCCTATTTGTTTTACCTACGTAAAACTGATTACAGACTGTGCATAGGGCAACGTACACTAAGTTCTTTGTATTACAGTCAGCCTTTGCCATAACTTTATATGTTCTGCCAGAGTTTGATGTACAAATATTGTTGATTCATTGATTAAATGACAAAAAGAGCAAGTTCCACATTTCCTCGTGTCATCTTCCCCTGTATTATCTAATGTCTCTCCACCATTCCTAGGATAACAAAGTTTACTTTTCAAAGACTGTTTATTCTTGCAACCAAAAAGTGGACTGGGTCTCACTAACTGGGCTATACCTGGTTCCACTTGTAACACATGCCAATGTTTCTGTATTATATTCCTAATACCCCAATCATCTGTAGAATAGGTAAGTGAAAATGGTATCCCTTTACTTAAGCTATCCTTTTTATGATTACATGTATGGGGTAGTAAAAAATAAGGTTTTCCCAGGCTATCCCTGCCCCTTTTAACTTCTCATGCACTAATGTAATGCCCATTCCTTATAGTCTCTTATTAAAAACTCTTTCTTAACAATGTCTAATCTTTCTTCTAGTTCACTATCACAAGTAGCGAGCCTGCAGTTACTTAATGCTTGTCCCTTCAAAATACTTTTAAAGACATGCTTAGGATGCATGCTTTCATTATGTAAATAAGTTGGGTGATAGCATTCCTACAGCTGATCTAGTCCAGTAATTTCTATCATAATATATTATGTTATTATAGATGACATAGCTGTACCCATCAATGTTTTTGTTTTTTTTTTGTCACCCCTCCACCACCATACCCCTTGGCAGCCGATGTATACACTCACCAAACTAAGACAGTGATATTCTAGCCCCAAATATATCTGTACATTCACTTATGTGCAATGATGATTACAGTATCATACATCACCAGGTCAAGCATAACACCTTATGAGACATGTTCTACAGTTAATCTCAGCATTGTAGCAGTCTTGACTTCTTCTTTCCATCATAAAATATAGGGGATAGTGTTGGCATTTCAGTACCATATTTCTGAGATAGTTAATCCAACACTAGAGTCATTATTTATCAGGTCAGCTCTTTATACTCCTCTTTTAATGAGCTATCCAAATAACTAGCCAACTAAGCTGAAGTGGAGGACTAAGTGCAGCATGCATGACAAGCTTTCTGTCTTGAGTAGGCTCAGCTTTAGGTCATTATATATGTTGAAGGTATAACTTTGTGCATAAATAACTGTGTCTTTATGATAATGTGGGTGGATTAAGTTAGCAGAATGTTAAATATCTTTTCACATATTTTTTAGTTTCTTAACACTGTTATTTTATGCATCAATTACCCATTTATGAGCTAGCATGTGTTTAATTGCTATCATTTTGAATTCAGTCCAATTGATATTCTTTATGTCCCCCCATTTGGATGCTATGTATATTTTCATTAATAAAAATAATGTGATATGTATGGTTGCTTGATTATGGGATATTCCTGGGAGGTGGGGGGTATGAAGTAGTGTATATTCCCATGTAAGAGTTGCTTTTTCATAGCCTTGTTTTGGATTTGGATTTTTAATGAGTTCCATAATTTAAATACGCATCTGCAGCTTCAAAACATATGAGTTAGATCTGCTTCCTGTGACCTACAATGTGGACAGTTTGGTGAATTAGAAGAATTAAATTTGTGCAATACTGAGGGGGTAAGATATGCATTGTTGTTAATCATGAGTTGTGTGTAAGTTAGCTTTCTCAAAGACAATGCTTTATGTGTTAATGTTAAAGCTTGATTTAATTGTTGTTCCATTATTGTTGAGTTATGTTTAAGCTAATAGTTAGAAATAAGTATATTGTCCTGGAATTTGATCTCTGCTATTAATCTGTACATGTTGTATATCACTTTTTTCCCGGATACCATTGTGTTCCATAGAGTTTCACAAGTGTTTATATCCAGCTTGTTTAACTTGGTGTTTTGAAAGTGTTTGGAACATACTTCTCTAATTTGTCTCAAATTAATTGGTTTTGGTAAATTAAGTTGAGCTCTCAAGTCTGTAATTGTATATTTGCAGTAAGGATAGAGATCTTGAATTCTCAAGTCTTTTAATAAAGGGTAGTTGTTAAGATTTATCATTGAGTTGTTGATTTTTAAGTTTGGGTTATTATGGATTGGTTGAAATAAGTCAATTGCTGGCCCAAGATCTGGGGAAGTGAGCAACATTTGAAGTATAATAATGAAGTGTTTTAGAGGGTCAATGATCTTATAAGCTGTTATATCTTTTGTGGTTAGAAAAGGAAGACCTCTAGGATTAATTTATAGTGATTTGATATAGCTGTGATATATTTTCAGCCAGACAGGAAATCATTTGTTGGTTAAAGGGACAAATTCAGATATCTTTAGTATTCTGCTATTATTGATAATGGTATAGTATAGTTTAAAATCTGATAAGTTTAAAACCCCTTTTAGCTTTGGTAGAGATAGTTTTTGGTATGATATTCTTGTTTTTTTTGGCTCCCAAATGAACTTGGCCAGGAACGTGTGTATTTGTTTGAATAATTTGTTATGTATTACCACTTTTGTGGTTATAAATTTATACATAACTTTGGGAAGAATATTCATTTTGATTATCAAGACCTTGGATAAGAATGGTACTTTGAGACTGTTCTATCTGTTGCAGTCTAGCATTATCATATTCCATTTATTCAGTATGTTATTCTGATAAAAATCTTTTTTGTTTTGGAAAAACATAATCCCAAGGTTTTTGGTTGAGTCTTTTATTTTAAGAGCGTCTAAAAGTGGATTAATGATAATAGTTTGGGAGAATTTAAGGGGAAAATATTGTTTTTTTCTTAAATTAAGTTCATAATTAGATATACTTGAGAAATAGTAAATTGCTGTTAGTAATTTGGGTATGTCAATGCTGAGGGTGGTGAAGTAAATGTTTAAATTGTTGGCAAAAGTTGTGTAAACGATTTTAGAGTTGAAGATAGATGGAGGGTTATGATATGTTATCTGCTTAATGTACAGGAACAGTATTTTGAGGTATAGATTGAATAAGAAGGGGGATAAAGGGCATCCTTGTCTCATCCCATTTTTAATCTTTATTCTGTTTGATAAAGTTCTGTTAATTATATAGGTTGGTATAAGGGGTTTTATGCATTCTTTTAATTATTTGTATAAATTTGCTAGGGAACCCAAAATAACGTAAGAATTGAAGTAAAATAATGATATTCACTATCAAATGCTTTATGGGCATCAACCACCATTGTGTATATGGGAGTTTTCTTAATGTTTGCAAAGGTTATCATGGCTTCAAGAGTTAAGGTATTATCAAACGTCTGTCTAGATGGAGTAAAATCTGATTGTTCAGGAGAAATAATGTTGGTTATAATGTTCTTTAGTCTATTTTCTGGAATTGAAGTAAGATTCTTGCTGTCTATATTTAGTAATGATATTGGTCTGTATCAACGAGGATCTGTAGGATCTGATTGTTCTTTCAAAATAAAAATATTTTCTGAAACATTAAAGTGTACATCATTTATTTTGTTGTTTATTATGTAATTTAGTACCTGCTGTAATATTTTAGCAACTAGTGGTGTGAACCATTTCTAAAATTTTGGTGCGAGGCCATCTAGACCTGGTGCTTCATTAGTTTTTAGATTTTTAATTGTGCTGATGATTATTTTTGTTGATATTGGGTTTGTTAGATTATTTTGTTAGTTAGTATGTAGTTGCCAGAAGACTGTTATCTTGAAAGAAAGCTTCCCTGTCCATTTATGAAAATGACAAAGATTGTTCTCCATAAATCTGAGTATAAAGTTGTTCAAAATGGTTTATGATAGTCTAGTTATTTAAGTATGATTTGTTCTGGTGGTAAATTTCTGTGTGGATTTTTGTAAAGCAGTTAGTCTCGCTAAGGCCCTAGATGGCATTTGAATAGTCTCAGTGTATTTGGCCAAATTTCTCATTTCGTTAAATGATACATTTCTTATCTCTTTTAGTTATAATTCTTTTTGTGTTTTTCTTAGGAGGTCTTTGGTGTTTTCGTTAGGAGCTGACATTAGTTCCAATTCTAATTGCTTTATTTTTTCTTTTAATACAAATTCTTCCTTGGAGAATAATTATTTATAGTGCGTTGCTTTGTTAATCAAAAGGCCTCTGAGCTGAGCTTTTGTTGAAGCCCATTCAATGCCTAGTGATAATTATAAATTGACTAGATTTAAAATTAGGGAGTTTAGTAGAGTAGTTATTCCTGTTACCACATCTTGCTTAGTTAAGAGATTGTAATTCAACATCCAATTGTATTTTCTGTTAGATTGTTGTTGTTTATTGTCCCATTCAATGTAAAGTGTGATTTTTGAGAGGTTGGAAAAAAAATCTGGTATGTGTATGTGTTGTGACTTTTATGTTAAGGAATGTTTTAGAGATTAGAAAGAAATCAATCCTCGACCACATTTTGTGACATTGTGACATTGTGAATAGAAGGTTAAGTTTTCTGTTTTATTTGCTCTCCCAGAATACTTAAAGGGATCAAATAGTTCGAAGTCTTGTTTCAGTTCCCTAATTGCTAGTATGGCCTGTTTGTTATATATTTTATTTGGGTAAGATTTATCTTTATCGGGATTTTGATAAGAATTCCAGTCATTATCTGCTAATTGTCTACATAGGAACCCTGCAATATAAACTTGGTCTCTCAAACTGCCATTACGGCATTGGCGTAGCTATTGGCACACGAGGTGCCCATAGCTATGCCATTAGACTGCCAGTAATGATCTTCCCCAAAAACAAAGACATTGTTCTCTAACATGATACTTAATAGCTGACTCACTTGCTCTATAGTGTGTGACTCAACCATGAAGATCTCCCTTAAAAAGGTGCAGATGCTCTGTATTCCTACATCATTCGGTATCACTGTAAATAAAGAAACTACATCAAGGGTTACCATATATATCTCCTGCATCACTTTAATATCCAGTGTATACTTATACAAATCAGTCAAGAAATGTTCCGTGTCCCTTAAAATATACTGTATATTGTTAATCTTAGGTCTCAAGAATTTTTTTAAGTACAGTTCTGTGCACCAATTTCTTTCAGATACTATCGGGTGCATGAGGGACACCTTAAGCTTTTATGAATTTTAGGTAACCTTTGGTTAACAGGGGTAGTATGATACTCAACAACTATTGCAGGGTCCCTATGTAGACAGAGTTTTTTTTTAAGGAGGTTTGTAGATGACCTCTTCATTTTGTGGAGAGTAACAGTGAAGAACTAAAGGAATTTGTACAATATATTAATCAAACCTCAACATTTTTGAAATTTACATATACATACTCTATGGAAATAGTACATTTCTTAGATGTCAGTGTTGAGAAGAAAATTGATGGCACTGTGATTGCTCGATTACATATGAAAGAATGTCATGTGAACCATCTCTTAGCTATAGATAATATGCACCCCCCATATATTTTTAGAAATGTCATTCAGAATCAATTTTATAGAGCTTTGAGACTGAATGTGACAGATGAAGTCTGTTCATCAAGTTGAGCAAACTAGTAGTGACTTACTAGAAAGGGGCTATAATGTTAATGACATAGAGAATAGCATCAAGGAGGTGAGCAAGTTGAGATGCTCACAGGCTAAATCATACTTTTCTAAGAATAAAGATACCAGAGAGGGTCACTGTGATGGGCAGAAAGATAAAACTAGAGAAAATAAACACATTAGAATATAATTCTATCATTCCAAAGATGCATGGATGTATAAGAACGTGATAGAGAAACATTGGAACATAATGAAACTAGATAAGAACATCAACAGTTTAATAGATGTGGAACCTAGGTTTTCATTGAAGAAATATAAATCAGTGAAAAGACAGTTATGTCAACCTAAGGTTAATGACAGGAAGCATGGCCCTACAGGGTCAGCTATAGAAAAAGGTACCAAAATGTGTGGCAGATGTAATTTCTGCAAATATATAAATAGTAGTTCTAGATTTGATCATCCAGATCAATTAAAGACATATGAGTTTGATATTAAAGCTACCTGTGAAACAGAGCATCTAGTTTATTTGGCCCATTGCACAATGTGCCACACTTTCTATGAAAGGAAGACAGATAGGTCACTGAAGGAAAGAATACGTGAACATATTTATGCCCTCAATAAAAAGAACAAAGGGACACCTTAAGCTTTTATGAATTTTAGGTAACCTTTGGCTAACAGGGGTAGTATGATACACAACAACTATTGTAGGGTCCCTATGTAGACAGAGTTTTTTTTTTTACGGAGGTTTGTAGATGACCTCTTCATTGTGTGGTGAGTAACAGTGAAGAACTAAAGGAATTTGTACAATATATTAATCAAACCTCAACATTTTTGAAATTTACATATGCATACTCTATGGAAATAGTACATTTCTTAGATGTCAGTGTTGAGAAGAAAATTGATGGCACTGTGATTGCTCGATTACATATGAAAGAATGTCATGTGAACCATCTCTTAGCTATAGATAATATGCACCCCCCATATATTTTTAGAAATGTCATTCAGAATCAATTTTATAGAGCTTTGAGACTGAATGTGACAGATGAAGTCTGTTCATCAAGTTGAGCAAACTAGTAGTGACTTACTAGAAAGGGGCTATAATGTTAATGACATAGAGAATAGCATCAAGGAGGTGAGCAAGTTGAGATGCTCACAGGCTAAATCATACTTTTCTAAGAATAAAGATACCAGAGAGGGTCACTGTGATGGGCAGAAAGATAAAACTTGAGAAAATAAACACATTAGAATATCATTCTATCATTCCAAAGATGCATGGATGTATAAGAAAGTGATAGAGAAACATTGGAACATAACGAAACTAGATAAGAACATCAACAGTTTAATAGATGTGGAACCTAGGTTTTCATTGAAGAAATATAAATCACTGAAAAGACAGTTATGTCAACCTAAGGTTAATGACAGGAAGCATGGCCCTACAGGGTCAGCTATAGAAAAAGGTACCAAAACGTGTGGCAGATGTAATTTCTGCAAATATATAGATAGTAGTTCTAGATTTGATCATCCAGATCAATTAAAGACATATGAGTTTGATATTAAAGCTACCTGTGAAACTGAGCATCTAGTTTATTTGGCCCATTGCACAATGTGCCACAGTTTCTATGAAGGGAAGACAGATAGGCCACTGAAGGAAAGAATATGTGAACATATTTATGCCATCAATAAAAAGAACAAAGTGAATGCCCTGACCAGACATACTACCAATAATGACAGGGAACGTTTTTAAATTTTTATAGGGAGAACTTATGAGAGTATAAGATGGAGGGATTTACGGAACATCACTTAAGAGCTTGACGCCAAGTGGACAGTAAGACTAAGGGCCGATAGAGGCCATGAACTAAATGAATATACACCCCTGTGTCCTAAGTTAAAGTCTAAGCAGCTTTTTAGATAAGATGTACAGTTGAATTATTTGTATGACAAATGACTGATTTCCTGTTATATGTGTTTCGGATGACCTAAGTGAACAATGAAAGCATGTGTAAATTAAATATATTTCTGTGTTTGTGAATTTAAATGTCATGAAATTTTAAGCTAAGACTTAGACATTTTTATAAGTAGGATTTCAGAAGATCATATATTTTGATGTTATAATTCACTTATCAGTATGCATTTTAAAGAACGTTGCTTTAAGTTAAAAGTGACTATTTACATCAGAATAATGCATTGGTTGTTTTTAATCATGTGTCCCAAGAGGGCATATATATAAACTAGGGGTTGTTTTAAAATGTATTATTCGTGAAAAAGTGGGGTTACCCACGAAACACTTGTGTCGAATAAAGATTTTTATATTGGATTCTACAGCCATCTCCAAGTCCTGTTTTTTTGCCTTTTATTCTGGATTAGTTTTGTGCAGGACAAGTGAGTTCTAAAGTTTTGGTGGCTGTTTTGTGCTTGATATACTTCTAAAGTTATGTTATGTGAGAGGTTTCTCAACAATTAAACCTACAATATGAGATACACAATTTAAATCTCTTTATCTAATAATTGTAGAGTATTGCTAATTCAGGTACATCAAAGCATGTAAAAAAAGCAATATGTATAGAATAGCTTCTATTTAGTGAATTACTTTTCAAGCTTTCAAGCTAGTGTCAAATATTACTTTGCAGTCTTTCCTCCCAAGCAGCAAAAGGCTGTCAGATTTAAGGTATTCTGCAAGTATTACAGAATAAACTAATTTAAACTGGTTTTGATTCAGTACCGTATGGTGTTCAGAAAAGCTGGGAATCATGTCCGGACATTCTAATTATTATAATCCTGTTGAAATTTTGCTTCTCTGGACCTCCAAAGCTTCATTTCTGCATATTGAAGTTTTTGTTGCCAGACCTTGTTTTTTCCCAATGTCTATGGCCTCAGGTTACTTTGTAGGGGGTGGACAATTCAATGTAGAGTCCTAGGAGGTTGTAATCTTTAAATTGGTCCACCCAGCAAACAAAAATGCATTTTCAGTTCCTACTGCAGTATTTTAAGTTCCCTACTCACCTCGTGGTCAGCCGTGGCATTTTAGAGGCCCAGCAAAGCAGGAGCCAGCTTAAATTAGAAGGACCCAGACTAAAGTGACTCCCAAATGGTCAGAAAAGCATTCAGAGCTCATTTAACTGAGACTTTTCTTTCATTTTGATTCCAGAGAGGGAATTTCTTTGAAAACTGTTTGAAAGGTTGCTTTAGCCTCCTTTGGGTTATCAACCTTGTATTTTCCATCCTGAACTTAGTTACTCTGGGTTAGCTGAAAGAGTTTTTTTTCCAGGTAAAATCAGAGAGCTAGAAATAGCAGTGCTTACAGAACTGCCGCCATCTTTGATCTGCCTGTATCTACCTTAGATACTCCTGAAATTATTATTAAACCATGTGATCACCTTATGCACTATTGCTCACACTGGCGGGGGGCTAAACTGTTGCACCATTGACCCCAACAGCAGTGCTAGGGGGATTGCAAGTAGAAGCTTCTGGGTTAGTGTGGCTCACTTCACATTAAGCAAAGTATGGATTACAGTTATGGGAGAGTTAAAGTGTCCCAGAGGGATGTCAAAAGTTGCAGTCTCCCACAGGGATGGCAGAGTTACAACATCCCACAGGGCTGGCAAAGCTACAGTGACCCACAGGGATAGTAGAGTTACAATGTCCCATAGCAATTGCAGAGTTACAGTGTCCCAGAGGGATGGCAAAGTTACAGTCTCCCACAGGGATGGCAGAGTTACATTGTAGCTCTGAGGGCTGTCAGAGGTACAATGTTCCACAGGAATAGCAGAGTTACAATGTCTCACAGCAATGGCAGAGTTATACTGTCCCAGAGGGATGGCCAAGTTGCAGTCTCCTACAGGGATGGCAGAGTTACAGTGTCCCAGAGGGCTGGAAGAGCTACAGTGTCACATGGGGATAGAAGTTTACAATGTCCCACAGCAATGGCAGAGTTGCAATGTCCCAGAGCCACCGACTCTGTAAAATTATTAGTTATCAGAGGAAGGTAAGTAGAGGAGGTAGACCCACAAAACTGGCAAATTTAGGTGATTGTCTCAGTTATGCCACAGACTTGGATGTTCAAGTTGTAAGAGAGCTTCAAGATCAGGCAGTTTATTACTAAGGAATTTGGTATTGAGAAGAGCATTCATCAGAAATAGGATTTGCTCTGGTTTTATCTACTATGTCAGGTTGTTCATTAATTGAGGTTTGACTGAAAAAGAGGGCCAGTAAGCAGAAGCTATGGAAAGAGATGTACAGGCCATGCCTTTTGAGGCTGTCTACCATTCTACCATCACATCACAGGCTGACACATACTGAACCTTTCACCCCAAAATAACACTGTTTAGCCAATTGCTGAACACAACTATCTTTTCTTTTTGTAGGCGTCATTCTTTGTGAAGGTAGGATTCTACTCATGAGCAGAATCTTGCCTGCATTAGGCACATGTGTTAGTGAGATACAAGATGTCTCTCTGTATGCTCCAAATGGTAGAGTGCCTTATATCTTTCATACACGTGTAGGATAGCACTAGGTCATATTCATATCTATCCAGTGTGAAGGACTGAAGAAATTTCATGTCATTGTGGATCATAGTACCAGAGAGACAACTAACTATTACCCTGTCCTACTCCAGCTTTGTAAATGCATAGTGAGTGTACCTGACAGTGGAGTGACCAATTTCTATGACATTTTTACTTCTACTTATGGACTTTGTGGTATTGGATATTTTACAGTTGGTACCCTGGAGACGCCTTTATTTGTGAGGGTGATGATGCTTTGTTAATCGATTTCTGCTGAGGCATTACATTTCTAGCTCTTGGAGACTTAGAAAGTGACCTATTGACAACCTCAGCATATGTTGGATCAGTTTATGCAGAGGTGTAGGTTGTAATATGTGGTACTAACAGACCATATTTTTAGGTGAGAGGGTGGTCAATTTATTGTATAGATACATACATACACTTCTCACACACTGTATCATGTATGTTTATTAAACAGTTCACTGTCTTTGAGCATTTGGCCGGTCCTACTCTAGTTAAATATATCATGTGATCTGAGGCTGGCAATAGAAGGGATACCAGTTGATTTTTCTTTCATGTTGGCTAGTTGGGTTTATGTCATGGGACAAATGCCAACAAACACTTAATTAGTAGAGTAATTGATTGTACAATGGATCATAAGTGCAAAAGGAAGCAATGTCAGTAGTAAAACCAGCAAGAAGATTAATGCAAGAAGCTGGTCATGAACAACATGAAATACATGTTAAGAATAACAATCTCAGCTATGAAAAGTTATATATTTATGTTTTGTATTATTCTTACCTATGCATAACAATATATGTACAAATGCCAACCCTTAAAAACCGGCACACTCAGCAATATATGCACTCAAAGTTCCATAAATGAGCCATACTGAGATCAAATACATATGTTGAAATCATAGCTAACTTTGCAACTGCTTTATGGTATGCACAGTATTACACTGAATGGATAAGTCCACAGTTTACAAAAAGTGATGTCATTGCAGAAATGTAAACCATTCTCTCGGGATAGTGGAGGATAACTGTAGATGTAATAATATAAGGTGATTAACAGAATGCATTGTCTTACAAAACTGACTAGAAAATTTCACATACATGTAATATCATTGTTATATGTAGCAGGTTCTCTTTGTAGAAATAACAATCAAAACTTCTCAAATAAACAAATGTTTCTCAGCCATCAATCTCTACAAAAAAGCCAATAACATGGGTATAGGAGGCTTTGAACAGACAATGTTCACATTTCCCAAAGAAAAACAACTTATATGTTGAGCTACATAGCAGTGTGCAATGCAGTGTAGAGATCTACTTGCAGTTACATATATGTGCATATCCCTACATAATATGTTCACTGTTGATATAATGAATAAGCAGAAATACTAGGCAAATATCCATCTATCTATATATTTCTATCTGTATCAGTTTCTCTATTTACCTATCTATCTCTCTGCCTGTCTGTCTAGTTACAATTGCATATACAGAGAGAAAGATGAAAGGACAGTGGGATATAAAAGCATACATATTTATAAATATATATAAAAAGAAAGAGAGAGATAGAGTAAATGTATGTGTGTGTATATATCTATATCTATATATATATATATATATATATATATATATATATGTATAATATATATATATATATATATATATATATATATGTTGCTACATCGAAAGTACATTAAATCAAAACGTACTACAACAAACTCACTTTCACGAAATTACGTTTTAGCGAAAATGCCCTTTTGAGAAAAAAATGTAAAAAAAATGACAAAAAAAACCTATAAATATAAAACACTACTCAAGTTTATGCAGGGGGCAAGCCCCCCCTGCACACCCCCCTACTTTAATATTCTCACTCCGAGATTGGACTACAGTGGGGAAAAGGGAATATTCCCTTATCCCCGCTGTACCACAATCTAAGCAACAGTTTGCTTAGTTGTACAATCAACAGTACATGTTGATGTACAACTAAATCTACACACAAACTCCGTGTTCTTTTTTTTAATTTTCTTTTGCGAAAGTGCATTTTCGCTAAAAAGCACTTTTTTAGCGAAAGTGAGTTCACTGTAGTACATTTTGATTTAACGTACTTTTGATGTAAAGACTAGGACCCATGTATGTATAATATATATATATATATATATATATATGGATCTACTTCATTTAATCGTACAACCAGAATGTCAATATACTACATATCAAGACTAAAATAGCAAAAGACCACACAGGCAACTCATTAGAAAGCAGAAAGCCAGAACATCGAACTATGTATGCAGAAAGGAGATTGCATACAGGACAAGAATTACAACTTCCTCAATAGTTTTCAGTGGAGATTGCGATAATGTATGGATTGGGAAATCTAACCTTTTCCCCATTGTAGTGTGATTTTGGAGTTGGCATATATAATTTGCAGGAGTTGTGGGGGGTGTTGAGGAGGTATAGTGTTGTTGTGTATGCACATACAGCTATTCTGTTAAGTTTAGACATACAGTATATGTAGCTTATGTAGTTTATGTAGTTATATTCTATTGTCAGTACTGGTTTAGCATTTTCTCAAAGCTTTGTTTTATAGATATGTCTGATGGAATCTGAGCTAGAAGAACCAATATCTGATATAGTGTTTTTGTTTTCTTTGATTTGTGTTATGCAGTAGAATGTCTTAAAGGCATACTAGTCTTTTTGAAAGTTTACACAACTTCAGTGATTGTTGTATGATATTTTCAGGCAGGATTATTTGAATTTTCGACATTGTAGGATTAAACTATTTTAGTCTTTGATATTTAGCACTTTGACCTTCTGGCTGGTTGATGAAATAAAGCAGATCTGTAGGGTCTATTTTATATCATCGGACGCTTAAAAAAGCGAACGCTGATTGATCGACCTAACTTAAGTGAAAGCTTGCAATCTCGAACTGTCTGATCAGCGATTTTTTTCCCAGGGAAAAAAATCGCTGATCCAAAACACATACACACAACACAAACACACCAAACAAACAGAAATCCACACACATACACCTAAAATCTGATACCTAACCCTACACTAAACTATGCACACACCACTAACTACCCACTTACCTTAACCCAAACCCTAACCCTAAGGTCCGTCACTATCGCATACTCACCTCACCCACTCCCTAACCCTAACTCACTTAAATCCGCCCTAACCCTCATGTCCACTCAATCGCACACACACCTAACCCGAGCCCTAACCCTAACTCACCTAAATCACCCTAACACTCACATCCACAGAATCGCACACTTACCTAAATACGACCAGTAACTTTCCACCATAACACTGAAAATACCGAAGCAACGGAAACGGACAACCGAATTCTTTCCCTAGGAAAAAATTTGAGTTTCTGCTGCTTCGATATTTTGCAGTTTCGTGAAAATAAGTTTGATCAATCAGCGTTTGCTTTTTTAAGCGTTCGAGGATATAATATAGACCCGATCTGTATATACACACATATACATATCTGTACATATATATATATATATATATATATATATATATATATATATATATATGGTCAAGGTCATAAGATCAAAGTTTGGAAACTTCAAGCCATTTAAATGGAGATCGCTGTACAGCACAAAACAGTATATTTACTGTTTTCACCGCTGTAGTGTGATCTCGGAGTTGGTATAGGTTCATAGGTAGGTACTAGGCTTCAGCCCGAAGGCATTTATAAGCCTAGCCAGAATTGTATTGGCTTTCGCTGCCCCCTTAGATTAGTTCCCTGTGCCTCTGTCCACCAGAGCCATTGAAGTGATCCCCATAGTAAACTTTCTATTTCCTATCCACTCGTCAAGGTTTCTCTTGAAGAGTGTTTGTGAGGAGCTCTGCCTAATGTAGATTGGAATCTTGTTCCAGAGCATGGGAAGTCTCTGGGACAAGAATATATCCCTCCAGCATGTCCTATTTATTGTTGTGGTGAGGTATAGATACCTAGAGCGTGTGGCTCAAGGGGATATGGTTTTCTTTCGGTGGAGCATGTCCATCAATTCTGGGTTGGAAATGGCCTTGTATGTCAGGCATAGATCACCTCAGAGTAGGTGGTATGCAACCGAGTACAGCTGGAGTTTCTTCAGTCGAGTTGCATAGGGCATCTGTTTGAGGCCAGTGATCCTCTTGGTGAGATACTTCTCTGGTATTTCCAGCTGTTGCAGTTGTCTTGTAAGGTACATCCCAAATGGGGCATTGTACTCTATGATGGCTCTGATGAGTGATGCATAGAGGGGCACAATGACCTCTTTTGATCTGGATGCAAACCCTTTTGTGATTAAGTGGGCCACATAGAAGGATTTTCTAACCACTTTGGCAATGTGATTATCAAAGGAGAGATTACTATCTATTTGGGTCCCCAGATCCCTTATTATGCATAGAGGGGTACAATGACCTCTTATGATCTGGATGCAAACCCTTTTGTGATTAAGTGGGCCACATAGAAGGATTTTCTAACCACTTTGGAAATGTGATTATCAAAGGAGAGATTACTATCTATTTGGGTCCCCAGATCCCTTATTATGCATAGAGGGGCACAATGACCTCTTTTGATCTGGATGCAAACCCTTTTGTGATTAAGTGGGCCACATAGAAGGATTTTCTAACCACTTTGGCAATGTGATTATCAAAGGAGAGATTACTATCTATTTGGGTCCCCAGATCCCTTATTATGCATAGAGGGGCACAATGACCTCTTTTGATCTGGATGCAAACCCTTTTGTTATTAAGTGGGCCACATAGAAGGATTGTCTAACCACTTTGGCAATGTGATTATCAAATGAGAGATTACTATCTACTTCGGTCCCCAAATTCCTTATTACATCTTCCGCATTTAGGGGGCTACCACCCATGTGGTAATTTGTGGGTACTTTGTTTTTTCCAAAGGGGATGAATATGCACTTTTTGGCATTTAGCTTGAGGCCATGGTTTTGACACCAGGTATCTGTCTCAGTGAGACCCTTATGGAGGGATGTCTGTATCAGCTGGAGAGTCAATTATAGCCCCTAGTTTGCAGTGATCTGCGAACTTCATCAGCTATAGACCTCCTGTGTTTGCCTGTACCTCTGAGAAGTATATGCTGAACAGGAGGGGGTCCTAGGACTGAGCCCTGGGGAATGCCACTTGTAACCAGTTTAGAGTCAGACCTAGCTCCCGCAACTTTTACCATGTGAGTTCTGTCCATGATCCAGTTGGCAACCCATCTTGTGATGTAAGAATTTATGTTCAGGCTGGTGAGCTTGTCTATAATCCCAGAATGGTGAATGGCATCGAAGGCCTTTGTGAGGTAAAGGTAGACTGTGTGGACCACCTTTCCCTCATCTATAGCCTTGGTAACTGTCTCAAAAAAGTCCACCAGGTTTAGGAGGCATGATCTGCCCTTAACAAAGTTGAACTGGGTAGGGTCCAGTGTTTGAAGGTTCCCAATGTCTCTGTTAATGAGATCCATGATGATGCACTCCATAGCCTTGCAGACCAAGCTAGTCAGGCGTATAGGGCGATAGTTCCCAGGGTCTGTTGTGACTCCACCTTTGTGGAGTCGAATAACCATTGCTGTGTGCCACTCTATGGGCATGTAGCCTGTGGAGAGGTTGAGTTTGAACAGTGTGTTTAGGTGAGGGGTTAATTCATCTTTGAGCTTGTGTAGGACACAGCCTGGGACACTGTCCGGTCTCATTGATGCTGTGTTTTTGGCTTTGGAGAGGGCTGTTTTAACCTGAGTTTCTATGATTTCAGGGGTACTACATTCTTCTGGTATGGTTATGGACCCTTTTCGGGTTGAGAGGGGGATGAAGTTTGCACTGAGCCTGTCTGCCAAGATGTTGGCGAAATCGGTCAGTTCAGTGTATTTTGTGCCATTCTGCATGAACTCTGAGCAGATCTGAGAATTTCCACTTAGATTCTTGATATAGCTAAAGAATGCCTTGTGGTTATCTTTGGAATCCTTGGCAATTTCTTTTTGAAGCTAGCCTTGGATGTTTTTATGAAGGATCGTAGTTTCTTTCTGATACTGATCAGGGATGTCTTACCTTCTTGGGATGTTACTCTTTTCTGTACTAGTTTCCTCCTTCTATTGTATAGCTTGTTTATGGCAGGGGTTCACCAGACTGGTTGCCTTTTCTTGGCGGAGTGAGTCATGTTTTTTCTTGGGATAGCATGATCCATACATTTTTGTAGGTGCCCGTAGAGTGCATTAGTAAAGGATTTTGCAGCTTGGGCAGCATTATCCTTTAGAGTGGGGGCTTTGAAATGTTCCACCTCGATCTTAAGTAACATGAAGTTTGCTTTTGAAATGCTTTTCACGGTGGTTTCTTTGACTGGGGGCGGGACTGGAATGTGGATATCCAGAGTGATTAGTTTATGGTCATATCTAACCAACGAGAGGTTGACCTCTGTACTGGAACACTGGATGCCCATGTTGGTGATGACCAGGTCCAATATGTTGTCACCTCTGGTGGGGGTGTTGACCAGTTGATCCTGGGCATTTGAGTTTATAAATTCTAGGAAATGTTGGGCAAGGGAGTTAGTACTTGAGTAGTTGTCCCAATTAATGATTGGGTAATTGAAATCAGGGTGTTTGGTAGGACGTTTATGTTTCCCAATGTTTACAGAAATGTGGAATGGGGGTCCTGGGACATGGTGGGTGATCTGTAGCAAGCTACAATTTGAATTGCAGTTTTACCTGTTGTTAGTTGCTTGTGGATGATCTCTGAAGCATTGTGCTGTGCCACTAACCTGGTGGTGTGGGTATCCTTGATGAATATGGATATGCCTCTGCCTTATGTATTTCGGACCGGGTTTTGTGGCCGAAAAGTATGGTATGAGTTGTAGCCTGGTAGTGCTGGGGTGCTCTCTGGAGTCTTAAACCCGGATTCTGTTACTGCACATAGGGTTCATAGGTTAGTACTAGGCTAACTGCCCTTACGAGCCATTTTAAGCCTAGTCAATTACCCCAGGTCAGAATCAAACCCTGCACCTTGTGTTTCTAAGATAAGCACCTTAACCATTATACCAACATCCCACCCTGTATCAATTTTCTCCATACTGAGAAGGGCCTCGACTGCATGCATTTTGAGGTTTAGGTTTCTGGCATTGAGCAGCATTACCCTCAGTTTTTTGTTACTTGTGCAATTTACAGCAGTGGGTTTGTCTTTTGAGCCTTGCCTAAAAAAGGAACTATGGGGGTGGCAAGAGCCTTGGCCAGTATTCGAAAGCCTAAGGGTGACAGGTGCAAGCTGTCTCTAGCGAAGCAGTGTGGCTTGTTAAGCATGTCATCCCAGGCTGACAGACACTGGATCCCCTTTGAAAGACACCAGAAGCTTAGCCATTTGTTGAAATTGATATTTTTTTTCTTTATACCATGGTATCATTCTTGGTGAGGGAAGGATGCTACTCAAGGTCAGGGTCATACCAGCCTGGGCTATGTGATCAGAGAGCTCTTCCATGTCTCTTTTCATGTAGTCCAGGTAGGTACAGCTCAGGTCATTCACACCAACATGTACAATGACAGAGTTGTATTTGTAGTTGTTCTGGAGTGACCTTAGTGCTTGTGTTATGTGGTGGATCCTGGCACCCCACAGGCAGCTAACAGTAACCTTTCTTCTTGTTCAGCCTAGTGAGTGGGATGTCAGTGTGTCTGACTATAGAGTCACCTATTATTAGTGTGTTGGGTATGTTATTTTGCCTTAAGGGCTGTGATTGCGTCGCACACTAGTTTTGTGAAGTATGTGTTTCATGGTTTGTGTTGGGTGGTGGAGGTTGCTTGCATGTCTGCTTTGGAGGTCTCTGTTGCTTTTGCAGATTTTTATTTAGAGCTTCTGAGTATGTATTTTGTGTATGCATGCGTGTTTTTTGCCAGTGCTGGTTTCATAGGTTTATGTAAGACTGGTGGTGTGATGCAAGTAGTTCCCTTCTCCTGTTAACTCTCTGGTCCAGTCTTGGGTTGAGAGAGCTTAGCTTCCAGTTTGGCTGGATAATTGCATCTTTTGCATGTATTAGTGTTTGGTGGTAGAGGAGAGGGTTGTTACTGCACATGAGTCAGTTGTAACACTGCCGCAAAATACCCTGATTCACCAGTTGGACTGGAGAGTACACCTGAAACTGCCCTTTGGACATGCATGGATAGGTACAGTGAACTGTTTTACTGATTGGCTGGAAAGGTCGAATAGAGAGCCTTGTCCTTCTCTACAGTAATGGGGGGGGTCTATAGGAGGGGGGTCTAGTGTTAAGGTTTATTAGTGCTTGCTATGAGTTTAGAGCAAGCGCCGGGCTGAGAAGTGAATGGTTTGAGTGCTTAAGTTGAAAGTTTGTCTAGTTCCAGGAGAAAAATTGAAGAGTAGACTTTGTGGTATATTTAATTAGCAGGGGGTATGGCAGCCCAGGAGGTCTTCCCACCCTGCAAAAATGTAAAAAAAAAAATTTTTTTTTTTTATTTTTTTTTTATTTACATTTTGAAGTTTCAAAACTTAGATCTTATGGTCACGACCATAAGAAATTTGAAGTTTTGAAACTTTGAAAGTTAGAAGTAGATCTATATATATATATATATATATATACATATTTACTGTAGGTTTGCACTTAGCAGGTAGTTTTCTGGAGGTCGAGCGGCGACAATGTCGAACCTGACATTGTAGAAATACAAATGTCACCCCCATCTCAAGCCATGTTAAAGCCCATTCCGAGGTTTACGGCGATTTGTATTTCAACAATATCGAAATTTGACATTGTCGGTTTTGCTGCACGGCATTGACTATACCATCATTCAACGGTATCTGGTTCGACCTACTGTAGGTAAACCTATACTGTATATATATATATATATATATATATATATATATATATATATATATATATATATATATATATATATATATATATATATATATATATATATATATATACACACACACACACACACACACATATATATTTTTATATAAATATATATATATATATATATATATATATATATAGATATATATATATATAGATATTACGTGTATGTATAGTTATATATGTGTGTGTGTGTGTGTGTGTGTGTGTGTGTGTGTGTGTGTGTGTGTGTGTGTCTGTGTGTGTCTGTGTGTGTGTCTGTGTGTGTATGTGTGTGTTTATTTGTGAGCATGCCAATACAATGTGTGTGTGTGTGTGTTTGTGTGTGAGTGTGTGTGTTTTTCTGTCATATCAGGAGAAATGCATTTGTTTTGTGCTCATGTTCTCTTGTACTGCCTTCATGCTCAGATATGGTAGGGTACAGGACCATCACACTCTGCAAGGTAACAGGCATGCCAGTGAGGTACATGCTGCATTAGGATGCAGAAGACTACAGGATATTGCTGGTGAATTGTCATCTGATAAACATTCTCTCATATAGGTTCATAGGTTCATAGGGTCATACTAGGCTATCTGCCCTAGGGCATTTATAAGCCTAGCCAAAGTGGGTTTGGCTTTCGCCACCCATTTTAAATTAATTTTGCTATGCCCTTTTTCGAGGTTAGTATACTGTGCCTCTGTCTAACAGTGACACAGAAGTGATACCTGGGGTAAACCTACTATCTCTCATCCACTCAGCAAGATTCCTCTTGAAGAGAGTCAATGAGGGACTCTGCCTAACCTGGACTGGGATTTTATTCCAGAGTGAAGGGAGCCTCTGTGTTATGAATCTGTCCCTCCAGCATGTCCTATTTATTTCAGTGCTGAGGTTCAAGTGCTTGAGTGCGTAGCTCGATGGGATTTGGATTTTCTGAGGTGCAGCATGTCCATTAATTCCGGGTTGGACATGGCTTTATACGTCAGGCACAGATTGCCTCTGAGCAGGCGGTATGCCATTGAGTAGAGCTGGAGTTTCTTTAACCGGGCAGCATACAGCATCTGTTTGAGCCCTTTGATCCTGTCATATGTGTCATGCATTAACATTTTTTGCATGGCTATTTCTTCGGCAGCTTTACAAACAAATAGGATTTGTTATGATGACATACCAGGTACACCTTGCACTAACTGTCATTTCAGTGGAACTTTACTTGTCTTATGTTGCCTTCATGCTTACATGTGCTAAGGCAACCAGGTTGGTCACATTAGGTTACATTACATTGCTGTGAAATACTGTGTTGTATCTTATTTATTGTTTTATTTATTTATTTATTTAGTTTTCTTTGCTTTCTTGGAAAGGCCAACTGGATAATATCCATTTTCAGTGGAGTCCCAGGGGGAAAAGTTCCATTTGCTGATATTGCATTATACTAAGTTCCAGTTAAATAGAGAGTAGTTATATTTCTAGTTACATTTGATCTGGGACACTCCTCCCAGTCTAGTGTCATTACCTCATTCTACCTAATCTAGGGAGAACATTTGAGAAGGCTAACCCACTTAGTTTCTGCTCCTCCTTTCCACTTTACAAAAAAAAAATTCTAAGTTTGTTTCCCGCCTTTCCTGTGAGTTGTCTAGTCCAGATACAGATTTGCTGCATCCAGGACTGTTTGCAAGCTTCTGAGCCTCCAAGCCTTTCTGTGTTGGAGGGAAGCCTTCTAGCTTAATTTTGTTTATTAGAACTAGCAGTTTTCTAGTTTCAGTATTCAAATCTGTTTCTTTTAAGCTCAGCACTTGTTCAGAACTCATTGTAAGCACTAAATAAGCTACAAATTACTACAGCACTCAACTTTCCTCACTTGTCTAAACATGGAGGAGCTGTCTGATCTTGTAGCCCAGGCAGGTACGACCCTAGCCCTGAGTAGAATCCTGCCATCTCCCAGAATTATACCACAGTACAAGAACAAAATGATTAACTTTAACAATTGGCTAAACTTCTGGTCTCATTCTAAGGGGATCCAGTATCTGTCTGCCTGGGATGACATGATCAACAAACCACAATGCTTTGCCAGAGATGGCCTGCACCTTTCACCCTTGGTATTCCGGATACTGGCTAAAGCTCTTGCCACCCCTATAGTGCCTTTGTTATGCAAGGTTCAAATAACAAATTCTCCACCGTAACAAGTACAAGCAATCAAAATCTGAGGGTAATGCTACTTAATGCTGAAAGTCTAAATCTCAAAATGCACTCACTCAAGGCACTCCTGAAAATGGAGAACATCGACGTCTGTGCAGTGACAGAGACCTGGTTCAAGGCTCCAGAGAGCTCCCCTGCATTACCAGGCTATAATTCATATTACACCTTTTGGCCACCTAACCAGGACTGAAACACTAAAGGCGGAGGCGTGTTCGTATTCATTAAGGATATCCACACCTCCAGGCTAGTTGCTCAGCATAATGCATCCAAGATTATCCAAGTGCAACTAACTCTGGGCAAGACCGCAATCCACATTGTAGCTTGCTACAGATCTCCCACCATGCTTCAGGATTCCCACTCCTCATTTCTTGATACACAGGAAAATATTAGGGTACAACCTAACACTCTCATAATGGGCGATTTCAACTACCCCACCATTAACTGGGAAAACTACTCATGTACCAACACTTCTGCTCAACGTTTTTCAGAATTCATAAATTCCAATGCCTTGGATCAACTTATCCACACACCCACCAGGGGCAGCAATATCCTAGAGCTGGTCATTGCCAACATGGGCAACCGGTGTTCCACACCAGAGGTCAGCTCCTCTTTGGTCAGATCCGACCACAAGCTAATCACCCTAGACATCCACATCCCACCCCCACCCCCTATTAGGGAAACCACCATAAAAATTTTCTCCTAAGCCAACTTCACACTTTTTAGGACAGAAGTGACAAACTTCATGACACCCATGCTGACAGAAAATAGAGGTACGACTGCTGAATTCTGTACAAATGCACTTTATAAGCACTTACACTAGTGCATGGATCATGCAATCCCTAACAGAACCAAGATGCTATCTTACAAAAAAGGAAGCCAATCTGGTGGTCCCCTGCCATAAACAAACTCTACAACAGAAGAAAGAAACTGTTGCAAAAAAGAGTAAAATCCCATGATTGGAGGAACTCCATGGTCAGCCTCAGTAAGATGCTGAGATCTCTCATAAAATCCTCCAAAGCTAGTTATGAAAACAAAATTGCCACTGATTCTAAAGACAACCACAAAACATTCTATAGCTATGAGTTACAGCACAATGGCACTAAATATACAGAACCAACTGATATTGCCAACATCCTAGCAGATAGGTTCAGTGCTAACTTTACCCTTCTCTCACCCCCTAAAGGGCCCATCTCTATACCGAAAGAATGCAAAGTACCTGTAATTATGGCTGCACAGGTAAAAAACACACTCTCTCAAGCCAAGAACACAGCATCCATGGGACCTGACAACATCCCAGGCTGCATTCTACATGAACTACAGAACGAACTGGCACCCCACCTAAGTACCATGTTCAATCATAGCCTCACCTCAGGCTTTGTGCCCACTGAATGGTGCACAGCAACGGTTATCCCACTCCACAAAGAGGGAGCCACCATAGACCCTGGGAACTGCCGCTCCATCAGCCTTATCAGCCTGGTCTGCAAGGCTATGAAACGTATCATCACGGAACTTATAAACAATGACATTGGTAATCTCCAAACTCTGGACCCTACCTAGTTTGGGTTTGTAAAAGGCATATCATGTCTCCCAAGCCTGATAGACTTCTTTGAAGCAGTCACCAAAGCCGTAAATGAGAGTAAGGTGGTTCACACAGCCTATCAAGATTTCGCCAAGGCTTTCGACACCATCCCCCACTCTGGAATTATAGTTAAACTCACTAAACTAGGTATAAATCCCTATGTCACAAGATGGGCTGGCAACTGGCTCACTGACAGAACCCACACTGTGAAAGTAGCACACTCTAAATCCAACTTCAAACCAGTGACAAGTAGAGTACCATAGGGTTAAGTACTGGGTCCTCTCCTGTTTGGTATCTACTTCTCTGAAGTACAGGCTAACACAGAAGGTCTTTGGCTAACAAAGTTCGCAGATGACTGCAAACTAGGAGCCATAATCAAAACTCCTAACAATGTGGACATCCTACAAAAGGGCCTCACTGAGACAGATGCCTGGTGTCAAAGCCATGCCTCAAGCTCAATGCCAAAAATTGCATTGTCATCCCTTTTGGTAAAAACTCTGTACCCATGAACTACCACATAGGCGATAGTCTACTTAACACCGAAAGTGTGATAAGAGACCTTGGGACACAGGTGGACAGTAGTCTCTCCTTTCATAATCACATCGCCACAGTAGTCAGGAAATCCTTCTACATGGCACACCTCATCACAAAAGGTTTCTCATCCAGGAAGAAAAGAGGTCATTGTTCCCCTCTACTCATCACTAATTAGACCCATTATAGAGTACAACACCCCTTTTGGTATGAACCTCACAAGACATCTACAACAACTGGAAAGGCCACAGAAATACCTCACAAAGAGGATTACCAGCCTCAAACAGATGCCCTACGCAGACCATCTCAAAAAACTCCAGCTTTACTCTAACATATCACCTACTCAGAGGCGATCTCTGCCTAACATGCAAAGCTATGTCAAACCCAGAGCTATTGGACATGCTCCACTTAAAGAAATCCCAATCCCTCCAAGCTACATGCTCTAGGGACCTAAACCTTGTCACCACAATAAACAGAAGATGCTGGAGGGATGGATTCCTGTCCCAGAGACTTCCCATAGTCGGGTACAAATTACCTTTCTATATCAAACAAAGCTCCTCATTAGCACTCTTCATGAAAAATCTTGATGATTGGATGGGAGATAGGAAATTCACCCCGGGGATCACTTCTGTGGCTCTGCTTGACAGGGGCACAGGAAAATAATTTTCTTATGTGGCAAAAGCCAGGGTACCATTTGGCTAGGCTTATATAAGCCCTAGGGTCAATAGCCTAGTACATATTTATGAACCTATGAACCTATGAACACATGCATCAGTTACATTTATATATTCTAAGATTTTACAGAGGTGCAAGTTACTAAAGAGAAAGCCTATATGCATCTTAGTAGGTTGTACAGGCAGCTGTTATGTATATAAATTTTGTAATTTCAGTGAGACAATGAAAGTATTCTGTTTAAGGAGAGTATTTGGAGAGTATTGTACGATAAGCACAAAGTCTTAACCTGCTGATGAGCATGTGCAGAACCAGGAGTGGTTAAGATGCTGTTTAAGCAGTGGTTTAAAACTATTGAGTTTGTCAGAGAGTTTTATTTGTTTGGGGATACTATTCCAGAGTTTAATAGGGGCAGCCAAGGTGGTGCAGTCATTAGTGTTGCCGCCTCACAGCAAGAGGTTTGATCCTCAGCTGGTGTGCCTTCTGTGCAGAGTCTGCATGCCCTCCCTGTGGTCGCGTGAGTTTTTTCCAGGTGTTCCATTTTCCTCTCACATCCCAAAGCATGCTGTAGGTAGATTTGGCACTCTAAATTGGCCCTGGGAGTGCATGTGTCTGCCTTCCATGGAAGGTTGGGCACCAGGCTGGCAACTCGACACTGTAACAAACTTCACTACCAGTCATGGGCAGACAGGTGATCTGCTGTGGCGACCCCTAACTGGGAAAAGCTGAAAGAAGATGATGATTCCAGAGTTTACCAGCATATTGAAAGTACAGCAAATCTCCTGCAACAATATCGGACTTATTTGTGAGTAGTAAGAATCTGTTATTACAATGGAGATCCCTTGTTGGACAGTACGGCTGTAATAAGTTTTGTAGTGCAGGGCTTTTTTCTGGATGATGAATGAGTTTGTTTGCAGTAGTTAATTGTAACTACATTGGGTAATTGTGTAGTTCAAACCACTTTAATTGCTTTAAGATATGACAAAGGTAGGTCCTATAAGAGAGTTTTATGGCAAATTAAGCTATTTTATTGTAGCAGGAGGTATATTTATTTCTGTGAGCATAGTTTAAGTTTCTTAGGATAGGAGCTGCATATAAGAGTGTTGGGAATAAGAATGTGGTGGCTAGAGTTTTCCTTGCAGTATCCGTAAGGACTCCATTGGTTCTGTAAAGGGAGCTTAGTTTCTTTTGTGTAGATATAATGGTGTGCAGTATATGCAGGTCATATCTGTGACTGTCATATATTATAATGCCTAGAGGCTTACTGTGAGGTACAGTTTCAATAACAGCATTATTTTCTGACTTTATGGTAAAAGATTGCTTTTGATTTTGGCAACTTTTTGAGGTAAAAAGCATTAACTTTTTTTTTTCTTGGGGTTGAGTAGGTGGTTTGATTCTTTGAGACAAGTTTCTACAGAGAAGGATTTTTGGCAATTTCTTCTAGCTTATTTATTTTTGAGGCTGCACACGTTAATGATGTGTCATCTGCATACAAAACTAAACTAGCATGGTGAGTGGAGTTGTGGAGGTCATTCAAAATATATAAATAGGAAAGGACTCAGGCTAGAGCCCTGAGGAAAACCTATAGTAACTGGTTGAAAGGATGAGTAGGTTTGTTGCCATTTTTGGCTTGTTGCCTTCCAGATAGGAAACTAAGAAACCACAACAAAGAGTATTGTGAAAATCCTATTGAGGAGACTTGAATAAGCAGTTACTGGTGCAAGACATTATCAAACGCCTTTGACAACTCTAAGAGCATGGTGTATCTTGCATAACATATTTTATTTATTTATTCATTTATTCATCTAGCTAGCTAGCTATTTATTTATTGAGTGATTAGCATTTGTTTACTGAGATTGTTAACCTGAGCATAAGTTGCCCCTTTTCTATGAAGGCCTGGGGAGGAAAGAAGTATGCATACATGTACAAACATTCCTAAAGCAGATAAGAAAAAAATACCATGACTTTAAGCAATTGAACAGAATGAATATAAAAATAATACATAATAAAACATAACACCCAGTGATTCCTAAAGTTCGTTAATACCAGCATCCTGGAACAGTCAGTCCAGTCTCCTTCCAAGGCTACAAATGTCCTTGATCTTGTACTCACGAACATGGCAAAGTGATGTTCCTCCACCACTGCAATGTTCTCATTCATCAGATCCAACCATAAGGCAGTTTTGCTTGAAATAATGATTACATCTGGGGACCCAGAGAAATCAAAAATCTTTAGGAACTATTCCAAGGCTAACCTCGCTCTACTCATGACCCCTCTGGTCCACTTGAATCATTTTCCAGCTTGAGCCCACAATCAGGTTTTGTGCCCAAGGAATGGTAGATGGATACAGTCAGTCATTGAATTTCACAATAACAGTAGTGAGAGTTTAAAAGGCACCATTTTACAACAGGTAGCTAAAATGGAACCTGATGAATTAGTTGTGGGTAGATTACTTTTAAAGAAGGAAACTACTTTTATTTTAAAATATGACACTTTAGTACCTAGAGACTTGAATACAGAATGTAATTGGAAGAATGTTATTTAGCTTGTAGGTGCATATCAGTTTTATTGATTAATTGTTTAATGATGTAATTGAATGATTTTTGTGACTATATAAAGTGTGCTTTAGTATTGTTAGTTTACTCCTTGAAGGCTTACTGTGGCCGAGGCGCTAGAGTGAGAGACGGAAAATAAAGCTGCTTTTGGATCCTGTGCTGACTCCTGTTGTTTTGCTGGGATACAGTCAGTCCCCTGCACAAAGGAGGTCCAAACACCAGTTCACATAACTACAGGTCCATATGTCTGCCCGGCCTCATGTAAGGAAATGGAAAGAATCATCATGGAGATGATAAACAAATCCATAGGTAACCTGCAAACACCGGACCTATCAAACTTCAAAGCTAACCTCGCTCTACTAAGTGACACCTTGGCTAAATTCCAAGCACCTCCAAACCCAGTAAATACCATAGCATATGCTGAGCAATTTATAAAATTGCTGTTTACCCATATGGACAGCTATATAGAGCAAGCTGTGCCCACTCATATACAGAATAAGACAAACTCAAAAGACTAGCCACCCTGACTGAATCACATTATCAATTGGTTATACAACAAAAGAAAAAAATCTTGGCCAAGAGTAGGAGGAACAAAGCCCAGCATACTAAAAGCCCCCTGACCAATCTAAACAGGTAGCTAAGCAGATTAATTATTACTTCAAAGGCTAAATTTGAAGAAAATAGCTTTTCAGGCAAAGGACAACCACAAAGATTTCTACAGCAATATCTGTAACATCAAGAGAAATACACAACAATGTGAACAACTTATTGTAAATGGCATCACCCACCCTGAACTAGAGGCCATTGCTGATATTTTGGCTGACAGGTTCATCTCAAATTTCTCCATTCACTCTCCTTGATTGTCCAGAGGGCATACTGTATCCCACAATCTTCCCAACCATTAGTAGGGAACAGATCATCAATGCACTTTCCAAGGCCAAAAGCACTTCATTGATGGGCCTCGATAACATCCCAGGATAATTAATAAATATCATTCTTCATGACCCCTCTGGTCCACTTGAATCACTTTCCAACTAGGCCCCACAATCAGGTTTTATGCCCATGGAATGTGGATACAGTCATTCTCCTGCACAAATGAGGCCCAGACAGTGATCCAGCTAACTACAGGCCCATAAGTCTGACCAGCCTCATGTGAGTACATGGAAAGAATCATCATGGACATGATAAACAAAGCCATAGTTAACCTGCAAACACTGGACCCATCAAAATTCAAAGCTAATCTCTTTCTAATAAGTGACACCTTGGTTAAATTCCAAGCACCCGCAAACCTAGTAAATACCATAGCATATGTTGTGCAATTTATAAAATCCCTGTTTACCTATATGGACAGCTATATAGAGCAAGCTGTGCCCACTCATATAAAGAATAAGACAAACTCAAAAGACTAGCCACCCTGATTGAATCACATTATCAATTGATTATACAACAAATGAAAAAAATCTTGGCCAAGAGTAGGAGGAACAAAGCCCAGCATGCTAAGAACCCCTGACCAATCTAAACAGGTAGCTGAGCAGGTTAATTATTACTTCAAAGGCTATGTTTTAAGAAAATTGCTTCTTATGCGAAGGACAACCACAAAGCTTTCTACAGTAATGTCTGTAACATCAAGGGAAATATACAACAATGTGAACAACTTATTGTAAATGGCATCACCAACACTGATCTGGAGGCCATTGCCTCCCTTTTGGCTGACAAGTTCATCTCAAATTTCTCTCCTCACTCCCCATGATTGTCCAAAGGACATACTGTATCCCGCAATCCTCCCAACCATTACTAGGGAACAGATCATCAATGCACTTTCCAAGGCCAAAAGCACTGCATTGATGGGGCTCAATAACATCCCAGGATAATTAATAAATAGCATTCATCATGACTTCTCTGGTCAACATCGATCACTTTCCAACTGGAGCCCACAATCACATTTTGTGCCCACAGAACAGAAGATGGATACAGACATTTTCCTGCACAAATGAGGTCCAAACACCGATCCAGGAAACTACAAGCCCCTAAGTCTGACCAGCCTCATGTAAGGCCATGGGAAGAATCATCATTGACATGATAAACAAAGTCATACATAACCTGTAAACACTGGACCCATCAAAGTTCAGTTTTGTTAAAGGAAGATCATGCCTGCTAAATCTGGTGGACTTCTTTTTGAGAGTCACGAAAGCAATGGATGAGGGCAAAAATGTCCACACTGCTTGCTTCAACCTGGCCAAGGCGTTGATAAAATACCCCACTTAGGCATTGTACACAAGCTCATAATATTAGGTATAAACCCTTTTATCAGCTGCTGATGGGTTCCAGGAGATCAAAATATGTGAGCTCACCTCCACCAAGAGGGCAGTCACTGGCAGAGTCCCCAAGGGCTTGGTAATGGGCCCACTACATTTTGGCATCTATTTCTTTAAAGTAGAAACAAATGCTGAAGGTTTATGGATGTCTAAATCTACAGGTGATTGCAAGCTGGGGATTATCGTCAACTCTCCTGCAGACAGTAGCATTCTTCAAGAAGATCTGTCTCTAACTAACAAATGGTGCCAAATCCAAGACCTTAAACTAAATGCTAAGAAATTATTAACTGTACCCTTTGGGAAGTCAGCCATCACAGCTAATTACTTGACCAGGCATATGCTGCAACTAAAGAGACCTCAGAAGTTGCTTACAAAATAAATCATGGTGTAACAAACTTAACAAACACCCCTTACAAGTCAAAGACAAAGTCAAAGTAAAATTTATTGTCATTCAGAAATCGCACAAGTGCAAATACTGAATGAAATTCCATGTCTCCAGACTCAATGTGCAGAAAACAAATTGACTATTTTCACATACATTTACACATATAACATCTAGCTATTACATCACAGACATGCAGGTAGACAGACTGATATTGCACATAATTAGAAACACATTTTAACACTTTTCAAACTGAGCACTTACTTGCATGAGACTTTAGTATTGCACAGGTTCTTGGTTAAGACATTGCATTGATCCTTGCACAGAAAGAGACATTTGAGTATTGCACTGTGAACATTAGAGTATTGCACTTTGGACCTTAGAGTATTTCACTGTGGTTAATTTATGAATTTGCATGTATTGCACTGAAAGAAGAGATATTTTACTGCATTGCTACTGCCCTACATGGTCTGTAAGTTACAGTCATGGTGAATATTGCACAAACTAATATGTGAGACTGGTAACCAGTTTCTTGCACAATTTGAAACAGTTTCTACTGACCCAGTTTGAATCATGGAGTGTAGTGGTTATTAGAGTTCAGCAGCCTGATGACATTAGGGAAGAAGCTGTTCCTGAATCTCATAGATCTGCAACGTATGATTCAGAAGTGCTTTCCAGATGATAGATGCAGGAACAGTCTGTAAGCAGGGTGAGTGCAGTCTTTAATTATTCCTCTGGCCCTGCTGAGACATTTGGATAAGTACAATTCATGGATAGGTGGTAAGGTGGTCTGAATGATCCTCTTGGCTGTCTTCACCACTCTCTGGAGGGGTTTGTGCTTAGAGGTAGAGCAGCTTCCATGCCATACTACAAGGTTGTTCACCAGGACACTTTCTATCATACCTCTGTAGGAGGTAGTGAGAACTGTCAATGGGAGATTCACTTTCTTCAGCCTTCTTAAAAAGTGCAATCTCTGGAGCATTTTCTTGACTGTGGCATTTGTATTTGTGTTCCAAGACAAGTCCTCATCGATGTGCACTCCCAGAAACTCCATGCTTGTCACTCTTTCAACTGTTTTCCCATTGATCGTGAGGGGGGAATGTTCCTTGCGATTTTCCTGTAGTTTACAATTATCTCTTTTGTCTTGTTCACATTTAGTGCTAAGTTGTTATTTGCACACCAGGTAATGAGTTGTTCCTCCTCATCTCTATATGCTGTTTCACTGTCATTACTGATGAGACCCACCACCGTTGTATCAACAGCAGACTTGATGATGTGGTTTCTATTGTACCTGGCTGTACAATCATGTTAACATGGTGAACAGCAATGGACTTAGCACACATCCTTGTGGAACTCCAGTGTTAAGAGTGATGCTATCTGAGGATTAATTTCCTACGCACACTTTCTGAGGTCTGTCTGTAAGAAAGTCAAGAATCCAGTTGCAAAGTGAAGTGTTGTGGCCTAGTTGGAGTAGCTTCATTACCAAATGAATAGAGATGATCATGTTAAAAGCAGAGATGAAGTCAATGAATAGCACCTTCATGTAGGTGTTTTTATTCTCAAGGAGCTCCAGCAATAGATAGAGTGCTAGAGAGATGACATCTGCCATAGAGCAGTTTGCTCAGTAAACAAACTGCGGAGGGTCAAGATAAGCAGGCAGACAAGATGTTATGGTGTCCTTGACCAGCCTTTCAAAACACTTTATCACTGTGGAGGCAAGGGCTACATGGCAGTAGACATTTAAGCAAGATGGTGGAGACTTCTTTGGTAATGGAATGATTGTTGTATCTTTGAAGCAACAATTTGCTGACTCAGAGAGTTATTTAAGATATCTGTGAGAACATTTGTTAGTTGCACTGTGCAGTCCCTGAGCACATACCCTAAGATGTTGTCAGGCCCAGCTGTTTTTCTCGGATTAAATCTGCACATTTTACTGTGCATATTACTCAGAATGTTTTAAAGCCCTTTCCCTCTAGCCAGTCTACTATAGATTGTTGAGTGGTGATCTAAGAATGGCTTAGAAGCCATCCACAAATCCCATACTTATGAATCTCTTGTATATTCATAAGTCAAGCAGTACCAGAAATACAAGGGATAGGGACCAGAATTTTGCCTGTGACTTCAACAGAACATGCTGGAGAGACAGATATGTATCCCAGAGACTGCCCCTCTTATGGGACAGGGAAACCATCCATGTGAAGCTGAGTTCATCTGTTACCCAGTTAAAGTACAACCTAGACCAGTGGATAGGGAATAGGAAATTTACATATGGGCTTGGTGGCCATGTCCCTTATAGACAGAGACAGCTTATAAATGCCTGGTCCTCAATGTCATGTTTGGATATAGGATGTTATTATTCTTTTGGTAAAATTTTACTAGGCTTAGGAAGCCCCACAGATCATTACCCTAGTAACAAATTCTAAATCAATGAATCTATGAAAACAAAGTTTTATGAAAGTAGTACCAAAAAAACTGAATTAAGCAACCTACTCTGGAACTAAAAAGTCCAAATATTCCAAAAGCAAATGACAAACTGACAGAGTGATTCGAAGAATAAGCTTTATTGAAAATAGTTTAGCACTTTTGTCTATTTTAAAAACATAGACATCTTCAGAACCATAATACATATGCAAACAAAACAAGAACATTTAAAAACCTAAAAAGCTTGTACACACCCACCCTTAAAAGGCCTGCCAATTGCAATGTAGCTAAAGTCCGTCAAAAAGTTTAAAGGTGGTGTAGCCTAGATGGCCAACTGATAGCAGCAACTTTTTGAGCTCCATAAAACTATACTAGAAAACAAGAAAATAATCAACTTTATCAAACAAAAATAGAAAAAACATATTAATGAACATTTGAACTATTTACATACCAACTTTGGAGAAATTGTATCAAGATTTTCCTGTCAAAACAACTTGGAGATTATAACAACTGTGTGGAAATGAGTACCTCAAAGAACTCTCACTCTGAACCTACTTTGACAAAGGAAATTCAGCTGATGGCATCCACATTACAAGAACTATCCTTGAAAATGGATATATTTAAAGACAATCTAGAAAATCTTAAAGAAAACTGTCAAAAACAAACTGATGTGTTCAAAGAAATATTACAACAATCTAAAATATCAGATATTGAAACTTTCTTATGTGAGATAGAAGGGAGACTCAAAAAGGAAGAAAGCCAGAGTGAATTCCTTGTGCAGCAGAACAACTGGCTAATTAACAAAATAGATGACCTGGAAAACAGAGATAGGATAACTAATATAAGAATCTTTGGACTTACAGAGAAAACTGAGGGTGAGGATATCATTTTATTTTTAAATTCCTGGCTTCCTGAAATACTAGACTTAAAAGAAGGCTTATCCAGTGGCATAGAAAGAGCCCACAGAGCCATAGGGAAACCAATACCTTCTTCACCTACTGCTTCCCCAAGATCAATTGTAGTAACATTTTTGTCATATCTGGATAAAGAACTTATTCTCAAATCAGCCTGGAGAAAAAGTCCCTTGTTATATAAACAAAATCAGACAGGATTTAATAATGATTATTCTACCAGAGTATTAGAATTAAGGAAAAAAAAAACAGGCCACTTATGAAACTTCTTAAACAAAATAAAATAAAAGCACAACTTGTCTAGCCTGCTAAAATTAGAATCTTATACTCAAATGACACGAGGACCTTTAAAAACTTTGAGGAAGCATCTTCTTTTATCAAGAACAACAACATAATCACAATTCATAAATAAATGAAATGGTTAGCATCTACTGCCTTGAAAATATCTCCTGAAAAAATACATGTACTGATGTGAAGAAAAAGCAGCAGAGAACTGAACTCAAAAATATAGTAACTACCAAAACTCTCAAAGAATAACTAAGGTATGAGTTTCATACCAAAGAAAACATAAAAGTATGTACATTTAATTTTTCTTATTTTTTCTGTCTCATCTTACTTACTTTTTCTCTACTTATCTGACGTATATGAATACACAACAAAAGTTATTTGCACTGACTATAATAAGATATTGGTTTATTTACCACAAAATTATTATATGTGCACATATATATAAATATATGTATATATATATATATATATATATATATCTGTGTGTGTGTGTGTGTGTGTGTGTGTGTGTGTGTGTGTGTGTGTGTGTGTGGTTAAACAAACAAAGGAAGTTAACAAATGTCATTATCTATGTTTCTTGGTCATACTGAACAATATATGAACTATGAACTGGTCTTTTTTCTCACAAAGTTCTAAACTTGTAATGTGTGAGACACTGGAAAGGTAGTTAAATAGAGAATTGGCTGCTTTAAGAAAAAGTTCAACCAATAGTACTAATCTAATATAAGTACTTTGAACTTGATGAATATAAAATTAATTTCTGTTAGAAATTGCGTATTTAGCAGTGAAACATTCTGAAAAGCTATGTGTTGACAATATTTGATGGTGGAATAGCTGTGAGCTTTTGTGTATGTTAATCACCTTGCAGCGAATTGAATGTGTTTTCCCACTGCTTGCAATCCTAAATGATTCAGTAGTAGCACACACAGGATACCAGGAAATGACACATACAGCAACTCAATGACAGTGAGTGTTACAGCAGATAATATTTACTGACCTTAAGTAAATTTTATAGTCACATAAGTTATTGAGAAAATCTTGCTAACGAGGCACAGAGATAGCAATACCATTCTCCTGTCACGATTCCCTAGTAGTTATAAAGCATCCTTGTATGCATAGAGTCTGTGTCTGAAAGGAAGTGCATTGCATGCGTACTAATGTACATACGTACTCCTTTGAAGTTTAAAGCGACAATAACTACTATCAGATATTAACAGGGAAACAGTAAGTTTTCTGAATATATGATCTTTTCTTAACACGTGTATCCATATGGTTAACAAAATCAGTACAAATGAGATATTATAACTTATTTCTTGTGCCGGGAGTGTACTGTAATCACGCATTAAACAGAAACACTGGACTTAACAGGAAAGAAGCAGGCATAGGGCTAGATTATATAGTGAAGAAGGTTTTTGGAGCCACCTTCTTTTATTAATGATAATAAAACGTCATTCAATAGGTAGAGTAACTCACTACAATTCCAGTCTCACATAGACCTACCACGACAGCAAACCAAACACAGAAACACACAAAAACATACTCGGAGGCTCTAAATAAAAATCTGCCTACGCAGCAGAGACCTCCAAAGCAGACACCCAAGCAACCGCTACCCCAAAACAAAACACATGCAACACATAGCTCACAAAGCCAGTGTGCCGAACAGTCACAGCCCTTAAGGCTAAACAACACACCTGATACACTTGTAATAGGTGACTCTATCGTCAGGCACACTGACGTCCCACTCACCAGGCTGAACAAGGAGAAGGTCATGGTGAGCTGCCTGTCGGGTGCTAGGATCCGCCACATAACACAAGCACTCAGGTCACTCCAAGGCAAGTGCAAATATGACTCAGTCATTGTCCATGCTGGTGTGAATGACCTGAGACATACCTCCATGGACTACATGAAAAGAGACATAGAGGAGCTCTCTGAGCATGTAGCCCAGGCCGGTATGACCATGAACTTGAGTAGCATCTTACCCTCACCAAGAATGATGCCACAATATGAAGACAAGATGATCAATTTCAACAATTGGCTTAAGTATTGGTGTCATTCAAAGGGGATCCAATGCCTGTCAGCCTGGGATGACATGCTCGACAAGCCACGATGCTTCACTAAGGACGGCTTGCACCTGTCACCCCCGGGCTTTCAGATATTGGCAAAGGCTCTTGCTACCCCCATAATGCCTTTTTTAGGCAAGGCTCAAAAGACAAACCCACCTCCATAGGTATCACAAGGGATAAGAAACTAAGAGTAATGCTACTCAACGCCAGAAGTCTAAACCTCAAGATGCATGCACTCGAAACTTTCCTTAGCATGGAGAACATCGATATCTGTGCAGTAACAGAAACCTGGTTCAAGGCTCCTGAGAGCACCCCAGCACTACCAGGTTATACCTCATACCATGCTTTTCAGCCCCAAAACTTGGACCGAACCACAAAAGGAGGGGGAGTATCAATATTTGTCAAAGATACCCACACCTGCAGGTTGGTGGCACAGCACAAAGCATCAGAGACTATCCATGTGCAACTAACAGTGGGTAAAACTGCCTTCCAGTTTATAGCCTGCTACAGACCACCCTCCCAAACCCAGGAACCCCACTTGGCCTTCCTGAGAACACTGGAAAATATGAAGGTCTCTCCAAACACCATTATATTGGGCGACATCAACTACCCAAACATAGACTGGGAGCATTACTCTAGCTCCAACACCCTAGCCCAAAGGTTCCTAGAATTTATAAACTCAAATGCTATGGAACAACTTGTTACCACTCCCACAAGAGGGGAAAACATACTGGACCTGATCATCACCAACATGGGGACTCTATGCTCCAGACCAGAAGTGTATCCCTCACTGGTAAGATCAGTCCATAAACTAATCTCACTGGATATTCACATCCCGACCCCACCCCCTGCCCAGAAAACCACAGTGAAAAACTTCTCTAAAGCAAATTTCACACTCCTCAAAACTGAGGTGGAATCCTTCAAAGCCCCCGGGCCTGTGGAAAATACGGCCCAGACCGCAGAATAATTTATAAACGCATTCTATGAACACCTTCAGGAATGCATGAATCATGCAATCCCAGATAAAACCAAGACCCAATCCTCCAAAGGCAGATGTCCTGTCTGGGGGACCCCAGCCATAAACAAACTATACAATAGGAGGAGGAAGCTTCTACATGATAGAGCAAAATCCCAAAAAGGGAAGGCATCTCTGATCAGTATTAGCAAAAAACTATGGGCACTCATAAAATCGTCTAAGGCCAGCTTCGAGAGAAAAATTGCACAGGACACTAAGGATAATCACAAGGCTTTTTTTAGTTATGTTAGGAACCTGGGTGGGAATTCACAGATATGCTCAGAATTAGTCCAAAATGACAAAAAATACACCAAACCCACAGACATTGCCAACATCCTAGCTGACAGGTTCAGTGCAAACCCCCCCCCCCAACAAAAGGGCAAATATCTATCCCAGCAAAGTGCTGCCCCCCTGACATCTCAGATGCTCAGGTAAGTGCAGCCCTCTCCAAAGCAAAAAACACAGCATCAATGGGACCAGACGGTGTCCCGGGCTGCATCCTACATGAACTCCAAGAAGAGCTAAACCCAAACATAAAACTACTGTTTAATCTCAGCCTTACTACAGGATATGTACCCAAAGAGTGGCGTACAGCAACAGTGGTCCCTCTCCACAAAGGTGGTGCCTCAATGGATCCTGGAAACTATAGCCCCATAAGCCTGACTAGCTTGGTTTGCAAAGCTATGGAAAGGGTCATCATGGACCTCATAAATAAAGATATTGGGGACCTACAGATACTGGATCCTACCCAGTTTGGCTTTGTTAAGGACAGATCCTGCCTCTTAAACCTGGTCAATTTCTTTGAAACAGTCACCAAGGCCATTGACGAGGGGAAGGTGGTCCACACAGCCTACCTGGAACTCGCAAAAGCCTTCGATACAATACCCCACTCGGGCATTATAGATAAGCTCACCAGCTTAAATATAAACCCCTATGTCACTAGATGGGTTGCAAACTGGCTCAAGGACAGAACCTACATGGTTAGAATTGCTGGAGCCATGTCAGACTCCAAACCAGTTACAAGTGGCGTCCCACAAGGCTCAGTCCTGGGACCTCTCTTGTTTGTTATATATTTCTCGGAGGTACAAGCCAACACGGAAGGACTGTGGCTGACCAAGTTTGCAGATGACTGCAAACTGGGCACCATAATCGACTCTCCAGCCAACACAAGCATCTTCCAAAAGGACCTCATAGAAACAGACAACTGGTGCCAGAGCCATGGCCTCAAGCTAAATGCCAAAAAGTGTATAGTCATCCCCTTTGGCCACAAATTATCACATAGGTGGTAATCCATTAAGTACAGAAGAAGTAATTAGGGACCTGAGGACCCAAGTTGATAGCAATCTCTCATTTGACAACCATGTGGCCAAAGTGGTTAGAAAAACATTTTATATAGCCCAGCTAATCATGAAGGGATTCACATCCAGATCAGGGGAGGTCATCGTGCCTCTTTACTCATCCCTCATCAGGCCCATAATTGAGTACAATGCCCCTTTTGGGATGTACCTTACCAGACACCTGCAGCAACTGGAAAGACCCCAAAAGTACCTCACCAAGAGGATCAAAGGGCTCAAAAAGATGCCATATACTGCCCGGTTAAAGAAACTCCAGCTCTACTCAGTGGCATACCGCCTGCTCAGAGGCGATCTGTGCCTGACGTATAAAGCCATGTCCAATCCAGAATTAATGGACATGCTGCACCTCAGAAAATCCAAATCCAATCGAGCTACATGCTCGAGAGACTTGAACCTCAGCACTGAAATAAATGGGAGAAATAAATGGGAGATGCTGGAGGGACAGATTCATAACCCAGAGGCTCCCTTCACTCTGGAATAAAATCCCAGTCCAGGTTAGGCAGAGTCCCTCATTGACTCTCTTCAGGAATCTTCATGAGTGGATGGGAGATCGTAGGTATCACTTCTGTGTCACTGTTAGACAGAGGCACAGTATACTAACCTCGAAAAAGGACATAGCAAAATTAATTTAAAATGGGTGGCGAAAGCCAAACACACTCTGGCTAGGCTTATAAATGAACCTATGAACCTAGAGTAATTCATATAATAATATCAATTGTGAGTTTAAATCAGATTAGTAATGCTTTAATAAATACAGACAGCTGACTGTATTGATAGTTATAATGCTATGCATAGCACCTATAATTCCTAAGGTCATTTCAAACAATGGAAAGAGGTGGGAAATAGCTCTGCAAGCATTGGGAGATTAATCAACATGTCAATACTTAATGTATGTTTTTTTTTTTTGTTTTGTTTTTTTTTTTTTATTTTAAGGAGGGAAATGTGAAAGTGAGTGGAAAGAGAAAAAACTGACAAAAAGGAAAAAACACATAATACAGCAAATTCTATAAAGTCTCATTTTCCTGATTGGGACAAGAATATTTTAGTTGTATGGTATTGTTAAGAACATAAAGTTGCATAGTCAATGTTTGCATACAGCTTTGATTACATAATAACTTTTCTAGTGAAGTGCAGAGCTCAAATGGGAATGCAGAAATGGATAAATGTTGCACAGTATTGTTAGTATCATGCAGTTGCTTATGAGTACTGACAAACCAAAACATCTTAAAAGTGTTTAATTCCACCCACTGATGTAGTTCAAGGCATTAATCTTAGTCATACCACTGACCTATCTGTTTTAGAGAGTCCTGGATAAAACATATCAAAAGTGACAAAAAACTGTTATGACAACAATTAATGTGAATGACAAATCTACTCTATATACATACTTGGCAAAATGTTGTTCTTGATAGATTTTGGTTTAGTCTTACACAACAAATAGAATCCTTCTCGATCCTTTCATGTTTAACCCAGAGGCTCCCTTCACTCTGGAATAAAATCCCAGTCCAGGTTAGGCAGAGTCCCTTTCATGTTTAACAAATAATCAATTGAAATGTTTAATCACATTTGTATACAAATTGCATACTTTTATAGAAAGATTGAAGTTATTTCTATATACAATTATACTTTGTCACAGGTTGTGAATATTACTAACAATACAAAACAGTTTAGGAAATCTTTTCCTGTTAATATTATTATTAATAACCTCTAACTTTTTTTATTGCTTTATTGGATAAGGAATCAGTAGTATAGAAAGTAAAGAAGCAGATAAATTGCTAGAGATATTTTATTAATGTTTAACATACTATTGGATTACAATTGTGTATCTTTAGTTAACAGATGCTTTAGAAGTGTATTTATTCATAGTTTAGAGTTTTACTACGATATGCTTTTTTTGTACCATCTAGTTACTAATGTAATTTACACAAGCTCATCAGTCATTAATCAGAATGTCTCTCTAGAATTGTCACATACAGTGACAATACCCTTCATGAGATGTACGAAGTCATCATTTGTATTTTATAAGCAAGTTTCATTATTGTGATTTTACTTAATAGCATATATAATTTATTCTTTAATCTAGTTAAATACTGATATTCTTATTTAAGTTTAGGACATCTCCAGAGATATCAAAAAGGAGCTCAAGGAGAGGTATATTTTTTCTTTCTTTATTCTTGCTGTTAGATACGGGAGGTAATCTGATAGAATATTTTTTGCCTAGCAGATTAGGAGTGTATATCACTCCATGTATGTTAAGAAGAACTTTAAAAACTTTGACTAATTTGTTATATGTAAATGGTTTTAAGTTACACTTTTTTTCTTTGTACTGGCCTGAACATGGACTTTGCTTATGTTTTTTAACAGTAAAAACTAATCAGATCATAATATATAATATTGATAAGAATGTTATTCATCCTCAGGATTATAAAATAATTCTAAATATGAATCAAACCATAATTAAACTCTAAACAAAATCTCAATATATAGACTTAACACTACTTTCTCTAAATATCAATGGTTTGAATAATCCAAAGAAAATATCAAATCTACTAAGATATTTAAAATTAAAGTGCAAGTGATATTTTTTTCAAGAGTCTCATTTTAAAACAAATGTTAAATACATATGGAATCCAAAAGATTACTTAATGTTATCTCATTCCTCATACAAAAAAAAAAAAAAAAAAAAAAAAAACTAGAGGAGTAATAATTCTATAGAGGAAAAATGTTGCTAATCCTCAAATCATCTATAACTACAAAGGCATAGAAAGATGCATAGCTAATTTAATAGTGACATTTAAGAATAGAATTTGGACACTAGTAAAACTATACTGGTTTCCTGGGATAGGGGCAGGAACAGTCAAAAACATATAGATCTTATTAACAAACTATACAAGGGCAATCTGATAATAGGTTGGGACTTTAATTGTATTTTGGATAATTGTGAGACTACTAACAAAAGAAATCTTCATCTCACTTCCACAGCAAAAATATTCAAAAAAAATGGAGTGAAAATCTAAACCTAATTGATTCGTATGGATTTAAAGAGAATAATTCATTATTATTTTTCCATCAAGATCATAGATTTTGTACCCAAACAAAAATAGACAAAATGTATGCATCTCAAGAATTAAACATGAAAATAATTAATTTCTCCATAATCCCTTGCCCTTTATCAGACCATAACTCTCTTATTCTTAAACTGCAAGTAGATTTCAAGTAGTTAACTCTTACGACTAGAATACTGGCCTACATTACAAAATTGAAAGAATTCAAACTATGGTTAGATTCAGAATTTCAATTTTTCTTAGATGCAAACTATACTGCAGAGGTTAATACTGTAATATTATGGGACACTTTGAAAGTCTATATATATGGTAAAATTCTTAAATGGTTAAAAAAATAAATTAAAATAATGGGAATCTGAATTACATAACATCCAAAAACAACTTCTTCATCTTTCAGCTTTTCCTGGTTAGGGGTCACCACAGCAGATCATCTGTTCACTCATGATTGGCGGTGGAGTTTTACGATGTCGAGTTGCCAGCCTGGCACCCAACCTTCCACATAAAGCACACACATGGATGCACTCACACCAAGGGCCAATTTAGAGTGCCCAATTCACCTACAGCATGTCTTTGGGATGTGGGAGGAAACTGGAGCACCTGGAGGAAACTCACATGACCACAGGGAGGACATGTAGGCTCTGTACAGAAGGCACCTCAGCCAAGGATCGAACCGGAAAACTTCTTGCTCTGAGGTGGCAATGCTAACCACTGCACCACCGCGGCCGCCCATATAACATCCAAAAACAAATTATAAAAATTAATAAAAATGATTCAATAAACCCATCCATCAATAAAAAAGCAGTTGAAGAACTAAATAAAAAATACAATGAAATCCTAGCTCATAAAAGTAATCTGGCAATAGAAAAATTAAAAGTAAATTCATATTCAACTTCACCCAGACATATGCATAATCTAGCAATGAGAAATAAAAGACAAACCATAGAAAACAATATCACGAACATTATTCATAAAGAGAAAAAGAACAGAACAGTATCAGACATAAGTGATATCCTTGACACTTTTAAATATCATTAATCCGAATACTACAGAGCAGGCAAGACTCACTTCAGCTTCTCAAATATAGAAGTAACCCCCCCAACTAAAAATAATACCAGAAAAAACTAAAATTAGATATTCACAAACAAATCTCTCACAAGGATGTCATTGAAAAAAATCAAGGAAAGCAAATGCAATAAAGCTCCAGGAATTGATGGAATAATAATTGAATTATATAAAACATTTCCATCTTCAGTAACCTAAATTTTTCATAAAACTCTAACTGAAATACAAACACAAAACACAACACTGCCCTCATGGAGATACGCACTAATTACACCTATCATAAAAGAAATTAAAGATCTTAAACAATGTAGTTCTTATTGACCAATTTCACTACTCAGTAATGATTATAAAATTTTCATGTCTGTATTAGTTAATAGAATAAAAAAATCCTTGATACACATCATAAATGAAGCTCAAACAGATTTTATATATACTAGATGTATTTATGATAACATTCAAACAATATTAACCCTTATTGACATAATAAATAGAGATAACCAAGAAGCTTTTTTAATTGCACTAGACATAGAAAAGGCCATTAACTCATTAAACTGGGATTCTCTTTTCAAAGTAATATAACTTTATGAAGTTCCTCTTTCCTTTATTTCACTGATAAAAAATATACAAAAATAACCTTACATATGTAAAACTTGGGGCGTTTACTTCTGAAGCTATATTGATAACTAAAGGTACAAAACAATGTCCCCTATTTTATTTTCACTAGCTATAGAATTATTTGCCTCTTCAATATGCTGCAACTCAAAAATAAAAGATATCAACATACATGGTCAATTCAATTCCAAAATTATGTTATTTGCAGATGATGTACTTCTTGCCCTGTCTGTCTCAAGAGAATCCTTAAAAGTATTAGATATGCAAGTTGAAAAATGTTATTCCATCTCAAGTATTCACTTTAACAAGGCAAAGTCCAATTATATGATATTGAACAAAAACAGTGATTTTTAATTAAATGTAATTTATATAACTGGTAAACAAGTTGTGATGCCCGTGCCCTGGCCCAGCAGTCAAGGAGCCTCAATCCTCACCACTAACACCAGTAAGGGGCGTCTCATATAGGAGATAGGAGGAAAGAATAACAAATATACACAGTAAAGTGCAATTTCCCTTAAGAGCACACAGAGATCACAGTCAGTCCGGGGCTGGTCACTCCCTTGCTCTCCAGGTCCCCAATAAGACTCTCCACTAGCACAACTATAGGGTCCAGATCTCAGCCAGCTGGGCAAGCTAAAATCTCCAGCACCCTCTCTGTCCAACCAGTGCTTCATGTCCCTGCCCAAGTAGCTGACACACACACACACACACACACACACACACACACACACACACACACACACACACACACACACACACACACACACACACACACACACTTTGAGATGAGTTTATACAATCACACAGACACTTCTGGGGAAGGATGGCACAGGTTCTCCAGCTGTGCCCCTTTTACCCAAATTATATGGTAGAAATCACTTCTACTACCCAGCTAATATTTATCAGCTACTCAAAGGCCTTTAAAAGGCTGTCCAATTATTACTGTGCAATATTATTATCCAATTGGTAGTATAACTAAACAGTCAAGGCTTATTAGAGTGACTTGGTACAGTAATCACTATAAATATGCAATATACTCTAGAGCTTAAATTATCTCAACACAAAACAGCCACCGTTGAAAGGTTTAAAATATTTAATAATAAATATTAAAAACACAAGACAATACTTCTTACTACACAGTGCTAGTCAAGAGATCAGAGATAACAGAGAAATACTTAAAATAATTCAGTAGTACACTTCTGACATCACAGAAAAACACTTAAAATCTAATATTTCTAGTTTCTAGCTATTTCTAAGAAAAAACACAAGTCTAAGATAAACTTACTTATGGAGCAAGACAATGCTGTGAGTTGGATGGTCAAGACAAAAATGCATAATGCCCTCTGATTCTCTCTGTTTTTAAAATCATATTCCTGGTTCACATTACATCATTCTTCATACTTCCCTGGGTTACTAGGCTAACAGAAACTACAGTTACATTCTTAACATCTCCTTTTGTTATCTTGCAGCTGGTCAGGAAGCAGGGCAATAAAAATACATTCACATGTTTAAATCTAGCAATTTAACTTTTGGTTAAAACAATAGAAAGAATGCCTTCATCCAGACTGGTCAGAGCCGACTTTAGAGCAAAGAGTCACAACATGTTTTACGTGGTCATCAGAAAGCACTGTTCTTTCATTTTTTTCAGTTCCACATCTAACAGCAGTTTTTTTTTTCATTTAAGACAACAAGCCTGTGTCTTACATTAATATTTACAAATGATAGAATTGTCTATAAAGTTCTATCTGGCTAGGCTGGCAGTCTTCACACAAGTCTCCACTATAAACTATTTAGGAATTACTCTATGTAAAAATATTGAAGAAACTTTAACTATAAATTATGATAATATAAATATTATAAAAGCACTTATAGTAAAATGGAATAAAATGTATCTGAGGTTTGAGGATAGATTACAATTAATAAAAATGATATTACTTCCAAAAATAATATATATAGCTCAAGCTATTCCTATGATACCAAGTAAACAATACTTAAAAATAATAAACAGAATTCTCTTAAAATTTCTCTGACACTCTAACAGAAACAGAGTAACTTTTACACATCATATCAGACCTTGGGAAAAAGGAAGGATTAATTTCCCAGATATAGAGACATATATTAAAGCTAATATTTTTCAGAACAATCATAAACTGGATAGATCCAAATTATTCTTCCAATTGGAAAACTCTACATACAACTATTTTCTCAAAGGAAAATAACATAACAAAAAATCTTATGCTAAATGACAAACATAAACTATGGGACATTCTTTGTGTCAATTTACAATACAATATAACAAGGCTGACTAATATAAATTATATAAACTACATTTACAATTCCTCTAGAAGATTTATTAATACCAATACAGATATAAAATTATGGATAGAGCTATTAATTCCTTACAGCTCCACAGAAATTTTCTTCAACAAGATACATAAAAATGTTTTCACTGACTGGGAAACAAAAAGTTTTATATGTTGGCAGCATTGTATAAATAATCAGAAAGTACTAGTCAGTCAACATATAATAAGTACGTATGATATTTCAGCCACTGACTTGCTAATACTTCAGAGTGTACCATCACATGCAGAAGACCTATGCAGAATAATTAATAATTCCTCTTTTAAAATCAGACCTAAATTTACAAAATATATGACGTTATATATAATAATCACAATTGGACAAACATAACTCAAAACTATACACAATTTTAATGAATTATAAAGTTAAACTAATCAAAACTACTAGAATTTCATTACTAAAGGACATTCAATAAGTCTATCAATGGAGAGTAAAACTAACATATGGTACTCCATTAAATTAACCTCCAATTCACAATTTTGGAAAATTTACATGTGGAAATTTCTGCATAAATCATTTTAATTATCCAATAAATTAGCCAAATGTAATGCTTCCAAAGATTTTTACTTGTTGGGGATGTTTGCTAAAGAGTGATGCAGATTGGATACACATTTTATATGACTGCATTAATGTCAAAAAATACTGGGAAGAAATTGGTAACTTTTTACAAGCTATATTTACAGACTCATTTGTATTAAGAAAGCCTCTAATATTTTTGAATGTTAATGAAAAATCAGAAATGAATAAAAATGAGTCATATCTACTATTGACTATATTAGCAGTTGCTAGGAAGTGCATTACAAAAAAATGGAAATCCTCCTCAGAACCAACCATCGAAGAATTTCTGGGATTATTAAAAGTAACTGTACTGATAGAAATTAAAGTCAAGGAATCGAGCATTGCTCCTAAATCTTGGAGTAATAACCTATGGAAGAATATTCTCTCTTTCATTGAGACATTAAAATGGATTCAAGTTCTTCTTGAATAAAAGGAGTGAAAAAAATGTGTGTCTATATATTACAGAAATTTTTCCACAGATTGTTTTTTCTTATATTTTTTCAGGCCATTTGTAAACGACCAGAGTTCTGCTGTGGCAACCCCTAACCGGGAAAAGCCGAAAGACACAACAACATATAGAATGTTATAATATTTTACTTATTTGGATAAATGCAATTAAGTTATTTGTTATTTCTGAAAAGTTAATACAATTTTTTTGAGTAAAAAAAAGTTTAAAGGTACAGTACACTATTTTCTGTGAACATATCAGGACCTATCTTAAAAACATGAATACAAACTAGAAACAACTCAAGTATTAAAATAAAACAAAAATTACTGTTTTGATGCTCTAAACTTCAATTCACTAGTAATATATATGGCTATCTTTAGGCTAGGTGAATCAGATGTATCCAACTGCCAAAGTATTTCTTTATGCAACAATCAGTTTTGCCAATCACCACCATAAACAGAAGGAAATATTTTCTCTAAAACAGAAAACTTAAACTTAATAAAAAATTTCCTACATGAGATGGCATGTCTGCCTAGGACACTTTTATTGTCCCTTTTAACAATACTGCAAATATGCTGATACATTCTTTTATTCAAAGCATTGTTAGTTTTTTTCAACATAAAATTCCAGACATGTAATGCATCTAGCCAGGTATACAACCTTCTCAGATGAACAATTGTATATACCTTCCCTCATCCATTTTTGCACACCAACCAGCGTCCAACCCACCCCAAATTCCTTGTCAATATAAGAACTCAGATTGCACCAGTCACATTTGAAAGTGTTATAAAAATCATTATAAACTGTTCTCACCAGTCATTCTAAAATTGTCTTAATGTTAGTCCTATTTTTAAATGTGAAAGATGGGGGTACTTCAAAGTGAGACATAAGATCATCATCACATTGAAAAATGGATCAATTTCTACACAGAATGTTTTTGATATCCACAGCATCCAAAGAATAGTGAGCAATCATATTGTTACCATAACTAGTGTGATTTAGTGAAAAACTGACACCATTCCTATCAATACCTGTCATATTGTGGGAATCAAAGGTCTGTAACCCCTTAATAATAATTGGGGCATATTTGTTTTCCTTTCATTGAAAATCTGTGTGTTCACAAAATTTCAGGACAATTCCTAAAAAAGCCTGACTGAACCTAAGATCTATAGTAATTAATATGACCTCAATCTCTTGAAAAACTTCATTAAATCATAGGCATAGTTTTCTTAATGTTTTATTAATTTAATATTGTAGACAACATAAAGTTTATTTAGACAAGTATAAATAATCTTCTCTTTGACCACAGATAATCTGATTAACATAAGCTGGGAAAGATTTCACACAATTCAAACTCCAGATTTAAAGTTTCAAAATAGTTATATCAATAATTGCATTCTTTATCTGTTTAATGGCATATACCTAAAATCATTAGCACCACCCTGCCACATAAAGTTAGTATAAGTCTGTTTAACCCTAGTTATACTTGCTAACAACTTGAAATTATTAATTAGCTTAAACCATGGTATAGAGGAAACTGTAATATACTCTTTATTCAATTATGCTATTTGACTAGTAATGCATTTTACATGTGAGTTCCCAATTACCAGCAATTTAGAATAACATATTCCCTACGGTTATCTATTACAGAAATAAAATCAACTCTGCATTGTGTTTATTAATATCTTTATCTTCAGTAATTAGCCATCCAAATCTCTTCTTTTAAGCTTTATTACTAGTGAGTCTGCTCATTAATACAATTACTAATATCATATCAATAGTTTCATGAAATACTGCCAGATAAAGAAGAAGAAAGATGTTTCTTCAAACATTCTGTAGTCAAAGCTACATCCAGTTTACTAGAATGAATCAAACATTGATATTTAGCGGCATTAGCTGAACTATATTCAGTTTCAGTCTACTTTAATACCTGCTTAGAATTAGGAGATAGAGAATCCTCTAATGGTGCAAGCCTTTTACTTTGAGCTATACCCTTCAACCAACAAATTATCAATATAATTATTATCTTCTCATTGATCTAAGTTTATTTTCTTAATAAAAGACTCAGACAAAATTTCCACAATAAATTAAATCAATTTCCACCACACAGTTATTTTTATATTTTGAAATATTTAAACAATCATATTTGTCACTACAAGAACTCTCAAGTCCTTTTATTACAGCATGCTGTATGTCCCCCACATGTATCCCTCAAAGAAAGGGCATAACCAATAAGTAATCCACAAGCACTATACAATCAAGCTAATCTTTTTTCCCCACTTTGATCACATTGTCCTTGTTAACAGATAAAAGTGTATCATTTGAGTAAAACTCAATGAACAAAATGAAATGTCATCTACTGAATGCTCATAGGTTCATAGGTAGGTACTACGCTATCAGCCCAAGGGCCTAAGTAAGCCTAGCCAACAAGGTTCCCTGTCTTATGCCACCCAAGAAAGTTAATTTCCTGTGCCCCTGTTGAGCAGTGACACAGACGTGATCCCCGGGGTGTATTTCCTATTTCCCATCCACTCATCAAGATTTTTTTGAAGAGTGCTAATGAGGAACTTTGCTTGACATAGATGGGTAGCTTGTTCCAGAGTATAGGAAGTCTCTGGGACAGGAATCTATCTCTCCAGTATGTCATGTTTATTGTGGTGACAAGGTTTAAGTCCCTAGAGTGTGTGGCTCGGAGGGATTGGGATTTCTTTAGGTGTAGCATGTCCAACAGCTCTGGGTTTAACATAGCTTTATATGTTAGGCAGAGAGCTCCTCAAAGTAGGCAATATGCTACAGAGTAAAGATGGAGTTTTTTGAGATGGTCAGTGCACGGCATCTGTTTGAGGACAGTAATCTTCTTTGTGAGGTATGTCTGTGGCCTTTCCAGCTGCTGCAGATATCTTGAGAGGTGCATTCCAAAAGGGGCAATGTACTCTATAATGGACCCAATGAGTGCCGAGTAGAGGGGAACAATGACCTCTTTTTTCCTGGATGAAAACTCTTTTGTGATGAGGTGTACCACATAGAAGGATTTCCTGACTTCTGTGCTGATGTGATTATCAAAGGAGAGACTACTGTCCACCTGCGTCCCAAGGTCACTTATCACACATTCAGCATTAAGTAGACTGACGTTTATGTGGTAGTTCATGGGTACAGAGTTTTTGCCAAAGGGGATGACAATGCGCTTTTTGGCATTGAGCTTGAGGCCATGCATCTGACACCAGGTACCTGTCTCATTGAGGCCCTACTGTAAGATTTCCACATCATTTGGGGACTCAACTGTGGCTCCTAGTTTGCAGTCATCTGCAAACTTCATTAGCCAGAGGCCTTCTGTGTTAGCCTGTACTTTAGAGAAGTAGATACTAAACAGGAGAGGTCCCAGGACTGAACCCTGTGGTACTCCACTTGTCACTGGTTTGAAGTCAGATTTGGAGTCTGCAACTTTTACAGTGTGGGTTCTGTCAGTGAGCCATTTGGCAACCCATCTTGTGATGTAGGGATTTATACCTAGTTTAAGTGAGTTTAGCTATAATTCCAGAATGGGGGATGGTGTTGAAAGCCTTGGTGAGGTCAAGATAGGCTGTGTGAACCACCTTTTCCTCGTCTACAGCTTTGGTGACTGCCTCAAAGAAGTCGATCAGGTTCAGAAGCATGATCTGCCTTTCACAAACCCGAACTAGGTGGGGTCCAGAGGTTACCAATCTCTTTGTTTATGAGTTCCATGATGATACTATTCATTGCCTTGCAGACCAGGCTCATCAGGCTACTAGGGCAATAGTTCCTAGGATCAGTGGTGGCTCCACCTTTGTGGAGTGGGATAACTGTTGCTGTGCACCATTCAGTGGGCACAAAGCCTGATGTGAGACTATGACTGAACATGATGCTTATGTGGGGAGCCAGTTCGTTTTGAAGTTCATGTAAAATACAGCCTGGGAAGTTGTCCGGTCCCATGGATGCTGTGTTTTTGGTTTTAGAGAGTGCAGCTTTTACCTGCATAGATGTGATTACAGGGACTCTGCATTTTTCCTGTATATATATATATATATATATATATATATATATATATATATATCTATATATGGGCCCTTTAGGAGGTGAAAGCAGGGTAAAGTTAGCACTGAACCTATCTTCCAGAATGTTGGCAATATCAGTTGGTTCTGTAATTTTTGTGCCATTGTGCTGTAACTCAGAGCAGAACTGGGTGTTACCATTGAGATTCTTGACATAGCTATAGAATGCTTTCTGGCTGCCCTTAGAATCAGTGGCAATTTTGTTTTTGTAGCTAGCTTTGGAGGATCTTATAAGGGATCTCAGCTTCTTACTGAGGCTGACCAGGGAGCTCCTCCACTCATGGGATTTTACTCTTTTTTGCAACAGTTTCTCCCTTCTGTTGTCGAGTTTATTTATGGCAGGGGACCACCAGATTGGCTTCCTTTTTTTGGAGGATAGCATCTTGGCTCTGTTTGGGATAGCACAATCCATGTACTCATGTAAGTGCTTATAGAGTGCATTTGTGTAGGATTCAGAAGTCGTAACTGTATTGTCCATCTGCATGGGTGTCATGAAGTTTACCAGTTATGTCTTAAGAAGCATAAAGTTGGCTTTGGAGAAATTTTTTACCATGGGTTCCTTAATGGAGGGTAGGGGCGGGATGCGGATATCTATGGTGATTAGCTTATGGTCGGATCTGACCAATGAGGAGTTGACTTCAGGTGTGGAACAATGGTCACTCATGTTGGTAATGACTAGGTTTAGTATATTGTTGCCCCTGATGGGGTTGTGGATAAGTTGATCCAGGGCATTGGAATTTATGAATTCCAGAAAGCATTGAGCAAAGGAGTTGGTACATGAGTAGTTTTCCAAGTTATTGGTGCAGTAGTTGAAAACGCCCATTATTAGGGTGTTTGGTTGAACCCTAATATTTTCCAGTATTTCAAGAAAAGAGGAGTGGGAATCCTGGGGCATGGTGGGGATCTGTTACAAGCTATAATTTGGATCGCAGTTTTGCCCAGAGTTAATTGCACTTGGATAATCTCGGATGCATTATGCTGCGCAACTAGCCTGGAGTTGTGGATATCCTTAATGAATATGGACACACCTCCGCCTTTTGTGTTCTGATCTAGGTTAGATGGCCAAAAAGTGTGGTATGAGTTATAGCCTGGTAATGTAGCGGTGTTCTCTACAGCCTTGAATCAGGTCTCAGTCACTGCACAGATATAAGTGTTTTACATTTTAAGGAGTGCCTCGAGTGAGTGCATTTTGAGATTTAGACTTTGTGTCAATGTATATAGCTGGCTATGAGGCTAACAGTCTTGGCAGGCTACTTTAAGCCTAGCTAACAACCTGAGATCAGAACCAATGCTATAGCTTGTGTCAGTGAGGGGAAAACTTAACCATTATGCCAAATCCACTAATGTGGAAGATTTATTAACATTCCTGGTTTTCTTCAATCCTTTAGTATTCCCAGCTTCCTTTTTCTTCTTAACAGGAGTTTTAACTGAGTTAAAAAGTTAACTTTTCCCAACTCACTTTTGACCTTGATCCTTGTTTAACTTCCAACTGACCAACATGAACTCCCTTGTTTCCATCTTTACTTTCTAAATATAATTACTTTTTATATCTAAATGTTCTGACTAGCATTTTTTAAACAAATGTAGTAAACTTACTCTTCACCCATCACTGCATGTGCATTCGCTGTGACAATCAAACAATTTACTATTTCAAATTAAATTTAAATCTTCCAAATATTTATAATTAATACACTTTTGTTCTAAATCAGAATTTATTAGCAATACCCAAGAAGTTGTACATTTGCACAAATATTTCTGTTTAATCAAATCTTCAAAAACATATGAATTTAAACAATCCCTAATAAGTTGCAAACTTCAAATTAAATTCTTATACTTTAATCAACCAAATAAGTTGTTATAACCTATAACAACTTAATTGCAACAATACATAACCACCACCAAATAGCAGAATACATTGTCCATTCAAGAGACAAGCAGTTATAATTCAGCACACAGCCCCAAATAGGAAGACACTCCCCCATTTAAACAGCATGTATTTTCAGTGCTCTAAAACTAAATAAAATAACAAAAGCAAAGTTTCTTCATTTTTGTCCTTAAAAGAACAGCCAGAGAAGACTTCACAGCCCGCCAAGTACCACCAAACATAAGAATATATTTTCTGCTTAGAAGAACAGTTATAGTTCAACATACTGACCTAACTAGGAAGACACCTCCACTACTAAGCAACATACACTGTCTGTACTGTAAAACTAAATAAAAAAAAAAAAAAGCTGTGCTGTAAAATTAAATAGAATAAAAAAATCACAGTTTCATTACTTGTGTTATTAAAAGGACAGCCAAAAAAGACTTCAGAGGATACCAAGCACCACCAAACATTAGAATATAGTGTTTTCTGTACAGAGGAACAGTTATAGTTCAGCTCATGGCTCAAATAGGAAGACAAGCTGCACTATTAAACAGCATGAACATTCAGTGGTGTACAACTAAATAAAATAACAAAATCAGAGTTTCTTCACCTGTGTCCTTAAAAATATCTTGACATTATGTGTACACTGGCACTGGCCAAATGTGAGGCATATACATACAAGTATGTTTACATTAGATATTATACCTGTACTGCAGTCATCCCTTTTGAACAATTGTGCAGTTCTCTAGAGAAATTCTCAGAAACTTTTTCTAGTTGTTGCCACATGGTATGTATATGCTGCAGTGACACACGTTTACTTTTACATACTTGTATTGTGTCTGTTTCCACTATACAGATGGTGTACTGTGGCTGACATGTGTGGTGTTAGTATACTGTCACTGATCAATACACATCACATGTTGATTTTTCTTTTTTTTTTGTCTGGCATGTCACAACTGAAAGTTTTGAGACAGGTGTTGCCCAGTTCCTGAGCCTGCATACATGGCCATAGCCCTGTTTCACTTGTCAGGATGGTCTTACCCTCAGTTCCTTCTGATTATCATGGGAAGCCTGTGATAGCTCTTCTTCAGACATTTGTGGTTCCAGAGAAAGATCACCTGCACCTAGGGCTGGCAGGTCATAATGTTTTGATGTTGTTATATTATACAGCATGGTGTACACAGTGACTATATGCTGCCTTTTGTGGTGTGTACTGAAGTTTACCACTGGATGTGGCTAGACATATAATTCATGATACTGGCACACAAAACACTCATTCAGTTGTGTTCTGTGTCTGAGTGTTTAGCACTCATTAATGGTACTCAGAATGGCATCATGAGCCAAGGTTCCATTAGAAAACCTCACTCATCTGCTGGTATAAATGGACAGAACATTAGCATAATTACATCACACACATTATGGAAATATGGAGCACAGTTGTTGAATACAAGTATTCTTACCAGTTGGTAGCCTCTCAGGGATCTCACTGTCTTGGAATCATGTCCTTAAAACACTCTTCCTACAAACTGCAGCATCATGCAATACTGCCAGGGTGGGTTGCCATCAGGTTAATAATGAGGCCATCTGCTGAACACACTACCTGAAAATTATGTAATGACAACCCCTTTCTGTTGTACTAAAAGTTCTGCAGAAGAGGTTCTGATTGGTAGCTTAATGCAAACAATTTCATCAAGGACACTGGAGAAATTGGCTATGGCATAGATGCATTCCATGATGGCCTTTGTGATGATCTGAGGTATGGCCAGCTATGCCAGAAGATGTAAGGCAGTGGATGCATAGCTAGATGCTGTTTGTAAAGAATTATATGTCATTTGTATATCAAACTGATTTGTTTAGGTGTTTGTGTTGAAAATATATTTGTAAAGCTAATTGTGTTAAAATGTACCAACAGTGGCTACTGCTGGACAGAAAAGAAATACACTTGTATGTCAAACTGTACTGTAACTGTTGAAATTAATATATTGTAACAGAGGATACTGGAAGATAAGAGGTTAATCTCAGCCCAGCTAACTCTGAAAAAGTCTGAAATTAAATTACATGGTATAGGCCATAAAGATTGCATCTTACAGTTCTGATTGCAGCCAGAGACAAAATATCTGTGAAAATCAGGAATAGAAATCCTATTATATTGTCCTTAGGGGTGAACTAATTGTCACCCTAGAAGGGTGGAAGTTTTTGAAATGGTTTTATAGCTTCCAGATGCTATAATACATCTTAGCAAAGTTCTATGTGTGTGTATTATGTCATATATCTTCTAGATTCGGGTTCAGTTTTTACTAAAGGGGGTAGTGAACCAAAGTCAGATGAGCAGATGTATGTGATGTCATTCTGCAATTCAGCACTGAAATGATGTTTTAATACTAGATGAGACAGAAGTCTCTGGGCAGTCTGTTTGTGAACCCTGACAAGAATCAAGACCATTCATCCACATCATCTAGAGTTGCTTTATTAAGTGCCAGTATTAAGTAATTCTTTAGATCAGTCAGGAAAATATAGTGAAATTAGTTAAGTACAGTTTTCTGCATCTGTATGAATCTAATTTATTCAGCTGTGTTATTTTTAATATTTCCTGCGATTGAAACACTGGTGTTTATTGTAAATAGATATTTAGTATTTTCATGTTCATTTATTATTTATTATTAAATATAGTTAAACTTTTCATTGTGGCTAGTGCTTTAGAGAATATTTTAACCTCTGAGAATACTTATGTTTATTTAGTGACACTGTGGCTGCTCCCAAAAGCCTTGGTGCATTGGTCAAATACTACCATTTGTATTAGTATTAATTTTACTGAGTATAATTGGATACCCTGGTAAGAGCTTTAGAGCAGCTGCCTTTGGAGTGTTCTGGTGGGAGTATTTACCATATAGTCTGAGCAGAGAGTGCATAGCTGGTAAATCTGTGCCAGCCTTTCCTAGGTGTGTGTGTGTGTGTGTGTGTGTGTGTGTGTGTGTGTGTGTGTGTGTGTGTGTGTGTGTGTGTGTGTGTGTGTGTGTGTGTGTGTGTGTGTGTGTGTGTGTGTATGTGCGTGTGTGCGTGTGTGTGTGTGCGTGTGTGTGTGTGTGTGTGTGTGTGTGTGTGTGTGTGTGTGTGTGTGTGTGTGTGAAAATCAAATCTCAAGCAGTGTGTGAGATACTTGAGCATAGACACATGGCACTGATTTCATAGAGAGAGTGGTGGAGGACTTGGCTTGGAACACTCAGCTGAGGACTCAGCTGTATAGCTGTGTTCAGTGTGGGGTCTTATTTAGGGCTTGTTGAGAGAGAGGGATTCCCAGCCCCAGGATGTGTTCCCTGCATGCTCTTAAGAGAAATTTTGCTTGGTGCAGAAAGCTGCATCTGAAAATACCGTGTGTATATATTTTTGTTCCACGTGAACATCCCTCACCAGTGTCCATGAGCATCCTTCACCAGTATCCGTGGCAAGGACTGAGATTCCTTGATTACTGGCCCATAGCAGGGACATCACAGCCTTCCACTTCAGTGATGCTGATTGGAAGAAGATGAACTCACTTGCTTTGCTTCACATGGCTGCAAGGATATACTGCAGAAGGTGACTAGCAGCTGTCTAGGACACTTTGACTGTATCAGCTGTGTGTCACTAAAATGTCACAGAGGCTTATATACCAAAGTTCAGACAGATGTTTGTTTCCACTGTACAGGCTACATAAGGACATGTGGGGTGAATACATCTCACACATTGTGTACATTGGCTCTCTATCTAATCAGTATCTTTCTATTATTTTTTTGGTCAGGCAGCTGGTTTATCTGTAGCCTGGCACATCACTATGCCCATAGTCTGCAGATGATAGGGCACATTCACAGATCATCCTCTAATATCACCAACAAAACTTCAGTTTGTTGCAGTGCATTTACTGCAGCATTCATTTATACAGATTTTCCTGTGGAATCCATAGTAATATATTTTAATGTTTTATATAATTTATGAGCATTTGCTACAAGCAAATGTGGGGTGCACCAAATGCTTTTTGTAGTCAAATGGTGTGTACCATCAATACTACTTTTTTACTTCAGTGTTTTGGAATCAGGCACAAGTATGCAAAATCTAAAAATAGCATATGGCATATTCATTAACATATGTGCCTGCCTTCAGGATGTTTTTTGAATCATATATACCATTAATTCATGAAAATACTAATTTGACACACTGTGCTGACTTCTAATTACTTTTGGAATGTGGTCCTATATTTCATAAAAAGAAAAATTTTCTTTTCAAGAAATGAATCAAGCACCTAAAGAGAAGGTTTGTATTGTGCGGAGTATTTTCAGCAGTAGTATGATAATAAATAGGGGTGGGAAATAAACTGTATATTTCAAATATTTGAAAAAAATGAATATGAAATTGCTGAATTAAGCCAGTTAGCTGAGAGGTTCAGATGAATAAAAGTAGTGAGAGACAGACCAATATAGTTATGGACTTAGGGAAAAATATTGTAGTCTTGGCTGTGATGGTAGGATTTGAACAAAGGCATGGATCACTATCCAGATAAACTTGTGCCTGTAAAAGTTGTCAAATTCATGAAATTGATGTCTGGTTATTTTGTAATACACAAAAGAGAGAAGCGCACACCAGAATAATTGGTCCTCTAAATAAAGATGTTCATATATGATGAATTATTCATAGTTCTATATCTGTGCAATAACTGTACTTATTTTGAGATTTTTTTTTTAATTGTTGTTAAGCATTTTCCAGTTGGTTACATCTATGCATATAGAATTATGTAATTTGCTCAACAGGGAAAAATCTATTGGGTTAGGTGAGTTATTCAATCATTCAGCCAGGTGCTATTCATACTTAAGTTGGCTGGATTGTTTTCATGACTCCATCCCTCTACTGCACAGAGATGGAGGTCTGGCTATTCTTATTCATGATGAGCAATGTAGCCATAACACACCAAACATCATTCACAGTAAAGGCAGCTGGCCAGAAGTTTACTGGTCACTCGTGGATGATGAGTTGGGTAATGGCTCAGAAACACAGGTCTAATTCATAGGCATTGTGCCAAAGAACAAGTAATACTAATCTGGAGAGCAGAGCTGTTTCTCCAATAAAGCTGCAAACTTAATGCTACTCCCTTGTGTTATGTCAGTAACCTGCTCTGAAAATCAGAAGATATTCCAGACAGGCATAAATCTTTTCCTAATCAGGAAAGGGGAAACACTTGCAGAAAATTAGCAGTCTGTTATTTCAGTTGCCATTGACCTAGATTCTGAGATATCAGGGTTCAAAGGTGACGCTTTATATTATCCGCCTTTATGTTCAAACTCATTGACCTCAGCTGTACCAAAATTTGACCCTTCTTTTGCTTATTATTTTTTTTTTGACCTGTGGTTCATAACAGTTTTGATTTCCTAGTGAATCAGTAAAAAATACAGTCAGTCAGTAATGGCACAATTTTTCCATACTTTTTAGTTTTTTAGAAAATGCATGCTGATTCAAAACCTGATGTTTATTATCTTTCTAATTAAGAGTAATATTTCAAAATGTTCCCTGATTTTGGTTGGACCTTCAATCCTTCCATTATTTTGGCTTTGTGTTTGATTCTTGAACACAGAAGTTGACAGCTATTGACCAGTTATATGCAACAGCACGGTTCAAGCACATTTTAATAGTTCTGGTAATGCAATAGAAAAAAACAATAGTCTGAGTATTCAAGAAGATATAAAAAATTGATTCACAGCAAGAGGTGATCAGCAAAAAATGACATATTTGTGATTTGGGAAATATTGTAAATAACACTATGTGGTATGTATCTGTTAAAAACAATGCAGTCTAAACTTACATCAAAGTCTGTTCTTCCCTGCAAAAATAATTCTGAGTATATATTACCTCTCTTTATGATATTTTAATTCTGTACCAGTATTTGCTCATTAACCTTATATGATTAAGCCTCATATCATGAGCATTCACATTTGTAGTTTTATTATATTAAAAACTCTTCACTATACTGTTCACTTTTAATTGATGGTAACATGATTGTTAATATAGTTTGATAAGCACCGTGATGTACTTAGTAAAGCAGGAATTTTGTGCTTATCTGGAATCATTAGATAAATTAAAACAACTTATCAACATTATGTAACTTGCACATTAGATATGCAGAGATGCAAGCTTTCATAACTTTTCTACATGTGTTAACTAGCAGGACAATGTGATGACAGTTAACAAACACTAATAAATAATCATTGCAATGCTTGAAGAACAATTCTCATAGTAATGCATGTTAAACTAAAGTTTCTCTAACATATCTAAAAAGAACATAACCTTATTTGTTGTACTGTTGCATGGAGGAATTAACCTTGGTCAGGAAGTATTTCATTTTTTGAACCAAGTCTTTATTTACCTGTCACTAGCACTTAGAGAAACTGCAATGACTTCAAACTTTAAATGGAATAATTAAATATGCCTATACCTCTGGGTACATATAGTAGTTTCTAATCTCTTTATACTGCTCAATGAGACCTGTTCATGTATTCCAATAAAAGCATGTACATTTGATGGGCATTTCTGGAAAGGTGTAGAAAGCTACAGTGCCCGATATATGGCTGTGACACAAATGACAGTGCGCAAATGCCATAGATGTGTTATTTGATCTGTGTTTACTCTTAAGGATTTTGCAAAACATTTTGTATATGATGCTATTTGAGAAATGACAACCTGAAGCAGTTATATAAGCAAGAAGTGGTAGTGGCAGATGGCTGATTGTGAGGCTGGCACTGTGACAATGAGAGCAAGTAGTGATGGCACTGGACCCTGGCATTATAATAACTATTCCCACCATGGCTATAATTGCCAAAGGTGTCTTGCATTAGCTTGAAGGTCACTTCTAATGCTGAATTTAACACTGACATTACAGCTGCTGTACTAAGTGGCATCGCTGTTGCCATAGTCTTTCTGTTATTTTTCACTCTGCTTTCACACACAGATGAATGACATATTATGCATGAAGTAATAACTCTTAACAAGGGCTTTTTGATGAAGGGAGTTGTAAAGCTGTCATTATGCCGTACTCATTGCATGTTTTCTACATTTCTCAAAACAACTAGAATTTCAAAACTGAATGCAGAATGCCATTTCAGGTATAATAGAACATATATAAAAGAAAAAAATAATCCACTATGTTTATAACAATATTATCTGCATAATACAAGCTCCAAAGATTTAAAAGATATAATTATACACATATTCATGCAATATAGTAGAGTGTGGGGGCCAGACAGAAAATTGCTTCTTCATGGGACAAGTATAATTTTATCTTCCAAAACATACAAGTTGATGAAACAGCAGGATAATACCTTTGTAAAATCTTCCCAAATGTGTTGTAAACTACAGTTTTTGAATTTCTTTTTCAAACAGCACCCTACATTCTGTATTAAAATATGTACTGAAGCTTTTAATTGTACTTTGTATAGGGGGAAATGTATTTCTGCTGTCATTTGCATATTAAATGCACTGCTATATGAATGAGCATTCCCATCCCATTCACCTTCTAGGCTACCACATCAGTTGTTCAGTTCTCCAGATAAAGTGCTCTAACAAGACCTAACAGCAAATTTGTTTGCTTTTAGCACATTTAGATTGATTGCTTGCATGACACAATGTAATTGTAGTTCAGTTCAGCTTTCCTGACAGAAAAAGCTCCATTATGTATGATTCACAACCCTTCCTGTATTCTTATCTATCTATCTATCTATCTATCTATCTATCTATCTATCTATCTATCTATCTATCTATGTCTTTCTATTATCAGGATGAGGGTACATTTTTGTGAGATATACTGATATGTTTTACTCAGACCTGTAAATCCTGCTATATCAATTTCTGAATAATGAACTATGAAAATGCCTACAGGCATTAAGTCTATGTGTGTCTTGGATCTGTGCATCTATGTTCCTGACTGATGTACATGTTTGAGATGCTGCGCCACTTTCTTGACAAGTGATCACACACTGCTACTCTTTGTGCTGTTAATTTCTTATTACAAGTTGAGAATGTCAGTGATAACGCTGAAGTGATCACGTCCTTTGGCCCACTAACTACATTTATTATGCTGTCATGTTCCTTCTCAGCAAAGGATGCATTTTGTGAATACGAGGCAACATGTTCGATAATGAAATAAACAATAACAGAAGTAAATTCTGCTTTCTCTTCCTAGTCACGAGATTACTACAAAGATGTTCCACAGACATTGGACAACCAAAATATCATGGACGTATAAGATCATTTAAAAGTGTTACTATCTTTGGAGAGGTTATAAAGTAGTACACCAATTAATATCTGCAGACAGTAAAAACATACTTCTGAAATAATGAATACACAGATCAGGATGTTTTGTATGAATACATGTCATCATTATAGAGAGATGATAGTCATACTGATTACATTTTATCAACACTTTACTCTGTTAATAGTACCTTCCTGAAGCTTTCATCAATTATACCACAAAAGCAGCAGTTAATTTGCCATCCAGACAATGTCAGCTGCTGATTGCTTTAATAATTAAAGAACCAAGTACTGAGAAAAGCTTAATGTACTGTATATTGAATAAAAACATTCCATATAAACAATTACGTTTATTCCATCAACAATTCTTCTTATACATCCTGTCTTTGACTAGCAGTTTGTCCTTGAACCCTCACCCTGAGTTAGAAAGTATAAGTTATATTTACACCTATGTATTAATGTTTTCATTATTAGCAGAAACAGTAGCTTGGAAAGAATCCAAACGTTAATCTGGATGAAAATACTGCAAGCTTCTCCACAAAGCAATGGCAACTATTAATTTGTTTTACTGTGGAAGCACATGTACTATTGTTACTCATAAAATTGTTGTAAGCTAATGGAGGTTCATTTTACAATTCATCCCACATTATCTCCAGTTTCTTCTCATTCAGTATCATTTTCTACCCCCCCCCTTGTTATCTTTCTGTATTTCTATCTGTCTATATCTATTAACTTATCTTACTATCTAGCTATCTAATCTCTCTCTCTCTCTCTCTCTCTCTTTCTCTCTGTGGTGTGCCTGAATGTTTTCCTATCTAACCTTTGCAACACATATTGCAAGGTGCTAACACAGTAATGTAATTTGTGTATCTGAGTTCTATGTTACTGTTACTAAGCAAGATGTTATTATAAAACAGTAGCACCTGTCTTTGTGTAATTTCCAAGAGTTGTTTAATGCAGAAACAAAAACAGTGCTTGCAGATTCAAGACTGATAAGTGCATAGGTTCATAGGTGTGTACAAGGCTAATGGCCACAAGGGTCTTCTTAAGCCTAGCCATGCATTCCAAATCTCTGACAAGTTCTGGTACCCTAGGTAAGTGTAAGCATGGGATTAGAAGATGAAACATTTACAAGAGAATCTGGTAAGTAAATGTAATAAATAAAACAAACAGACAAGTAACAAATAAATATTTTATTCATAAGAACATTTTAGAACTGTGTTTAGACTACTTTGCTTGCTGTGGTAGGATACAAGCCTTTAATTGTAGGCGTTTACATTTTCTCTTTCTGTGGCCATGGTATTTTCTGTCTTCAACTGCATGCTATTCTCCATGTGAGCCTTGGGGGCAGACTAGCATTCTTAGTACAGCTGGCAACAGTTAATAGATACACCAGCATCAATTTACTTTTTGCACATTTTCCATTGATTTCTGTACTTCTATGTTTGTTTTTCTTATTATGAATACATAGTCACCGCTTTATTCAGTTCATGGTTTCCTTAATTTCTACTGATAATGGAGGCTATTTTTAAGACACAGGAGGATGCAAAACATGTGCGTGCATGTATTCCCATACTTTTTTCTGAGCTTCTTGGCTGACTGATATCTTATTGATGCTAATTGGCTGTAATATTCTACCCATCTCTCATTATATTAGCCATTTTGATACATATGGACAGTATTGGTTTTAAACCTGATTATTACTGCCGTTTGATGGTTGCAGCTTTTTTACTCAGTCTTTTTTATTATTTTTTCTGTTACATTTTCATAATGTTTTGCAACCTTCATTGTTTAAATTTTTCCTATCTATAGATGCCTCTTTACAGTTAGTGCCACTATTTAGAATTTATATTGTTTTATAACCTTATCTCATTTTGTAAGCTACGAGACTTCAACTTTTACGCACGTCTTCATTTTATACTCTCAATACATTTTAGATTTATTTTTGTTTGTATATATATATACATATATATATATATATATATATATATATATATATATATATATATATCTATATATATATATATATATATATATATATATATATATATATATATATATATATATATATATATATATATATATGTGTATTTACTTATTTGTTTATGCAGTCATTTACTCACTTGTTAACTAATTAATTCAATTTTATGACTAACACTGACTGTGCAAATGTACACCTTTTCAGCAGAGCCCTGAAGGAAAAAGCTCCACATACAAATACACAAATTAAAGTAATAATCCAAAATAGTTTAGGAAACTTATTTTACTAACAGATTAAGCTCACAGCAGGACAAATAGGCACAAAAATTAAATAGGAAAGTAGCATTGCAGAATAAATTATACTAATAGGCATGCCATTAAATGTATATTTCAAGCAGTTAACTTCTTACAAAATGGTTAGCAAGAAGAATATATATATATATATATATATATATATATATATATATATATATATATATATATATATATGTATATACATAGTTTGACGACTAGATATAGTAGATATAGAGACCAGGAAAGTAGTATGTTACTGAAAAAGGAATAGTAAGGTGATGGAAAAAAATATAGAGGGGTGCTGTATGGGAGAAATCTGAAAGAATGAGAATGGGGCAGAATATAGGACAGTGAGGTACAGGAGGAGTAATGAAGTGCAAAATATTAAGAAGCAAGGTGTTCTATTCAGCTATTTTGTTTTGGTTGAAAGGGCAAAGAGTAAGTACTGGCTAGTGGAAAAGATAAAGATGTTTCACTTTATGCAGTGACAGGAAGTTTTAGATTTTAGGAACATTTTAGTTTGGTTCTGCTCTAACAATAGGAGGAATGGAACCCCTAACTTCAGTTATATATAGAGTACAGAGAGTTTCTCACCCAAAATATATACGGAATGTCAAACATTTGGAATATTGAATACAAGAACATCAACCCCAAATGGTCAAAACTCAAAAAGCCGAAAAAAAGGTAAAGAAAGTATGTTCTATGTAGGCAGGCAAATCCTGCTGCACCCCCCCCCCACCCCCTTCCAAATTGTATATAAAGCACCTGAAATCATATCACAACTGGAGAGAAGGCAAAATCCCAGTCATTGCTTTATATCTGTCTTGGACAAGACACTATTGGCATTTTCACAGCCTTCAGTTTCTACCTTTTGTGTATATTATTTTTGGATTCTTTATAAAGAATGTTTGATGTTCTGAAATATCCCACTCACTCCATACTTCCAATGACAGCACTACTAAAGTCATTCACTGCTCTATACTTGTAATATATTTTCTGGTTCACATTTGCCAATATATGGCTTTTAATCCTTACAGAGTCCATACTTAGTATGTTTAATTTCCCCTTTCTTTTTAGCTTTGTGGTTTCCATAAATCTAGGTTCTGTTTTTTTTTCAACATGAAATTGTTCAGTTTTCTTTTGTTCTACTCCATTACAGAATGAGTTTGAATTGACACACACACACACACTATTTAGTTTATCCTTCCATTCAGTTGGAGCATCACTTTTAGTTTTAGAACAGTAAGGCCCATAGCTCCTGTACCTGTTAGTTATGTTAATAGTATTGTCCCTACTCTAGTCAGTACATTTTTATATTAACAGTGATAACTACTGCTCAGACTGAGTGATACCATGGCCCTATTTAAATTTTCAGATCTTGTTTACCCTGTATGTTGTAGATTATTTTCTATGTTCATTTTTGGTTTCCATTTTCCTAAGATATAGTGTATATTTTATTCCAAACAGATCAGTTTTCTGCCAATTATGTTATATTGCAAACATTGTTTTATCTTACATGCTTTCTCCACTGGTAGATTTCTCTCCTAGCCTAACTTTCCAGGCCATTTGTTGAGGAATGTTTGTACTTTTTGAGTGTGTTCATTATTCTAATGGTGGAGTTAGGTTTTGTTTTATTTTGGTGTAGCTAGAAAGTGATGATGCCCACCACCACAGCATTTTGTAGCCATCTTTTATTCTATATCTCTGTCACTACCCTCCTCAGCTCTTTGTTTTTTATTTAATTTTCAATCCTGGACTTTTTCTTTTGGGATGGGATTTTTTTTTTTTTATTTTGACTGTTGTGCATGCTTGTGAGGACATTGTTAGATTGAGATTTGAAGCTTTCTGATGGTCATTCCCACTGAAGCCATCTGTTGTCTCCTTGATTGATATTGCTATAAATGATACTGTTTCCTGAAGTCAACTTTTTGACCCATGATTGGTACAGCCTTTCCTTTCTAGCTAAAAATCATGTTTCAGCTTTTGTGAGTTTTATGTTTTTTTTTTTTTTTACTTATCTTCTTCATTTTTGGATTATTTATTTATTTGCTTTATTAGGGCTGCCTAATTTCTACTTGCAGCTCTTATTTTTAGAATATTTGTTGTTTCTCATACACCAAACCATGTCTTTTAAACTATTGTCTTTTACTAATATTGCTATTCTACTTTTACTGTGATGATCCTAGACTGTTTCACATGGCCTCTTCCTTCTTTGCTAATGATGATTATTTTTTTGAATATTTTTCTTCCCTGCATACCACAAAATCCACAAATAAGCTGTTGCAGTCCTAAAAGGAAAGACCTTTAGCTGGAGAAGTGAGTGTCCATTTTTGATGTCGCAGTATATTTTAAAGGATTAATATAGTCTTCCATTTCCTGTGCAAAGTTATGCTATCAATGGCCACATAGCCAACTGTTACATTTTTAAGATAAGGTTTAATTAGCTATACAAACCCTTTGACCTCTTGTTCAACATTTAATTCTAAAGTCTTTATTGTTAAATCCCTCTGCTTAGCTGCTGGTGCTTCACTGTAGCAGATAAATTAGGAATCTTCACTTTTTACATCTAGCCATGGCCAAACTTTAGTTATGTTTACTTTGTTCATGCTGATAGTATTTCATAATTCATATGTCTTTGTTCAGATTTTGTTAAAATTGTTTTTGTCTTATTTTCTGTCCTTTGCCCTGGTGTACTGAGCAATTACATTAAGCAATAATGAGCAATTGTGCAATTGTTAGTCTCAAACATGAAAAGATTGTGTGTTGGGAGGGTGGGGTATACGCATGCACACACAAAAGAAAACAGTGTTATTTATCAAAGAGAAACAAAACACTGATGAAACTGCAGAAACTTGATAAACGATTTTAAAATAATTGAAAATATAATAACTGAATTGGCTTTATGCAGTAACAAGCATCAAATGCTTACTTGCTTGTGAACCAAAGTAAACCAGTTTAATACTGATACACTAAGTATGATGTGGATGTTAAGACTGCTAACTTAAGAATTGTCTTCCTACTTGATGTATGGTAATCCATTTGGATATTTTGAAACTGAGAACCCATTTGCCTAGACAAAAAGAAACAAACCTGATAGCAGTTAAAGGATGCAGGCTAATAAAGAACTGTTCAGCTTGCAAAATACAGTGGCATGCATAAACAATGTCATTGTGTGAACTATGACAAGTTGTGCATCTATAAGGTTGTGCAGTTGTAATGCTGATGAAAATGGTGTGGAAGCTCTCCCATCTAGTGCTGATTATACTTTAAATAATCTGCACCACATGGTATTTGGATTTTAATCAATAGCTAGTAGATTAAAGTCTGCTTTCTGAATGGGTCACAGAAGCTACTCCTTCTTAAAAACTGTTGTGTGTGAAATGCTAACAAATTTGTTGTGCTACATTTGAAGCTAAAAGTTATGCCAGAAAGCTGACTGCATGCTTTGCTGTGTTGCCTCAGAAATTAAGCCCTGTACTAGAAATTAGATTTTGAAGCACACATGACAAACAAGAAGATTGTGTGTAATAACCTTGGTAGAGTTACCCATTGGTGGTTCTGAAAACTGAAAGATATAAAATACAAATAAGGATTGCACTCAAAATAAAGCAGCGGCCATGGAAGGCAAAAATGAGCTGAGTGTTAAAAGCAGAGCTTTATTAAGGGGGGTGTTTAAACCAAATAGCTAATACCTAGTTGAGTCAGACTGCAAATAGTTTTGAAATGCAGTCAGCTGACATAAAAGTAGTAAGTGAGGTTGAAAAAAAAGGCAATTAAAAATAAAAGCTATTAAAGCCCATTTCACAGGTTTACAATTGGACAAATTGCAGCAATGGATAAATGCAGATAATGGTCAGGAAACAATCAGGTATTTACAAGAGGTAAACCAAACAGTGCCAATGAGACTACAGAAAGTGTATAACATTTTCCACAGAATATTACTTACATACAGAAGCATGTGGATATTCTGAAGTCATGTCTACAACCATGCAAAATGCTGTGGAACTTTCAGTATGGGTGATGTGTCTAGATCTAAGGGTGCTAAAAGAGATGGAACAAATAATGTTTTGCTTCTGAAGTTAAACGCTGATCTTTGTGATGTTGAACAAAAAGACTCTCAGAGAAATTTGAGTTGTTTAAAACAGAAGGTTACTAATTTACAATAGATTGGAGAAACCCTTAGAACTAAAAATTTGTAGCCATAAAAACAACAGTCTGTTGGTGCTGTTTGTTAAGGTGCTGCTTGTAAAATAAAAAAAAAAATCTCTGAAATTAAAGATGTGTTGACCAGGTTGCTAAGATTAATACATACATGAAATATACGAGTTAAACTCCTTGTCACAGGAGGTCACAACAGATAAGTGTTTGACCTTGAGGAACAGAAAAGTCGTTAAGAAAAAATGGACAAAGACACCGGTACCTTAACTGACAGACTATTTGTACTTGCTGTATGAGTTTAGACAATGAAAAAAATGACAATGCAAGTGTGGATTAACCTTTCAATTGTCCAGATTTATGAGAATGTCCAGATTTTTGTCTCATATGTTTGGTCTGTACCTCATAAAATTTGTGGTTTTCTGAATTTTTGTGGCAGATCATTGAGGATTGCATTTACTAACTAATGACAGACATTTGCATTTCAGATTTCATATCCTTCAGAAAAGGCATGACAACACAAGGCCTTTTTATTCTAGTAATGCTCTCAGTTAATAAGAGCTATATTTAAAATTTGTCTCTATTTTTGGGGCTTTGTCCACCTATTATGTTTGGAAAAAAAACAGCAACAAACTGACTAATGCTCCACAAAAAGAATAAATCCACGAACTTGCAAGCAAGTAATGCAAACATTTTATTCCATAAAGCACTTTTTGTCTGGCTGGATAGCTAGACTTCTTCAGATGCAATTAAATATTCAAAACACACAGTATATAACATGAACATTAGTCAGCTGATCCACCCTACTAGTTAGAACAGCTGTTCAGCACCAACCAATGCATATAAATACCCTCACAGCCTAAACTAAAATGCCTTAAACACACATGCCATGAATTATATCTACTTCTAGTTAAGTTAATTAAAACCTATGGATAGCTACGATTTTGTAAACATAATACAAAAGAATTGGGAATTTATAAAAACAGACCTACCTACTATTAAAGAACTACATGATTTTCCTAAGGTAGTCTTTAAGAAAGGTAGGAATTTGAAGAATCTATTAGAAATTCATAAACCTATTAACTTTAGTACAAAACATGGGGGCATGTATAAATGTCATATATGCCCATATTGTGGATACATAGAGGTAGGGACAAACTTCTCTATCAGAGGGGTTAGATATACTATTAAACATAGGTTTGATTGTAATACAAAAGGAGTGGTCTATCTTGCCAAGTGTTACAGCTGCCCTGCCTTCTATATCAGAAAGACTGATAGAAGGTTTGAGGGACAGAGTATATGAGCATTTGTATAGCATTAGAAGCAACAAAGTAGACAATGCCTTAGCTAGACACACCCACTCTTTTCCTAATCATGGTTTTATGTTTAGAGCTATAGAATGTGTATCCTCGGATGCTAGAGGTGGCCAAGTACTATTGTTACTTGAAAAAATTGAATTGTTTTGGCAACTATGTATGTTTGCATGTCTCTATCCAGGTCTTAATGAGATGTATTCTATCAAATGTATTTTAAAACTTAAAAGTCTTTTAAGATAATTATAGCTATATATTTTTAAAGTAGTTTTTTTTAAAACCTTTAGGGCAGAAATGTATATTATTTTATAAAGAAAACATTTTATGAATTTTATATGTTATGCATATTATATTATATTACTAAGTAGAGTTGTCCCAGTAGGAGCGATGGATGAGTTTTGCATCATTAGTTTAACTGTTTTAGTTTGTTTAAATTATGTGTTTTTTGAGTATGTACATAATTAAAGTAAGAAACTCATTTATAGGTATGGTTTCTGACTTTTATACTTTTTGTATAGTATATTAAGTATTTTATAAGTTTTTAGAATGTTTTTAGAATATGTATAGATACATAAATTATGACTTAAATTAATAAATATGTTAGTAGGTCTTAATTAACTTAACTAGAAGTAGATATAATTCATGGTATGTGTGTTTAAGGTATTTTGGTTTAGGCTGTGATTGTATGTATATGCATTGGCTGGTGTTGATCAGCTGTTCTAACTAGTAGGGTGGATCAGCTGACTAATGTTCATGTTATATACTGTGTTTTGAATATTTAATTGCATCTGAAGAAGTCTAGCTATCCAGCCAGACGAAAAGCGCTTTATGGAATAAAAAGTTTGCATTACTAGCTTGCAAGTTTGTGGATTTATTCTTTTTGTGGAGCACCTATTATGTTTGGCTTTGTCCAGATTTTTTGTGCTAAGATGTTGAGAGCTAATTGTTTCTCAAACTAATTGTCTCTTAGCCCTGTGGTGGGAGGGTTGTAATGCTGACTGTCAAAGTGACCATTGCTGTGAGGAGTGAGTACTTATACAAAGGGCTTGAGCCCTCCTTTTGCCCGAGAATAGAGAAAGATAAACTGTCTTGCTCACAAGACCTTAATTGACTTTTAGCCCCATTTCCAAATAAGTACACAACACATATTTTTGTAGGTGTGACCACAGATTTATTGATAACCAAAAACATGTGTAAAAATGTCATTTGTATTGACTGCAAATATCAACACTATAAGCAACAGTGAACCTTAAAACTTTAATGACACTACTACAACCATGGACCTGTTGTTGGGTGGCATAAAATAAAACCCTTCCAATGGCCTTTGATTTGATTTAATTAAAAAAGCATCACCAAGAAATCCTGGCACTGCAAATGCAGTGCCATTAGGAATCACAGTTTGTATTTTTCATATTTCAAACAAGGGAAAAAAGGGTTAATGTATAAACAAAGGGAAGGCCGAGGCCATAAAGTGCCACCCACCAGGATGATATCTATCTGTTTGCCTCTTTTTCATCATTTTTTTTTCTATAACTGCTAAAGCAAAAATTAACTTTATTCTGGAAGGACTGCAACTAGGAATGAAGAAGATGAATATTGATTACAGCTGAATATAATAAAATTTTATTCAGTGCTTATTTGTTGAGTTGTGTTAAAATATTCATCTAAAAACAAGGATAAGTTTAGGTTGAATAAATCCAGACCAAATTCAGATAAGTAGACTCCATCTTTTTGATCGATCTGCATCCTTGTTGTATAGCTCCTAGTGCTCAACTATTGAATGCCTAGTAGAGGAGTTGTTCTGGATACTCTGTGGTTAACTAACCTTCCAATTTTTTCAATAGCCCAGTGGTTGTAAACTCCTTTCCAGTTTAGTCTGAGAATTATGACAGACCAAGCTATGGACAAGTGAGGGTATGTATGCTTAATGGTTGCTAATTCATGGAGAATGTAATATATTAATTGTCCCTTAGGATTAAAGCCAAAATAATTTGCCCAAACCGAACCCCAAAAGACAAAATAAGTAGATAAATAGGTTCAGTTTGCAGAAGGTGGAAAGGTAGGTGATGGAGGAATTGGTTCCATCTTAGTCCTGGAATTACCTTTCAAGTTACTCAAACTTGATACATTCTAATCCAAGATTTGTGCCACTTGTTTGAATTTCTGCTCTGAGGTGGGCTTGATAGATGAAGGAATGGCCAAGGATGATAATTGTCTTTATTCCTATAGACAAATATAATTTGATGGTGTTAAGTGTTATTAGAATGATAGATATACCTTAAATAAGAGGTGGATAATCACCTACCTATCCTTATGAAAATTTCAGTGGACAATCCTAGGGCCGATATGTCTGAATGTGTGGGAAGAGTATGTGTCAGGGCAAATATCTAGGTAGGTTAGTGTGCGTCTAAGCTTTTTGGAAAGTTAGGTGTTGGTAATTTTGTGACTATCCCTGAAGCAAAGATTAAACTTTTACGGTTTGAGTACAGAGTTAATTTAGTTAGTGATTTACCCCAAAATATTGGACGTGAGAAGATCATTGCTTTTCTGAGTGAAATTTGGTGACCAATGCCTACCTGCCCTGCTTTGGATCTGGAAATCCAGATTAAAGCTGCCTCTTGGATAAAAAAATACATCTGCCCACCTAAGGTTGACAGTCAATTCACTGATCCTGAAGGTGCCAAAATATAGCTATGAAAATAAATAATGTATCCCACAGGTAATAACTGTAGTGTGAGTAGGAAATTGTGTGCAGGCCACAAAGCCTTTGACTTCAATAACATTGAATCTATGGTATGTCTTTCTTAATGGTTGTAATCTTTTTCTCTGGACTAATCTTTGATAACTATCTCAACTATCTAATGGCTGGTGAAGTCAGAAACCTAAAATTTTTAGTTAAAGCTGACAGATTTACTCTGACTGAAGCAGATGAAAGACTCATTTAACTACTGTGATGCACGTAACACAGTATAATATATAATGATTGATCTTGGTTCTTGGATTTCTAGGTTGTGAAAAAAAGTAAATGAAATGTTTAATTGATGACGTGTATGCTTTCATATTGCTGTTGTCCCATAACTTCCAAAACCAGAAGGTTATTATTCTTCTCTAATCAGCCAAGTTTCTTGCAGTATAGGAGTGGGAAGTAAGTCGGCTTGTGGAGCCATCTTTTTGAATATCTAGACCTGTAATTGGAAAATAAATTAGTTAAAATGTTTTTTGATCGATTAATGCATTCTGAAGTGAAGTACTTATTGATCTTCATTAAAAGAAGAGCTAACAGCCTTAAAACAGAGTTTAATCAAAAAATTTTGGATGACTTTTTTGAAAAAAAAATCTCAACTACAGCTTTGTTGCCCAATCTAAGTTTTTGTTAAGGTGATCTTGATACATGTAGAATGAGACACAGACTGGGAAATTCTCCAACAATGTGATGCACCCCCCCCCCCGAACAGAACAGAACAGAACAGTTTTTGGGCCATGACTTGTTAAGTCAAGGTCCATTCAGATAACCTCTCATTCCGAGGTTTTCAGAAGCATCTGTGAACAATTGAAAATTATCATTTGATACCCACTCTTCTTGAAAAAAAAGATGATCAATTATAATCCAAAAGAAAATTAAAAAATAATCTGAGGTCTTCTGTGAATCATCTGTTAATCCTAGCTCTTTAGTGTTATTCACAATCTTCCTGTAAAAGGCCTGATATAGACCTTGTAAAAGTTCTACCAGGGATTATTGCTCTGTACAAAAATGTAAGAAGTCCTAACAGCTCCATGACCTGCCTTATGGTTACTCTTTCAGAGAACAGGAAATTATTTATAGCATTGTGAATTTTATTAACCTTTTCTTATAGTAAGTGAAAACAGCCTTGAGTATTGATTTCAGTAATCAAGATTGTTAATATTATATGTGGTTACTCTATCTTGTTTATGACTAGAGGGACAGTTAAAGAGTTGTATAAATCAATAAAGGGTTGGAGGCCTTCCCTACTTGAAATATCACTAGCTCCTATGATGAAAAAAATCATTAAGATATTGGACCTCATGATACAATGGGATCAACTGCCTTCAGCACCAGAGGTGAACTTTACTGAAATATTCAAAAACCGAGCAGGAAACAGTGCACCCAACTGGCGTGACTGCATAGAATAAATACATGCCATTGAATTCCATGTCTAGCAAGTGCCAGAACTGGGGAGAGATGGGTAAAAAAGAAAAAAAAAGATTGAATGCCTACTTTTGCAATACATGGCTTATCAATTCCTATTTTGATATCTACTGCATCATCACGTGATGAGTAATGAACTCTGGAGTCTCTCATATCTATACCATCATTAACTGATAGACCTGTATGTATCAAATGATGCATTTTATGGCTTTCTCCTGGTTTCTTCTTGGGAACCAGACCAAAAAAAGACATATCAAATGGATAGAATGGGAGTGACAGAAAGAGGCCTTTAAAACCTTTTTATTGAATTTATTTCCAAATAATGGAGTGAGCTAAATATTTTTTCCTTTTAAAGATGATAAGTTTTTGCATCGTGTGTATTCTTTTTGGTACTGGATCTTATGGAGAAACCACAAGTAAAGCTGTCACTGAGGAACTTAGAGACTGTCTGGTCTGTATAAACCTTTAGGAGTTCCTTAAGAACTTCTACTTTAATGCTTGAATGGCTCCATGATTGTTTATCTAAATCTGCTTAACTAGCGGGCTTGGTTAAAACCCCCCAAAATGCTTTGGCCTAGTCTTTTGTAGCTTCTGGATGGAATTGCATTCTGGTTTGAGACTAAAGTGAACTTAGGAGACTTTTAATGGCTTTATACGCACATTTTATTGTGGAATGCCTCCAACCACAAACACTGCAATTGTGAGGAAGTCACAGTTGCCAGAATTAAAACAAGATTTGGTCTTGTTCAGCAAGGGATCACCTTGCTGCTAAAGATCACATTTTTGCTTGTTCACCATAACACTAAGCCAGGTACCCACATGTCTAGTTTCCCACTTTAGCTGATTGTCTTTGGCTTATTATTTTCTGAATCTTTGGTCATAGTGGTGTAAAAACCTGTCCCCTTTAAAAACATAGCCCTGTCTTACAATTAGGAAGTAACCTAGCAAGTGGGTCACCAGAGAATGTGTTTTTTTATATTATTACCATCATGTAGTGTATGAAATTAACACCCAAGTTGTTATAGGACTTTATCCTTACATTTTTTTGGGATAACATATGCCCAAAGCCACAAGGGCTTCTAATACATCTTTAGATCTTTTTATGCCAGTGCCTCTGATTCTCTGAATTTCTTCTGCCTGTATGAGATTTAAAATATCAATGAATTCAAACTAAGAACCAGCAATAGCACAAGCAATCTATGAATTTAACTTACAGATCTTTGCTTTAACTGCTTGGGATATCATCATTATCATTGGCCCCCTTTTTTCTATTTTCTACATGGAGTTGGAGTGCCCTGCCAAATGTCAAAATTTCTCTCGATTCAATATCACTCTCCTACCTTCTTCATCAATCATGCCTGATTGTTTCCGGTCTTTTCTCATGCAATAGAACCATCTCTTTGTTGGACACCCTCATTTTCTCTTGTCTTTTTCCTTTCTGTCCCAAATCTTTTTCCTCTTCTGCTTTTCTGCACATGTTTAAAATTCACCTTTTAATACGAGTTCCACACATAAAAAAAATTATATTAAGTGCTTTCATCCCTACAAACCAGGGACTTTGTCAGAATATAACATATTCTGATGAAGCTCCCGGTTTGTAGAGATGAAAGTGCTTAATATAATTTTGTTATGTGTGGAACTCATATTAAAAGGTGGATTTTAAACTTTCAAGATCCTCTGGTGGTTGCGTGGTTTTTGTTTTTAGTTCCTTGGTAAAATCTTTCGCACTGCACCAGTGTATTGCTTTTATGCACATGTGCCAAACCACTGTAATTTGTTCTCTTTGACTTTCTCTGCAATTGGAGCTACTTTGGCTTCTCCTCTGATGTCCTCATTTCTTTGTTTGTCACACATAGTGCATCCTCCCACCCATCTCAGGCACTTCATTTCCATCACCTCTAGCTTCCTCACATACTCTGACTTCACTACTCAGGTTTCTGTACCATACAGTAGTAATCAAACCATGAATCCTAGTAATAAGAACATTTTTTTTCTGGCCTAAAAGGTATTAAATTATTTCCTTAAGGAAAACAATCCCCCAAAAAGGGAAAACAAGTTGTACAGAATTGATATTGGCATACTAATTGCTAAAATAGACCGTTGTCATAAATTCTAATGTAAGATCCATGTTGAAGATCACTTTGCATTCTTTCTAAAATCAAGAAAACAGGATTCAAGCTAGTATTCCTTGTTTCCACACTTGGGTGGTGCAGTGGTGGGATTCACTATACAATCTCGAAGTACTGAAATGTCGAATTTCAGTATTTCGAGACTGAATAGAGAAAAACCCACATACACGAAAACCCACAATCGCGAATACCACAACCACAATCATTCACACACACAAACACAAACCAAGACATAATCACACACACATACACCTACCAAACTAAACAAACATAACAACACACAGAAGCACACCTAACCTACCTATAAGCAGGGGGGCAAGCCCCCCTGCACCCCCCCCCACACACCCCCTACTTATATATTCTAACTTTGAGGTTGCATTAAACACACAAACACACAAAAAACACCACCACACACACTCACACACACAAAAATCCCTACCCAATATCCTCAAACACACAACACTTACCTGAAACCCCAGATAAATCCACAAACCGCACCACATGTAATGAATGCGACACCACGATAGAGGCGGATTCGACACTTCTGCATTAGGCACAGTGTAGTCTCAAGTAACTGCACTTTCCACTATTTGGTCTCGACGTACTGAAATTTGAGATTTCAGTATGTCGAGATTGTCTAGTGTATCCGCAGTGGTGCAGTGGTTAAAGTTGTTGCCTCCCACTAAGAGGTTCTCCAGTTCAATTATCAGCTGGGATGCCTTCTGTGCAGTTTCTGCATGTCCTCCCTGCATTTGTGTGGGTTTCTTCTGGGTACTCTGGTTTCTTCTGCTGGGGTGCCTTCTGTGTGGAGTCCGCATGTCCTGCCAGCATTCGTGTGCATTTCCTCTGAGTACTCTTGTTTCTTCCCACATTCCAAAGACATGATTCTAGAGCATTTCTCCTTGGGCCTCTGCTGAGAACAGGGTCTGTCCTAGTTGGACTTTCCTGGTCAACAAACATTAAATAAAATAACTAAACCATAGTTTATTAAGTAAAAATAAAAACTGAATACTTTCTCCCTTGTGAAGGCTTTGTCATATCTAAGTTATACATATAGAAGTAATATACATTTTTCTATTTTCCATATACAATGTCATGTAAGTTACAATGAAGGCATTAATCCAAGAGGAATTAATTAGTTCACATTCAGTGATGGTGACTGGAACAGTGGTGCATACGTAGTTTGAATTTGCAAGAGATTCCTTTTTGAGTGCTTTCTAGCACTGAATATCTCTCAAGATGAACGACTTAGAGTGCAAACCTAAATGATCATTTTTCTTCAGTATCACATGAGGTTTCTTTGTATGCCATGCAATTGTCACTAAGTTTTGAAAATATTAATGTACATAAGTAATATGTAAATACTGAATCCCATCATAACTACTAGTAAGCAACAAGCAACATTTCTAGTATAGTATAGTACAGTATATTAAATGTGGGCACTAACAATGCATATTTCTGCTTGCCACCATGTAATTTCATAGCATACCCCTGAATGCAATGTAGAACTTTCATTTATTAGAATATGAATGGAAATATGAACAATAATTGATAGTTATTAATATTTTCATGTAAGGGCATTTCATATTAAAAATCTTATTAGCATTTTGTACTTAAAACTTACCCTTTTTATGCTGTCTACTATTAATTGGTAAGTCATCATTTAAGTTACATAAAACCTCGTAGAATGACCAGGAAGGAAACTTCACCACTGAAATAGCATCCACACTGTTTAGTAGTCGCTTTTGACACAGAAGACTTCATCAGAATACAAACACATAACAGTTTCAACATATTTGAATACTGACATCCTAATTACATTTAATTGTAAAACAATTATAAAACAATTATAAAACAATTATTCAATAAAATTCTTTGTTAGTGGCCTTTGTTAATGTAAACCCTCCTATTCTTTAAAAAAAACATTTAATGTTGACTGTGTCATTGACCCCTGGGGGTTTATCTGCTGCCAACTTAATCTTGCCAATAAGCCTCTCTTTGTTCAAGAACATTTTTTAAAGTCCCTGCTTCTTAGATCAACCTGTCCTTGTTCAACTACTGAAAACAGAAACTTGTCTATAGTTGGAACATTTTAAAGTATGCTTATACAAGGCACTTTTCATGTCTTTCTTAATATAATATTGATGTGACTTCATTTTTTTCTGCAACAGTTCTTTCCTTCTGTTGTAGAGTTTACTGATGGCTGGGGACCACTAGATTGGCTTCCTTTTTTTGGAGGTGAGCATCTTAGTTCTATTTGGTATGGCAAGGTCTATGCATTTGTATATGTGCTCATACAGTGCATTGGTGAATGACTTGGCAGTCATGCAGCCATTTTCCATTGGCATGGGTGCCAAGAAGTTAGCCACCTCTGTTTTAGGAGCCCAAAGTTGGCTTTAGAGAACTTTTTCAGGGTGGTCACCTTAGCAGGTGTTGTAGGTGAGATGGAGATTTCCTTGGTGATCTGTTTGTGGTCAGATTTAACCAGGGAGGATTTGACTATAGGTGTGGAGCAATGGTCTACCATGTCAGTGATAACCAGGTCGAGGGTGTTGCTTCTTCTAGTGGGGGTCAGAATGAGCTGGTCGAGGGCATTGGAATTAATACATTCCAGAAAGCGTTGGGCCTGTACATTGGTACTTGAATAGTTTTCCCAGTTGATGGAAAGGTTGTTGAAGTCACCCAGTATGAGAGTATTGAGTTGGACCTTGATAGATTCCAGGTTGCTTAGGAACTTAAAGTGAGAGTCTAGGGACATGTTTGGGGTTCTGTAGCAGGCTATGACTTGTTTCTCTGTCTTACCCAGTGTTAGTTGTACCTGAAGTATCTCAGATGCTTTATGCTGAGCTACCAGTCTAGAGTTGTGCGTATCCTTTAAGAATATGGAGACACCACCACTGTTGGAGCTTCCGGTGGTATTCTGGGGATGGAAGGTATGGAATGAGTTGTAGCCTGGGAGAGCAGGGGTGCTTTTTGCCTCTTTAAACTAGGTCTCCATTACAGCACAGATGTTGACATTCTCCATTTCGAGGAGAGCTTCAAGTGAGCGCATCTTGAGATTTAGACTTCTAACACTGAGCAGCATGACCCTCAGATTGCATTTGTTTGCAGCTGTTATGGTGGAATTTTGGTCTTTGGAACACTGCCTAAAAAGCCACTATAGGTGTGACAAGAGTCATAGCCAGTGCGAGGAATCCCAGGGGTGACAGATGCAAGCTGTCTCTGGCAAAGCATTGAGGTCTATCAATCATGTCGTCCCAGGCAGACAGATACTGGATACCCTTAGAATGATACTAGAAACTTAGCCAATTTTTGAATTCAATTATTTTCTGCTCGTACTGTAGTATTATTCTGGGTGATGGTAGAATACTGCTCAGGGCTAGGATCATACCTGGCTGGGCCACATAATCCAAGAGTTCCATCACATCTCATTTCATGTAGTCCAGGGAGGTACATTTCAGGACATTCACACCCACATAGACAATGACTGAGTCATATTTGTACTTGTGGAGTGACCTGAGTGCATGGGTTATGTGGCGAATCCTGGCACCTGATAGACAACTGACTGTCAACTTCTTCTTATTCAATCTAGTGAGTGGAACATCAGTGTGCCTCACAATTGCGTCTCCTATGATTAGTATATTGGGCAAAGAGTTTTGATTTAAGGGCTTAGGTTGAGTGGCACACTGTGGTGGTAAGCTATGTGTTCTGGGGTTGGTGTTGCATTGTGGTGTTCGAGTACGTTTCTGTCTCGGGGGGTCTCTGTTGTTTGGGTACATTTTTATTGAGAGCTCCGCAAAGGTGGGTGTATGGTTTGTGTTTCTATGTGGGGGTTGTGATGGTTGGTGTTTTGCAGGGCTGTGTGTTCTATGTAGCAAGTTGCAGTTGTTGACCTTCTCCTCTTGACCAGCAAGTCCAGTCTTGGTTGGAGTGTGCACTGCTTCCAGTTTGGTGATATAAGTGTATCTGTCACGTGTATGAGTGTTGGGAGGTAAGAGGAGATGGTTTTCTGTGCTCATTAGACAGTTGCCTTACTGTCTCAGAATCCCCAAGTGTACCAGGTTAGCAGGAGAAAGCACAGGAAATTGCCCTACAATCATAGCAGGAGGGGTGGTCATAACTAATAAGTACTGGTCCTGTTACTGTGTAGGAACAGCTAGTGCTGATAGCACCTAAGTGTGCTACACTAAGTGCTACAAAAGCCTGTTAAAGTGCTAGCCGATTAAGCTAACTGCAGTGCAAGAAGTAAAAGAACAAGAACAGTCTAAGGGAAAAATTGAAGAGCAAACTTTCTGGCACAAGTAATAGTTTACATCAGCTGAGCACCACTGCATGGTGTGCAAACCCATGCAAACACAGACTTTTAAACCAGAAAGTTGAAAGGGATGGAAAAATTGCCCAAACGGCCCATAAACTACAATTTATGGACCAGAGACCACACCTGTTGTGGTAGATAGGCTACCTAGTGCTTACCACTCCCACTGATAAGTTAGAAGGCTTCCCTCCAACAAAGAAAGGTCTGAGGGGGCTCAGAAACTTACAAAACAGTCTTGAATACAGTAAATCTTTCTCTGGACTAGACTAATTACAGGAAAGGCAGGAAACAAGCTAAGAACTTTTTTTGCTTTCTTTTGCAGGAAAGCATTTAAAACAGTTGCAAAAACACTTTAAATGCAGTACAAGCTAGCACACTTGAGTGTGTAGCAATATTAAGGCAAATACAGTTTAAATAAATGCAGATAAATTAAAAACGGCAAAAAAAAAACAAGTGCAGAGAGCAGAGCGAATAGCAGAAACAATGTTAGTTGAAGAGCTGTCAAAGTAACTGTCTGTAGGGGAACATCATGTGAGCCAGAGGCAGGAACAATATACTGCTGAACTGGCAAAGAAGTAATGTTCTTCCACAACTATTGTCCAGAACTGCAAAAATTAAAACTTATGCATGCAATACTATACCCTTGCTATGATGTACACTGTATTGACTGGCCATGCTGTAAATCAGACATCACTTACCAATATAACACAGCAGTGAGGGCAGAACATAGTTGCCATCATACTCACAGATGGAGAGTTGCACAATGACAGTGACAGGGATCAACATTGGGAATAATGGTGGGACTGGGTGCTTTTAGTATGTGGCAGCAAGTATGGTCAGAAGATTGTGGGGAGCTTGTTATACCACATACAGTGGGAGTACTGCATCCCGAAAGGTTTATGAGGGCTGCAGTGTTGGGTGCTTGTCCATAATGGGCTTTCTTGGACATAGATCTGGCAGATGTGGTTGCAATGTGTGCATGTGTGCATGTTTGGGAGGGGACAGGTACTGTGGGACCTCAGTTAAAAATGACACAGATTGTGAATGTTTCTGGCTGCAGGTGCATTCCTATGAGAAATGATGTTAGCACTGACAACTGCCATGGAAGAGAGTGAACTATAAGATGGCAGCAACCTGGCCATGCCATGTGACCTACTGACAAATACTCCATATCTGCATGTGAGATCATTCTGTAGTCCACCAGGCACACCAACCCTGGATGGCACAGAAGAGGTAACAGTATGTGACATTGAGTTATGTAGCCTGTGTTGTGTCCTCACAGTGAAATCAGATGGATAAGGTGTGAGACATGACATGACATGTTGAGGCAGACCACTCTGTGTTGGCAGTGAGAGCAGCCACATGCCTGTGTCACACAAACCAATCATGTGTGTGATACCCACATGTAAGCCAACACACAGGCCACAGTGTACACATTATGAGGCTTCCATGACAGTGGGTGGCATCTGCCAGTACCTTGATGACAGCTTTAAATATTCATTGTGAGATCCATTTCAGAAAATGAATCAAGTCTTGACAGAGATGGCCATTGGCCTTCTGTTCCTGAACCCTATGTCCATGCTTTGTGGAGGTGTCAGTGACCACTGTAGGAGAATGCCTAGAAGATGAAGGTGCACCCTGTGTAGGCTTTACTGGCATGACCTGTCATTCCACATGCTCTGAAGAGGTGAGATTGTGTTACACAGACAGCAGAGTTGTGCCATTGGTCATTGGCAGTAATGTGTGGCAATAACTACACAACACTTAGATATAAGTATGGTAAGCACTTTCTTTCTTTAATTAAATATAGAAGTTCATCAGATTATATAACCGAATGAATCAAAACAAAACATCATGATCACATTAAAATCATTCAATCAGATTATGCATAAACCTATGAACCTTTAAAATAAATACTTGACAAAATATAGTATAGTTAACTAAATAGAAAATTTTGTACTACTAAACTTTTAAAAAACATTTTATACTTATGCACTCATGTAGACCTGGAAATGTATTGGCTTCAAGAGATATCTGTCTGCGTACTTCTTTGCACTCAAACATATTGCATAAATCACCACCATGACTAATATCTGATAACTTATCCAAGACAAAAAATTAAAACTTTTTAAAAGCATGACAGGTTGAAGCATGTTTTGCTAATGTGTTGTTAGAATCCTTGTTCATAGCAGCTAAGGTATGTTCGCAAATGCTTTCAATTAGCATCCTATTGGTTTTACCGCTATAGAATGCTGGACAGGAAGCTCAATATGCTAAATAAATAACATGCTGACATTTACAAGTGTATCTGTTATTCGTTGGCAATGTCTTGCCAGAATGTTTTACAAGTATAGCACTAACATTAGAAATATAGCAACATAACTTGTGAGATTGGCAACTATAAGTACCATAAGGACCAATATTATTAATAACTGATGCACAGTTATCCATTCTATTTAAAAAAGTTGACAAATTAGAACATTTCTTGTAGGTAAAATTATGGACTGCACCAGCTATCCTAGCCAAGTCCTTATTACCCAAAACAATTTTCCAATTTACATTAATTATATTTCTTATATCTTCCATGTCTCTACAAACTGGTAATGCAAATGAAATTTTAAACATGGAATATTCAGAATCTCTAGTGTTAACCATGTAGACTTTTAACAAAATGGGAGAAAAGTATTCTTCATGTTTTAGAGTAATCTGCACAAAATATCATTAAGTTTAACATCAGGATCACCACAGCTATCAAATAGTTCAATTCATTTTCTAGATTCATTTTAAAAAGTGTTGTGATCACTAATTAGTTAACTTAAGCATGTAAACTGCCCTCTTATAATGTTCCATTTTATGAAAGAGGGGTGCATAGTAGAAAAATGTAGATGACTATTTACAAAAGTGGGTTTCTTAAATAACTGAATTTGAAATTGCTTATTTAAAATCTCAGTAGTTATCACCAAGTTATTCTATTTTCAGTTGGTTAGTGTTTAGTTCTTAGCATGGCAGTTTTTGACCATGGTTACAGTGGCTAACACTACTGCTTCTGTTTCTGTCAATGATGACAATTGGGATTTGTCTGTGTATTCAGTTTCCACTGAGTTATTTATATTCATCCAGTCATTTTCAGATATATTGGCAAAAACTCAACAATCCCTTCATAAGCTGATGCAGGGCTGTACTATGCACCCCAGTAGCTGAACCTTTTCTTAGGATTTAGGACGTAAGTATGGTTGAAAACTTAATTAAAGGTACTGTAAATCTTTTCTTGAGTTTGACTTATAGTGTGCAGGCTGCCTCACATTTAGAGCTGGATGGTAATGTCTGAATTATGTCTGAAATTACTTACAATGGCATTCATTTTTTATTTAGATTTGAAGCTGCTGCAATTAAAAAGCAGGTACCTAAGGGATTACGCATTTGCAAATTCCCTAATGGCATTGCTCGAAATTATAAAATATATCATACTCTAATCAACTTACTTAGTGATACTGGGATTTTGCTGCATAGACATCTTATGGAATTTAATTTATCCAAAATAGAAACTTTGCATAAGACTGCCACTGATTTGGGCATCAACATAAAATAACATTTTTATTTTAATCTTTGAGCTACACTTTATTATAGCATTCCATATCAAGTTGATAGACACGTTATTATATTTGCAAATTCCCTAATGGGATTACTCGAAATGATAAAATATATCATACTCTAATCAACTTATTTAGTGATACTGGGATTTTGCTGCTTAGACATCTTATGGAATTTAATTTATCCAAAATAGAAACTTTGCATAAGACGACCATAGATTTGGGCATCAACATAAAATAACATTTTTATTTTAATATTTGATCTACACTTTATTATGGCATTCCTTCTCAAGTTGATAAACATGTGGCTACCATTATTGTGTGTAAACAGAAAAAAGCTTAAAAGAAATGCAGAGAGCTACAATCAAAATTTAGCTTATCCATTGCTGAATCTTTTCAATACAATTTACAAAGATGGTGGACTTGAACCCTCTCAGATTATTAATGGAGCCATGACATCAGCGGTGACTAGTTCACCTGTTTTTTTGCAATTCCATCTATGATTCTGATTTTCCATCCCTTGTTAACCATCTGCAAAATCAAAAAGTTGGGGACTTTAATAATTGTCCAAGTCTATTAGATGAAAGTCCTTTTCATTTAGAATTGAATCTATCAAATCAAGAAACTGCAATGGTCAGAAAAGCCAGAGGTCAGCAAAAGATGAGATGAAAAGGCCAATGCATGAGGAATTAACTTGTCCTAGTTTTAATCTCAGTTCATGTGTCTTAACTAATTATCAGTTTAACATTTTAGGTAAATGTCTATCCTTAATTACTGCCAAGTTAGCAAATTACATACAGTTAACTTTGGGTTTTAAGTTATAAATGAGAAAACTAAATTATAATCCCAGTTTACCAAACACTCAGTGTATTTTCTGATGCTTGCATACATGAATTTAAAGCTGTATTAGCTAAGAAAAGTTTCAAGGAAGAATTTAACTTGTGTTCTACTAAATATAAATCTTTAATTAGTCTTGCTCATAACAGGCAACTAATAATCATGAGGGCTGATAAAGGCAATGAAATAGCATTGATGGACAGCGACAGGCATTATAAATGTATATTAGATATATTGTCTGATGATACTTGTTATAAATTAGTGCTTAAGTATTTTATGCAAGAATAATGTATTTGCATACATGCTGTTTTATTTGATTTATTCACTCAAGGTTATACAGAAAATTGTGTGCATGTTTTTTTTTTAAATGAGCACCCCAAAATAGGAGTCATTTTTGGCATCCTTAAAATATATAAGGATGCCATAAAACCCCCATTTGGGCAGTTGTTTCTGTTCATAACAGTAACAACTGAGTTTATAGCTATATACTTATATTCTATTCTTAATCCTATTGTACAAAAACCACAGTTCTACTTACAGGATTCTAGACCTGTTTAGACCTTTTACATAATTATCAATTCACAGATACTAAAACTATGATGTTAGGTTGTCCATCTCGCCTTCGTTCTTGCTGTTTGGGTTTGGAGTCAATCCTCGGCTCCGACTCGGACATCTTCAATAGCTCGAGAGCAGTTTATTGGCTCGAGGCTACCCCTTATCCCAGAATGCTCAGCATCAGCTACCCAGATCTCGTTTGCCACTTCAGCTGTGAGGTTGCTTCATTACTGGCTCAGGCTTAGTATAGTTTTTTCTATTATTAGAATTGTTGTTTATTCTTAAAAGTTTATCAAGTTTTTGTCTAGATATAGCACTTTATCCCTTATCACTTTCTTGTGTGTTGTAGCTTTGCTGGCCGTCGCTCCATAACTCGCAAGCCTTCTGTTTCCCCTGAACTCATTTAAATTAGAGAGTCCCCCCCCCCCATTAGGACAGACATTTAAATTAGGGGCTCTCCTTTCTGTTATTTAACTGTAAAAAAAAAAAAAGACAGACTGTTTCTCGGTTTAGTAGTATAACATTTTCTTATTGTTATTGTGGTTCTTTAGTTTGCTGTTGTTAGAAAAATGTCTAAAGATACCAAGGTATCTGGCTTCAAAAAGTGTGACTCATGCTGTTAGAAAATTTCTCTGACAGATGGGCACACTAGTTGTGTATATTGTTTGGGCGCTGTTCACCTGCAGGACTCCTGTTCTATATGTCACGCTTTTAGTCCAAGGGTCCTGCAGGAGCGCAAAAACAAATTAATCCTTCGGGGATTATTGAAGCCTCAGGATTCTCCGACTAAAAGTACTCAGCCAGTGAAATCCCCTAAGTCTGTCAAGCCATTGGCTCCACCTTCTGAGCCGACTCCTTTACTTGACCAACCAAGTATGTCGGGGCCAGCTGGCACTGACAAGGCAACTCCTCCATCGGCTCCATCTGATATTAGGGAGCCATCTCGGTGCCATAAGAGACTGAGGTCTCCGTCCTTGGAGCCCATCCACTCGGCACCTCAGTCACCCTTGTTACAGAGTGAACATAGCCATCATTCTTCCCACTCCTCTCGATCCTCTAGATTATTGGATCATGATGTGGAGGGAGTAGTAAGTAGATTGCTTAAGTCACAGGCACTGGCAAAATTACTGTCCAGTCCACCTCAACAGGTATCAGCTCCAACCACCTCTATTTCCATTCCTCCTCCAACTATATTTAGCTCAGAGTGTGGAGACCATGGATCTGCAGGTAGTAGAACCGTCAGCGCCGATCATCATCTCTCCTTCGGTTCTGACGTCAGCTCCGATTAACTCGATTGTACCTTCTATCGAGGGATCTGGGAACCAGGGTTCTCTCATTGGCTCTGAGGGGGGGAGTGGCATCAGACCTTTGTCCGACCCCATTCTCCCCCGCTGAGCTTCGGCACAGGTAAGCTTGGCTCCAACATCAGCCGTGGAGCCATCACCCTTGACGTGGAGAAGGACTCCTGTTTCTTCAGAGCCGGAGCTTTCTCTGCCTAGAGGTCGGGACACCTTTGAGGTCATGCGGAATGTGCTATCCCCCAAACAGCTCTACTGCCAGCTCCATCAACTCCTCCCCCCATGGTGTCTGTTCCAACCTCTACTCCTCCTCCAGACCCCAAGCGTAGGGAACCTATTTTTATTTATTTATTTTATTTTATTTTACATTTGTTGACCGGGCTAGTCTAACTGGACATAAATATCCGTTTTCAGAAGAGGCCCGGGGAGAAAAACTCCAGTACAGGCAGTAAACAATGATTTATTACATAACGCATAATATAAGTAAAAACAATACAAGGTAGAATGAAAAATATGTTTCAACACAACACATAGTAAAATAGGAGATGAATTTATACTACATACTGCTATAAAATGCTTTTAAAAACAGTAAGAGTAACAAATAACACCAAAAAAGTTAACACAGGCAGAATAAAAGATTTCTGGTAAAGCCTAATTCTTAGATATAACTCTAAAACTCTTGGAAGTTATCATGAGTAGCTAAGTAAGGGGGGGAAAAGGGGGTAAAAATAGGTGAGTGAGAACATGATTTCAGTCGGGATTTGCACAAGGACACAGCCATTGTGTTTTCAGATGTTCTTTAATGTGTTTTTTGAAAAGAGAGGTAGAGTTTTGATTAGTTATTTCTTGTGGGAGTTGATTCCAGATTTTACCAATGGAATTTGAGAGTAATGCATCCCCAGCTTTATTATGTGATTTAGTTAGAGATACTAGGAGTTTATTAGCAGAACAGAGTGTGGCTAGGTTTTTATAAGGTATGATTAGTTTTGTAAGGCTAGGGGTGACATCAGGGTAGTAAAGGGTCTTATGAATGATGAGTAGTTGTTGATAGAGTAAGTGGTTATTTAGCTCTAACCAGTTTAGAAGTTTGAGGTTAATACAATGGTGAGTTTGTTGGGGAGTAGCAGTAATGAATCTGGCTATGCTATTGTAGCAGATAGAGAGTTTGGTAGTGTTATTTTTGGATAAGTTAGTGTAGATAGGTGAGGCATAGAAGAGGATGGAGATCAGGTGTGTTTGAGCAATGTTTTTTCTAGCTTCTGGGGTAAGAAAGGGTTTAATTCTGTAGAGTGTTCCAATTTTTTTGTTGACAGTTTTAATAGTGGTATTAATGTGTTCATCAAAATTTAGATGATTATCAATAGTTACACCTAGCAGTCGAGTGGTCTTATCAGGGTTTATACTGGTTGCATTATTTGAGGAGATAGTAAAGAGAGGTGTGGGAGATTTATGAGTGGGAGTAAAGAGAAGAAGCTTGTTTTTTTTGGGGTTAAGGAGGAGGCAGTGTTGCATGAACCAATTTTCGACATATTGAAAGACAGATTGGGTGAGGGACTGGAGGGAGGGAAGATTTTTAGCAGTGCAGATTAATGTTGAGTCATCAGGATATTGAATGCAGGTGGCTTGTGGTATATTCAGATTTAAGTCATTGATGAATAAAGAAAAAAGAAGGGGACCTAGGATTGAACCTTGTGGAACTCCAATATTAACTGGGAGTAAGGAAGATAGGTTGTTCTCCCAAAGGACTGCTTGTTGCCTGTTATGGAGATAGCTCCTAAACCACTGTAGTGAGTGAGGGCTAAGAGAATAGAGGTTAAGTTTGTCAATAAGTATATTGTGGTTAACCATATCAAAGGCTTTGGACAGATCTATAAAAAGTGCTGAGGAGAAGCAATTATTGTTTCTATTATTGTTTATGGAGTCAGAGAAGGAAAGGAGAGCAGTTGTTGTGCTGTGGAATGGTCTAAACCCATGTTGACAGTCGGCTAGAAGTTTGTTTTGAAGAAGGTAGTTAAGAATTTGTTTGTGAATACATCTTTTGCATAATTTTGGCTAATGGGGAAAGTAAGGCAATAGGACGAAAATTTGAGAGTTCAGTTGATGAACCTCTTTTATGTAGGGGAATTATATGAGATATTTTCCATAAGGTGGGGATTGTTCCTTCAGTAATTGTCCTATTTATCAGTATGGAGACTAGATAATTGATAGCTTTAGCAGCTATTTGTAGGTATTCAGATGGGAGTTGGTCAGCAGATGGGGTGCAAGGTTTGAGTTTCTTAAGAAGCTTATAAATAAGAGATGTAGCAACGGGTTGGATTTGAAAGTTCTTAGTCGAGGGTACAGAGGTATTTGGTGGGGATGCAGTTGGTGTAGCTAATGAGTTAGCTAGGGATTGAATGGCTTCTGTGAAATACTTATTAAAGGTATCAGGGATCTGTGTAGCATTGTTAAGGTGAAAGCCTGTAGGGGTAGGAGTAGGTGCATGTCCTGGTTTAAGAAGTTTATTGACGCTTGACCAGAATTTTTGAGGGTTTTTTTGACTACTTTGTTGCAGGTGAAGATAATATTCCTTTTTATCTCTAACAGTATCTTTTTTGGTGGCATTTCGTAATTGTTTGAAGAGGAGATGATCAGATGGACATTTAGTAGATCTCCATTTGGCCCAGATTTTATTTCTGAGGATCATTTTATCTTTTGTTTGTTTAGAAAGCCATGGAGCAGCTTTGGATCTTATTCTAGTTGAGTGAAAAGGGGCATGATGATCAAGGATCTGAAGAAAGTTTGTATTAAAGTAGGTCACTGCTTTATTTAGTTCAAGGTGAATTAGTGGTGACCAGTCACAAGCTTGCAATTCAGTAATGAAATTTTCAGGGTTAAAGAACTTTTTTGATCGGGATGTTCTTAGATTATGAGTAGGTGGAATATTCACTTTTTGTCTTGTGACATATGTAAGCATATGGTCACTGATATTATCAGGAAGGGTTCCTGGAGTGTAACTGCTGGGGTGGTTGTTAATAAGGATCCAATCAAGAGTTGTTTATTTTCTATTTTGTTTATGGATTCTAGTAGGAGTTGTTATTAATTGCCTGAACCCATAGAGATTAATATGGTTAGTTGGGTGTTGGTTTGAACAGGTTATCCAGTCAATGTTAAAATCACCAAGTATTATGGTTTCTTGGTGTTGTTGGTTGGAAAGTGAGCTTAGTAAGTTTTCTAGAGCCCCAGGACATCCCATTGGGTGATCCCTCTTCTTCCAAACCTCCCGTGATCACTCGGAAGAGCCTCCCCAGAAGAAGAAGTTCAAGAGGAAGCACATAGACTCCCCTGAGTATGTCACCTCAGATACAGACATGGATGAATCGGAAGGATCCCCAAGGTCCCCCTCTGAAGATGTTTCCTTTTCGGACATCCTTGAAATGCTTAGACAGAGGAGGGACTGGACTTCTCTAGCCCTTACCGAGGACGAGTCTGTATACCTGGATGCATTCGGTTCTCGACCTTCCACCTCCTGGGTATCTCCTCCTTTCAATCCACTCATGTCTGTAGTGGCTCGAAAGGCTTGGTCAGCTGCAGATTCTGTGGAACCTACTCGGAGGAGACCAAACAAATTTATTACAGCCCCCCAGGACAAACAATTCCTCTCCATAGGTGTGCCCGTTGATGCCATGGTGGTAGCAGCAGCCACCAAGAAAGAGTTAGCAGAAACCTCTTCATCTGTTCATCCTCCAAACAAAGAGTCTCAGATGATGGACAGATATGGAAAGTGAATGTTTGCTTCAGCGACCTTTTCAATGAGGTCCCTGAACTATCTATGCCATTTTACACATCTTCAAAGTGATCTCCTGAAAGAGCTTGGAGATACCCTTCAAGATTCTACAGCTGAGGGAGTACCAGCCAAACTAGCTTCTCAACTTGTGACTCTTGATTCCATAGTCAACTCCTCCATGAGGCTGATTTCCTATGCAGCCGATGGAGTGAGCAGAGCCGCAGGGACATGTGTGATTCTCAGGAAACATGCTTGGATGCAGCTGTGTCAGTTTGTGGAACCCTTTTGAGCGTCCTTCACCAATACTCCCTTTGATGGCTCCTTTCTCTTTGGGCCTCAGGTGAAAGACATGTTGACCAGGTCTGAGCAGGAAGGCATGACTCTCTCTGTCATGGGAGTCTGTTTTTCCCACTCCTTCCAGACCTTATCCCAAGGGTCAAAAGAGCGGAAAGATGTGGTTCCGAAAATCCCAGGGACCCTTGCCTGACACATGTGGTGATTTTTCCCCCAGGGGCAGAGGGGGAACACGTGGTGATTTTTCACCCAGGGGCAGAGGGAGAAACAACAATAACAGACTCCACCCTCTTGGCAGAGGGGGACCGCAAAACCAGGGTGCCAGAGAAACCTTCTCTACCAAGCTCTTTCAGCATCCCTGAAGGGTTGCCTGACTGCTCACCTCTGGAGGCAGTCGGGGGAAGACTTTCGCTGTACCCAAAAGCCTGGCAAAATATAACAATAGACAGATGGGTACTATCCATTATACCCGGAGGTTACAAAATTCCCTTCCCTCAATCTCCCATAGAATCAAAAAAGTCCATCCCAGATGTCCCACCCAATCTAAGGGATCAAGCAGTCACAGAAGTTTCAAGACTGCTAGAAAAAAGAGCAATTCAAGAAGTCCCCGCAGACCATTTAGGATCCGGAACTTACACAAGATTTTTTTAGTACCAAAAAAGATAGGGGACTGGAGACCAATACTGGATCTCAGCAGATTGAACAAATCTGTACAAAAAGAAAAATTCCAGATTGTGACACTGCAGTCCAGTTTCCCTTTTCTGGATCAGGACAATTGGATGTGCTCGACAGATCTTCAGAACGTGTACTACCATATCAAGATGGACAGACGCTCCAGGAGATTTCTTCGCTTCCGGGTAGTGGCCAGTCATTACCAGTTCAGAGCTCTGCCCTTTGGTCTCACCTCAGCCCCCAGGGTGTTCACCAAGTGTATGGCAGTAGTCACGGCTCACCTGAGGTGTCAAGGATTCCAGGTGTTTCCCTATCTAGATGACTGGCTCCTGACTGCTACCACCAGGCATCAACTCTTAGAGGCACGGGATTATACAATCACATCATGCATTCAACTAGGCATTACAGTAAATTTCAAAAAATCTGCCTTGTTGCACTGTCAGTCTGTCACATACATAGGAGCAAAATTAAACACAAAAGAAATGTTTGCAAGATTACCACAGGAAAGAGTTTCCACTATTCGTCAACAAGTGTTAATTCTAATGCAGAGCAAAAGGATTCAAGTCAGAAATGTCCGCCAAGCTCTAGGCTCCATGGCAGCTGCCATTCTTCTTGTCCCCTTAGTGCATTTCCACATGAGAATCCTTCAGTGGCATCTTTTCATGAAGTGGTCTTTCCAGGAGCTACCTATGTCTCACATGATCCTGATCACAGAAACATGCAAAAGGCACCTTTCTTGGTGGATGGTCTCCCCACTAGTAATTCAGGGCAGACCTTTCATACAACCCCCTCCAGTAGCCACAGTGACCACAGATGCCTCCCTGATAGGGTTGGGGGGCATTATCTAGGCAGGACAGTCTAAGGCACTTGGCAACCTCGTGAGTACCATCCGCATATCAATGTCCTAGAAATGAGAGCGGTGCTCCTAGCGTTGCAAGCCCTTCAAGACTCTTTTCCTTCTGGGACCATTGCAATCTAAATGGTCAACATGTCAGTGTTGTGGTACATCAACAAACAGGGCAGGACCAGGTCTTACCCCTTGTGTGGAGAAGCACTCAGACTGTGGCAATGGGCGATTTCCTCCCAATGTTTTCTGATAGCAATGCACATCCCTGGAAAATCCAACGTCATAGCAGACAGGCTTAGCAGAGCTACCCTCATGCCTCATGAGTGGTCTGTGAATCAGGAAGTTGTGGATCTTATCTTCCGCAAATGGGGACAGCCTTGCTGTGATCTATTTGCCACTCCTCTCAACAACAAATGCAGCAGCTACTTCTCCCTACTTCCTCTTCCAGGTCATATACCCAGAGATGCTCTAGTCCACAATTGGCCTCAGGGACTCCTTTACGCTTTTCCCCTAATACCAAGACTCATACAGAAAGCAAAATCGGTGGGTTGCAAAATGATCCTCATTGCCACATATTGGCCTCGACAGATATGGTTCCCGTTCCTGCACCTCCACCTTCTGGATCAACCATGGATTCTGGACCCAGTTACAGATCTTCTGATTCACCAATCAGGCGGGTTGCACCAATCCCTTCAAACTCTGCAGCTTGGTTACTCCACTTCCAACCTTAGCCAGGCTTTCCAGTATCTCCCCAGCAGTCCGTGATATTATTGTTTCCTCACATAAGTCTACTACAAGGAAAACATATGCTAGTAAATGGAAACGGTTTTCTTACTGGGCAGAATCTAGAAATTTGGATCCTTTTTCAGCCCCAGTCCATGAAATTCTTGAATTTCTTGCACAACTCTTTCAGTCTGGTGTGGCTTCCGTTACCATTAGAGTACAGCTAGCTGCCATTTCTAATTTACATATCGGTATGTTTAATGCTAGCATAATGTCTCATAAGCTTTGCAAGGCCTTTATGAGAGGAACATCTCTTCTTACACCCCCAGTTAGAGATCCTCCTCCTCCTTGGGATATCAATTTAGTTTTAGCTTCGTTAATTTTGCCTCCCTTTGAACCGGCAGCATCATATTCCTTAAAATGTCTTTCTTGGAAGACACTTTTTCTGGTTGCTATCACTTCAGCTAGATGTGTCTCAGAACTTCAAGCACTATGTGTTCATCCTCCTTACCTGGTGTTTCACAAGGGCAGAGTTTCTCTTTGGACCAATCCATCCTTTATTCTTAAAGTCTGGTCAGAAAACAATTTAAATCAATCCATAGATTTTCCAGTTTTCTTTCCCAATCACAGCAGCAGGGCAGAATACAAGCTCCACCAATTGGTTGTGCACAGACAATTGTGTTTTTACCTCCATATAACTAAGGAACTAAGAGAGTCAGACCAGTTATTTCTTTCTTATGCTTTCAACAAACAAGGCCTTCCAGTTTCTAAGATGACCTTATCCAGATGGTTATCTGATACTATTGCCTTTATTTATCAGTTACGAAATAAAAAGCTACCAGCTAAACCAAAAGATCATTCTACTAGAGCATTAGCCACCTCTGTAGCCTTTCAGTCTTGGTTGCCCATAGACTCAATCTGTGCAGCTGCCACTTGGGCAAACCTTCATACTTTTATCTCTCATTACAAGGTGGATATGATCTCCCGGAGCAGAGCTTCCTTTGGTTCTACTGTTCTGAAGAGTCTGTTCCAATGAGCCACCCAGTATTTTTGGTGTTAGGGACACTGTCCCAAACAGCAAGAATGAAGGTGAGATGGACAACTTAACATAAAGAAGTTATGTACATATCATAACGTTCCATGTTAGTTGTCTTCACCTCGCCTTCCTTCTTGCTTCCTTCCCTCCTTCCCCCTTCCTAGAGGATTGTGAGGAGTTCTTTTTGTTTTCACTGGCTGAGTATCTTTTATTACTTCACATGCCAGGTAATTTATGACTCTTTCCGTGTTTAGGTGTATTGGACAACCAGTTTTTAAGTAACTGGTTACTCTACTTATGTCTAGTGTGCACTATCATAAACGAAATCTGGGTAGCTGACGTTGGGCATTCTGGGATAAGGGGTAGCCTTGAGCCAGTAAACAGCTCTCGAGCTATAGAAGATGGCTGAGTCGGAGCCGAGGATCAGCTCCGAACCCATACATATGTGGAGCTTTTCTCCCCGGGCCTCTACTGAAAATGGAAATATATCCAGTTAGACTAGCCCGGTTAACAAATGTAAAATAAAATAAATAAATAAATAAAAATAAATAAATGAAGACAACTAACATGGAACATTATGGTAGGTATATAACTTCATTTTAATAACTATAGATGTAGTTTCTTTGCATGCACAGATTTCCTGGGAAACTGGTATTGATTTTGTATGTTTATATTTCTGCAAGTTTACTTCTTTATATACTAATCAAATCAGTACTTTATGTATGTTTTTACAATTAGTATTGGCCAATATTTTTTTTTATGTTCTATGATAATATCTATCAACAACAAAAGAAAGTTGCAATGAGTGCTAGAATGGCACCATTTTTTGCCAATCTGGTTATGGCCTGATGGGAACATGACTTCCTTGTTAAACATCATTTTTATCATTTTGTAAGTTTCTATAAAAGAAATACAAAAGATTTAATATTTATTTTTAATGGCATTTGGGATGATTTTCTGATTTTTTAGAGGCAATCAATAACAGGACTGATTTTTTTAAGATTCACTATTAGCACTAAGGACACATCAGTACAAGTTATAGACTTGTTCATAACTGCTGTGATGGCTTACTGGTTAACTACTGTGACTATAGTATACAGGGTCGTGGGTTCAAGACCTACAATAGTTGCTTATTTTAAGGGGAGGGTAGCATAATGGTTAATGTGTTTACCTTACAAACACAAGGGTCAAGGTTTGATTCTCACATGGGGTAATTGGCTAGGCTTAAAATGGCTCACAAGGACAGTTAGCCTAGTACTAACCTATGAACCTATAACTATTGATACTTTGAATAAGCAAGTTCAAAGTCAGTTATTTCAGAAACCCAATTTTGTAAATAGTTATCAAAATTTTTCTAATATGCACTCCAATTTCATGAAATGGAACATTGTAAGAAGGCAGTTTATATGCTTAAGTTGACTGATTAATGATTACAATTTTTTAGAAGAATCTAATAATTAATTGAACTATTTGAGAGCCGTGGTTATCCTAAGGTTAAACCTAATGATATTTTTACAGTGATTACTCTAAAATGTGATAAACTATTTTCTCCCATCTTGTTAAAAGGCTATAAGGTTATGACTAGAGACTCTGAATATTCCATGTTTAAAAATCCATTTGCTTTACAAATTTGTAGTGACATGGTAGATATAAGAAATATAATTAAAACATTATAAACATAAAATAATATAAGTAAAAAAAATCTACACTTTATTCATCTGCTTTTACTGAATTTGTGTTTCCTCCTACTTTATTTTGCTTTTGCCTCTTCTTAAAAGTACTCAATTTTATTTATTCTGCTGCATTTATTATAGTTTGGTAGTATCCTGATTAAATTGTAACTGTTATTCTAAGACTTTTGGTTTAAGCACTTGAGCTTCATACCAGTTGTTTTACATTAAGAAGATTTGTGGTCTGCACTGTTGCGGCAGGACAGGTAGCTTACATCCTTCTAAACAGAGAATTGCTGACTGAAAGCTCAGTGTCTGCTATTCTAAAAGTGTATTAGTTCTGATTTAAGCACTTGGGCTTCAGGCCAGTTATTCTACATTAAGAATGTTTGTGGTCTGCACTCTTATGGGAGGAGAGGCTGGATTCTGCCCTTCTGAGCTGGGAATTTCTGGTCACAGGCTTATTGTGCCTGCTTATTTGAACTGTGTCTGTCTAAAATTGGTGCGCCTTGTTGCTGTAGCATAGGACCAAATTCAGGCCTGCTGAATCTAGTTTTGTTTGTATAACTTGAGCACTGATCCAGGCCATCTTTTTTTGGAGACGGTTCCTCTGTACGCTAGTAGCAGGAGTGTGCAGTTAGAACTTGTCTGATTGAAGACTGCTGGAACAGGCTCAGTTTTGAGCTTTTTTCTGGTTAATTGATTGACTTGTTTAAATCAGTTTGTTATATATATATATATATATATATATATATATATATATATATATATATATATATATAAAAGAATTGCACTTTACTCATCTGCTTTTACTGTATTTGTGTTTCTTCCTACTTTATTACTAGGAGCATTGACTACAACTCTGAACTGAGATATATAGCAATAAGCATCCTTTTCTGTGCATTTAAAGTGTTTTTTGATTGTATCTGCTTTATTTTCTGAAAAAAATATACTTGTCTCCTGCCTTTCTAAGCTAGTATAGTATAGTTTTCATGTTACTGCTGAACTGAGGACTGTGTTACAAATTCTCTGTGTTTGCCCATACCTTACTTGGATAGAAGGAAATGTCTCTGTTCACCTGTGAGAGAGGGGAGCTTTGAGCAGCCTATCTGTCCCTGGAGGAGTGTTTTCAGCCCAGAAATGAATATTTTATTGGCCATTTGGGCAAATTTTTATCTCTTTCATTTCCCTGCTATAAAAACTACATTTGCCCAGTTTTGCACACTGGGCAGTGCCAGTTAGCTAGGATATAACTATTCCCGGCTCCACAAAGTCTCCTCTTCAATTTTTCCCTTGGAATTAGACAAACTTTCAACTTAAGCACTCAAGCCATTCATTTCTCAGCCTGGCACTTGCTCAAAACTTACACCAAGCCCTTATAAACCCTGGCACTAGACCCCCCTATACTGTACAGAAGGACAAGGCTCTCTATTCAACCTTACCAGCCATTCAGTAAAACAGTTCACTATACTTTCCAGGCATGTCCAAAGGGCAGTTTCAGGTGTACTCTCCAGTCCAACTGTTGAATCTGGGCATTTTGAGGCAATGTTACAACTGCCTCATGTACACAGATGACCCTCTCCTCCTACCACCAAACACTAATACATGTGAAAGATGCAATTATACAGCCAAACTGGAGGCTACACTCTCAACCCAAGACTGGATCAGACAGTCAAGAGGAGAAGGGAAATACTGGCATCACACCACCTGTCTCACATAGACCCATTAAACCAGCACAGGCAAAAAACACACATAAATACACAAAAACATACTCAGAGGCTCTAAATAAAAATCTGCAAAAGCAACAGAGACCTCCAAAGCAGACATCCAAGCAACCTCTACCCCCCACACAAGCCATGAAGCACATACTTCACAAAATCAGTGTGCCACGCAGTCACAGCCCTTAAGGCAAAATAACATACCTAACATACTAGTAATAGGTGACTCTATAGTCAGGCACACTGACGTCCCACTCACTAGGCTGAATAAGTAGAAGGTTACTGTTAGCTGCCTGTCGGGTGCCAGGATCTGCCACATAACACAAGCACTCAGGTCTCTCCAGAACAAGTACAAATATGACTCTGTCATTGTCCATGTTGGTGTGAATGACCTGAGCCATACCTCCCTGGACTATATGAAAATAGACATGGAAGAGCTCTCTGATCACATAGCCCAGGCCGGTATGACCCTGACCCTGAGTAGCATCCTGCCCTCACCAAGAATGTTACCATGGTATAAAGAAAAAATTATCAATTTCAACATTTGGCTAAGTTTCTGGTATAATTCAAAGGGGATCCAGTGTCTGTCTGCCTGGGATGACATGCTCGACAAGCCACCCTGCTTTGTTAGAGACAGCTTGCACCTTTCATCCTTAGGCTTTCGAATACTGGCCAAGGCTCTTGCCACCCCCATAGTGCCTTTTTAGGCAAGGCTCAAAAGACAAACCCACTGTCATAAATAGCACAAGTAAAAAAAATCTGAGGGTAATGCTACTCAATGCCAGAAGTCTAAACCTCAAAATGCACGCACTCAAGGCACTCCTCAGTATGGAGAAAATCGATATAGTGCAGTAAACGAAACCTGGTTTAAGGCTCCAAAGAGCAACCCAGCACTACCAGGTTACAATTCATACCATACATTTTGGCCACAAAACTGGGACCAAAATACAAAAGGTGGGGGAGTATCCATATTCATCAAGGATACCCACACCTCCAGGTTAGTGGCACAGCACGATGCTTCAGAGATCATCCACGTGCAACTAACAATGAGCAAAACTGCCATTCAAATTGTAGCTTGCTACAGATCACTCACCATGTCCTAGGACCCCCATTCCACATTTCTGGAAACACTGGAAAACATAAAGGTACCACCAAACACCCAAATATTGGGTGATTTCAACTACCCAAACTTTAACTTGGAGAACTACTCAAGTACTAACTCCCTTGCCCAACAGTTCCTAGAATTTATACACTCAAATGCCATGGATCAACTGGTCAATGCTCCCACCAGAGGTGACAACATATTGGACCTGGTCATCATCAACATGGGTGACCGGTGTTCCACAGCTGAGGTCAACCCCTTGCTGGTTAGATCTGACCATAAACAAATCACTTTGGATATCCACATTCTGCCCCCACCCCTGGACAAGCAAACCACCGTGAAAAACGTTTCAAAAGCAAACTTCACATTACTTAAGACAGAGGTGGAAAGTTTCAAAACCCCCATGCTAAAAGGATAACACTGTCCAAGCTGCAAAATCCTTTACTAATGCATTCTACAGGCACCTACAAGAATGCATGGATTGTACTATCCCAAGCAAAACCAAGACTCACTCCTCCAAGAAAAGGAAACCAGTCTGGTGGACCCCTGCCATAAACAAGCTATACAATAGAAGGAGGAAACTAGTACAGAAAAGAGTAAAATCCCAAGAAGGGAAGACATCCCTGATCAGTATCAGCAAGAAATTATGATCCCTCATAAAATCATCCAAGGCGAACTTGGAAAGAAAAATTGCCAAGGACTCCAAAGATAACCACAAGGCATTCTTTAGCTATGTCAAGAATCTAAGTGGCAATGCTCAGATCTGCTTGGAGTTAGTGCAGAATGGCACAAAATACGCTGAACCAACCAATATTCCCAACATCCTGGCAGACAGGTTCATTGCACACTTCACCCCCCTCTCACCCCCAAAAGGGCCCATAACCATACCAGAAGAATGCAGAGCTCCTAAAAAAACAGACACTCAGGTTAAAACAGCCCTCTCAAAAGCCAAAAACACATCAGTAATGGGACCAGATGGTATCCCAGGCTGTGTTCTACATGAGCTCAAAGACGAACTAACCCCTCACCTAAACACACTGTTCAAAGTCCACAGGCAACATACCCAGAGAGTGGTGCACAGCAATGGTTATTCCGCTCTACAAAGGTGGAGCCACAGCAGACCCCGGGAACTATTGCCCTATAAGCCTGACTAGCTTGGTCTGCAAGGCTATGGAGTGCATCATCATGGAACTCATTAACAGAGACATTGGGGACCTCCAAACACTGTACCCTACCCAGTTCGGCTTTGTCAAGGGCAGATTATGCCTCCTAAACCTGTTGAACTTCTTTGAGACAGTTACCAAGGCTATAGATGAGGGAAAGGTGGTACACACAGCCTACCTAGATCTCATAAAGGCCTACAACACCATCCCCCATTCTGGTATTATAGACAAGATCACCAGCCTGAACATAAACCCTTATGTCACAAGATGGGTTGCCAGTTGGCTCACGGACAGGACCCACATGGTGAGAGTTGTGGGAGCTAGGTCTGACTCTAAAGTGGTTACAAGTGACGTTCCCCAGGCCTCAGTCCTAGGACCCCTCCTGTTCGGCATATACTTCTCAGAGGTACAGGCAAGCACAGGAGGACTATGGCTGGCAAACTTCGCAGACAACTGCAAACTAAGGGCTATAATTGACTCTCAGGCTGACACAGACATCCTCCAAAAGGGTCTCACTGAGACGGATACCTGATGTCAAAATCATCGCCTCAAGCTAAATGCCCAAAAGTGCATAGTTATCCCCTTTGGAAAAAGCAAAGTACCCACAAACTACCACATAAGTGGTAGTCCCCTAAATACGGAACATGTAATAAGGGATCTGGGGACCCAAGTAGATAGTAATTTCTCCTTTGATAATCACATTGCCAAAGTGGTTAGAACATCCTTCTATGTGGCATACCTAATAACAAAGGGGTTTGCATCCAGATCAAAAGAGGTCATTGTGCCCCTCTACTCATCACTCATCAGACCCATCATAGAGTACAACTCCCCATTTGGGATGTACCTTAGAAGACACCCGCAACAGCTGGAAAGACCACAGAAGTACCTTACCAAGAGGATCACTGGCCTCAAACAAATTCCCTATATATACCCTCGATTGAAGAAACTCCAGCTGTACTTGGTTGCATACCGCCTGCTCAGAGGTGATCTCTGCCTAACATACAAGGCCATGTCCAACCCAGAATTTATGGACATGCTCCACCTAAAGAAAATCTTATCCCCTTGAGCCACATGCTCTAGGGATCAAAACCTCACCACAACAATAAGTAGGACATGCTGGAGGGATAGATTCCTGTCCCAGAGACTTCCCATGCTTTGGAACAAAATTCCAATCTACATTAGGCAGAGCTCCTCGCTAACACTCTTCAAGAGAAACCTTGACAAGTGGATGGGAAACAGAAACTTTACCCCGGGGATCACTTCAGTGGCTCTGCTGGACAGAGGTACAGGGAACTAATCTAAGGGGGTGGTGAACGCCAACACACTCTGGCTAGGCTTACAAATGCCTTCAGACAGATAGCTTAGTACCTACTTATGAACTATGAACCTATAATGTGAATTGGAATATTGTTTTGGGTAACAAGGACTTGGCTAGGACAGTTGGTGTAGTCCTTTGTTTACCTATAAGAAATGTTATTTGTCAATTTTCTTTTAATAGAAAAGATCATTGTGTCAGTTATTCATAATATTGGACCTTATTGCACGTATAGTTGCCAAGCCTGCAAGTTATGTCATTATATCTATATTTATGAACAATTCTGGTAAGACATTGTTAGCGAATAACAGATACACTTGCAAATGCCAGCATGTTGTTTATTTTGCATATTGCACTTCCTGTCCAGCATTCTATATTGGTAAAACCAATAGGATGCTGATTGAGATAATTTATGAGCATACCTTAGCTATTAAGAACAAGGATTCTAATACCGAATTAACACAGCATTCTTTAACCTGCCATGTTTTTAAAAAGTTTGAATACTTGTCATGGTGGTGATTTATGCAATATGGTTGAGTGCAACAAAGCATGCTGGCAAGTAGCTCTTGAAACAGATACATCTCTATGGCTAAATAAGTGCATAAATATAAAATTATTATTTTTAAAGTTTATTAGTACAAACTTTTCTGTTTGATTAAGTTTACTATATTTTATGTGTTTATCTTAAAAGTTCATAGATTTTACATCATTTGCATAATCTGGTTGGACAATTTAGCATGTGATCATGGTGTTTTGTCTTCATTCAGTTATATGGTCAGATGAAGTTCTATGTTTTATTAAAGAACAAAAGTGATTACTGTACTCATATCTTAGTGTTGTATAGTTATTGCCGCTGAAACTTTTTGGTTTGTTGCTGGCTAGGCACTTCTTATTCATTTCTCAGTTACATTTTTCTGCCTAGCATGCTAGTTTATTTTTAGATGGGCTGTATTGTGCCCTTCAGAATCATCATTGATGACAGTGGCACTGTGTTCTCAAACCATGCTTCTGTAAAGCCAACATCATCATCAATATCCAATGCATCATCAACATCAGGTGCATGGTATTCCATGGAGAAAGAACCTATACCCACAGCACCTGAGAAAGCAGGCAGGTAAACACCCATGAGTAACCTTACTAATATGCTACAATCTTTCTTCCCTGTGAAACATCAGTAGTACAGATTACAGGTTTGCAAAGAATGTAAACAAATATAACTTGCGTAAAATTCCTCTGTGCCTGTAACTCAGATGTGCCTGTAGAGGAGATATGACATTGTTGAATTTCTCTAAACTTGTGACACTGGTTTATCATTAAAATGTGTTACTGCCATAATAAAATACCACCCTGTTGTATCCACTACAGAGATGTGGGATGGTGCATACTTTTGATCTCCAATATATAATGGTCTTTGTAATCCCCCCCATTAGAGAAACCAGGATCTCCTCCACACAGATTTGAATGGCCTATGACAATGGGCACCGACCAATAACAATCCTCTCCTGCGCTGTGACATGTGCCTTCTGGCAGGTGTGAAGGATCATGCTGGTGACACTGCAATGGACCTGATGAGCTGCCCTGAGGTGGTCACTGACTGCACACCTACCAGCAGCATATGCCAAATACATTCTTTGAGGGCTTATTTGTTCTTACCTTCATCCAGTATTAATCATCCATGCAGACTATGGGCATGCAGAAGTGCATCACTTTCTGTCTGGAAGAATTTATCCAGGTGCTTCCTTTCTTCAGGCTGTATGTGTGTCTTCCTGTAAATATGGATAAATAACTATGCTCAGTGAGTGGACATAAAGGTTGAACAGTATCATTTTTTAATGAAAATGCAACCATGTGCTAGTTATGCCACCGATACATGCCACAATTACCATACTGCGGTATCACAGGAAATTTCTCTTTTGTAGTCAAGTAAGGCAGCATGGTAATGCACTGTATTGTAAGATATACCCCTTCAACAGCTCATAGTTTCATGTGGCCATGAGAGCACAGCCATCACATACTCCACAATTTTGTCCTCAACTAGGATTGGTCATCCCAGTTTGCCATCCCCTCCTCTTCTCATTCACTATGTACCAAATCTGATCCACAGATGCAGGATCTGTGCGTCACAACATAGCCCTTTCTGTTTGAACTGCACACCAGGGGTCATAATGCATCTGACTTAGCCCCACAACCAATATGTTGGTAATCTACTGCTACATACATCCGAACCCTTTTTTGTCTCACCCAGTGTTGCAAGTCTCCTCGTGCTCCCCATTCTCCAATTAGCAGGTTGTGTTGAAGCCAACCCTTAAATGAATAAAATAGTCTTATAGTTATCCACTCAATCTCCTACCTGCATATGACCCATATATGCATACAACAACAGATGTTTCATTCTTCCATAATTTGTTGGCCATTGTAGTTATTTACTGCAGTGATGCATCACAACCTTTCCTGTGCTCCCAACCCACAGTCCTCAAATAACTGTTGAGCAACTCTTCCTCAACAACAAAAGATCACTACATTTATCTCATGATTCTTATCATGACCAAAAGAGATGTCACAAACATTTGTGAAAGCTTTCGACACAATACCCCACTCGGGTATCATAGAAAAGCTCACCAGCTTAAATGTAAACCCATATGTCACAAGATGGGTTGCAAACTGGCTCAAGGACAGAACCCACAGGGTTAGAGTTGCTGTTGCCATGTCAGACTCCAAGCCGGTCACAAGCGGTGTCCCACAGGGCTCAGTTCTGGGCCCCCTCTTGTTCGGCATCTACTTTTCAGAACTGCAGGCAAACATAGGAGGATTGTGGCTGACAAAGTTTGCAGATGACTGCAAACTGGGCACCATAGTTGAAAATCCATCAGACACAGATATCCTTCAGAGAGGTCTCATAGAAACGGATAACTGGTGCCAGAGCCATGGCCTTAAGCTAAACGCCAAACAATGTATAGTCACACCCTTTGGTAAAAACAAGGTAACCCCAAGTTACCACATAGGTGGCAATCCATTAAGCACAGAAGAGGTTATCAGGGACCTGGGGACCCAAGTTGACAGTAACCTTTCTTTTGACACTCACATTGCCAAAGTGGTTAGGAGGACCTTCCACATTGCCCACCTGATTATGAAGGGATTCACATCCAGATCAAGGGAGGTCATTGTTCCCCTGTACTCTTCACTTATCAGACCAATGATTGAGTACAATGCCCCATTCGGAATGTATCTTACCCGACACCTGCAGCAATTGGAAAGACCCCCAAGTTCCTCACCAAAAGGATAAAGGGGCTCAAAAATAAGCCATATGCTGCCCGACTGAAGAAACTCCAGCTCTATTCAGTCGCATACCGTCTGCTCAGAGGTGACCTGTGCCTGACATACAAGGCCATGTCCAACCTGGAATTAATGGACATGCTCCACCTCAAAAAATCCAAATCCACCAGAGCCACAAGAGCAAGAGACTTAAACCTCAACAGGGATATAAATAAGACGTGCTGGAGGGACAGATTCATCATCCAGAGACTCCCTATGCTGTGGAACAGAATCCCAGTCCATGTGAGACAGAGCACCTCGCTGGCTCTGTTCAAGAGGAATCTTGACCAGTGGATGGGAGAATGTAGGTTTACCCCGGGGATCATCTCGGTATCACTGCTGGACAGAGGCACAGCAAACTAATGGGTATAGCATTCTTCAACCTAAGGGGTGGTGAAAGCCACACAACTCTGGCTAGGTTTATAAATGCCCTAGGGCAGATAGCCTAGTATGAACCTATGAACCTATGAACCTTTTTGTAATATTTGAAAAATTCAGTAGTGGGATAAGTATCACAGACAAGAGATAAGTACCATAATGGCAGTGTCTGTTTTTATTGCACTATTTCAAGGCTTGTAGCTCAGCAATTATGCTAATTAGGTAATTTAGTGTAAATGTCTTTGAATAATACATTCATTCTATGCTTTCCAACCCTGAATACACAACAAGGCTCATATTTGCCCATGCACACATAATAAAGACTGCAAAGAAGTCTAGATATGCATAATAGGTCAGTGACCTCTATGGGATTCTGTGGCACTAGAAGGGTTGTGTAATAACCTTGGACCTCAACATAGTTGTACAGGATCAATACTTTTAGGTTAATGCAGTCCCCATGACCATTCTGGCATAATGGATGGTAAATCATGATTATATGTTGGCATTGTGCTGCGGGTAGCATTGTCGCCTCACAGTAAGACGTTGTCCTGTTCGATTCTCAGCTAGATCGTCTTATGTGTGGAGACATGCGTGAATGGGCGTACCTTCATTGAAGGTTGTGCGTCAGAGCTGGCAACTCTGCACTTAAAAATCTACTGCCAATCATTAGCGGACCGGAGTTACGCTGTGGCGACCCCCAACCGGGAAAAGCCGAAAGACACAACATTAAACTTTATCATTCTGCCCTGCTACCTGGTAGTGTGTGTTATATGACACCCACATCATGCATTGATACAAATCTGCTACCATCTTCCTCAGAACCTCTGAAGTGGCCATGAATTTTGATGTGCAGAGTATGGAAAGACTATAATGTGGTGCAGGAAAGAATCTAAAATTGGACCACAGTATTTACAGGGGAAACACAAATATTGCTGAAATGCAGGAACAAGGTCATATTAGGAACATTAAAACCAATAATCCAGCCACCCAGTTAGTGTTCATTTTGTGCAGAACATGAGTTATGTGGGTTCTTTTCAGATAACTGTTCTTGAACAAGATGATGTGAATATTTTTTTTACTAAACCAGTGAAACAAAGGTTAGCATATCTGTAGTTCCTTGTTGTCATAATTTAGACAGTAACTGCAGGTTTGTACTTGCTAATTGTTAAATTAGGCTGGAATTCCTATATTTATTGAACTGTGCTTGTCTGTATCATTTGTATTCCCTGAAAAGCAATGCTAAAGGTGCCAAGGGAATCACATTTTTATTACTGTCTGGTGCCATTAATGAAAAATCTGAATGTGACTCTGTACTGTCTGTGTTGGGACCACCAGGATCACCTGGTGGGTGACTCATTTAATGCAAGCACTACAAAGTTCATGCATGGCACTTCCTTGCCAGTGTGGACAGTGGTGCTTTTATTACCACCTGCTATGGTAAGAAGGGCCATCACTGACAAAGTGACTTAAGGGGGCACCAGCATGACCTTCATACCCAAGCCAGAGTTCTACAGTAAGTATTAGTGACTGGTGGTTGCTTGTACAATAGTAAGCATTCTTGTTCAGCTGTGTGTTCCTGGTGAAAGAGATGACAATTAGCTGATTTGCCAGGAGCAGTAAACAAGCTGTCTGGGCAATCTGGGTACATATATGGTGCTGCTGTTATAGCTACATATTTATTAGACACCCACCATTACTACAAGATGCCCTGATCTGTCAGTCCTACCATACACAGGCCATTCCAACTCCCTAGCCTTTCTCAGTTACACCTGGCAATCCATGGCCATAGATATGACAGGCAGTTTGAGATACTTTATGGGAACTATCCTCTCTCATTGCACATTATACTGAAGTCTGAAGTTCTATCTGTATTATTTTTTTTACTTCTGTGATAGTGTGTATATGGTATGGGCTCTACACTGCAATGCAGGGCAGTCTGGTGGTCTGTATTTTTCACCAGAGGGTATGAAGCTATAGGCTAGCCACTTCAAGATCATGGGGTTTTTCAACCCATATTCACTACCCATTGTAGTAATACACATACCTCTAATCTTCGTAGATCAAGAAATCTGGACAAAGCCAAAAATTATTGGGGAACAATGACCCAAAAATAGGGAGAATTTTTAAATACTGCACTTATTAACTTAGAAGGTTGATATAATAACAAGTTTTGCTTTAGCATATATTTTCTGAAGGGTTTGAATTCTGAAAGACAAATGTCTGTCATTATTTAGTGACTTCAATCCTCAATGATTTGTCAGAAAAGCACAATTTTTATGAGAAACAGAGCAAAAATAAGAGGCAAAAATCTGGACATTCTACGAAAATCTGGATAGCTGAGAGGAATGGTCACACTGTTTGCAAGTACACTGTTTCCATGCATTGTACATTGAGGTCTGGCTAGGTGACATTTAATGTTGCATTTGTGGCACTGTGGCACTGACCTGCATGTACATTAGTGCATCAAGAAGACACACCAAAAATTGGGTCTGTTATACAGAAATAAAAAGTTCCTCAAAAAATAACTCCAGACTGTCTCTTGCATATGCATACCTTCTTCCCTGTCTTTTTATGGCTCACAAATCTTAACCTGCAATCTTCAATAAAAAACAAGCTAGAAATCACTTATAACAAAGTAGCTAAATTTGCTGTTAACCAGCCCTCTAACTCACACCACTGCCTCTCTCTCAAATCTCTAAATTGGCTTGAATTTCCACACCAGCTCCTTCTGCCCCAACTACTCATCATTCATTCCATCCTCAGCAAGCCCACCTCCTACCCAGTTATCTCTTCTCTAATCCCTCAATATACTCCTATTCAACCCTGAGGAGCTTTGACCAACTTCACCTGGAAATTTACAAGCCCAAAAGTTCAGTAGGCCAAAATCTATACAGCTACTCTCCTGTCTTATTCTGGAACAAACTACCCCTGTCTATTAGAACAACAGAGACCACTCACAAATTCAAAAAACCTCTACAAGACTACTTACGAACTACCTGGACTTGTCACTGTAAAACCCCAACTTAATCTCTTTACTCTCACCTTTCTCCAATACTCATACTCACTCTCTCTTGTCTATCAATTACTCAAGACGCCTCCACTTTCTTGTCCCCTCTCCCTCTCTTATGCCTCACTTACCTAGGATTATCTGTTCTTAAAGCTACTTCACTTCTCATTCTGCTTAACTCGACTACCTTTGCCCACATTCTACTAAACTTCCCCTCAAGCTCATTATAACAAAGTGTACTCTCATTTGAATACTTGTTCTGCATATGATTGTAACTTTTCTTGTTAGATTAATGACTGTTTTAAATGCTCTGTATCGTTTCAAACAATATTTATATTTGTATCTCCTACACGTACTGTTTGTGGAGCTTTTCTCCCCGGGTTTCCTCTGAAAAAGGGCTCATGCTCAGACGGATATACCCGGCTAACAAATGTCAACTAAATATATAAATAAATAATAATACTGTAGTCCAGTTTAACTGGCCTTTATATTTATTTTTGTCTGCCACTGCATATTTCACAGCATTTTCTCCCCCAGGTACTCTACTGCCACCTTGTGTACCATACATTATTGTGACCTGCTCCACTCTTCATATTGCTGTTTCTTTTTTTTCTTATAATTTTAACATTGCAATTTTGATTATCTTGATTTATGTTCAGATTTTGTGCATTATCAACTGTAATGGTGGATATTGTGTGACAACAGCAAGCAAATGATGTACCTCCCTTGTCATCAATCTGTTTGGTCACCAGCAGTCACTAGGCAAGCAAATCTACAGGATGATGTAGGTCATTCAGCGGGGGGAGCTGAATAGCCCCTGAGTGCTCTGTAGTTGTATGGCTCAACAGGGTATGAGGGGTGTAGGATCCCTATCAGGATGGTGACACAGGTGGGTCTTGATATGTCACCTTGCTGATGGTGGAAGGCCTGGTAATGGCCTTGATGTATTGTTGGCTGTACACCTGGACTGGCAGCCTGGAGTGAGTCCTCATGTGACTGGCAGAGTTATACAATAACCTAGCCTTGATCATGCTGGCTGACACTGACTGGGGTCAGCCATGAGAGCAGTCAAGAGTGTGACTAACATCAAGTTGGGTGGATCACTGTACAGAGTGGCACTGAGTTGGCATTCCACCCTTTGCCACATCATGGTGTTTCTTTTCTTATGTGTCACTTCCCTCCCATCACCAGTTGTCATCCCTCTACATGATTGTTTCTTTGCATTTTGTACCCCCCCATTTCTGATAGCTCTTCCCTTCTGGTCTGTCTCTATATTCTGTGTTTGTTTGTGTACCAGTGGTGTCATCCCCTTAGCTATCCCTTGCTACTTTCCTCTCTGTTCTTTTTGAAAGATAAAAGGTGGGCACCTCAAAAAAAAATACCCTTGACTTTTCACTCAGATGCCCTTATTCTTTCCATTTTCCCTTCTAATTTTCTTCTATGTCCTCATCTAACTTTTATTTTCTCCCCATTTGTTATATAAAAACAGTAAGAAGTTTGTTGTACAGCCATTGCCTGGGTTATTATCTGTGTCCTCTGTGGCATGCTGTGCAAATGAGCATGCATTTTCACAAGAATGCTGCATGCATACTATACTACTAGGCTCATGAGGTAGAGTGACTGCTGTGGTACTGTACTGATCTTTGTGTGACCTGTTGTGCTTATACCAGGAAATATTCTACTTATTCTGACTGTCACATAGTGTGACCCCTGCTGTATAGTTATTCAAATTTGAACTGCATTGCACTAATTTGTCTGCTTGATTTGGTCCTTATGAGGCTGCGTAAGTATTTTTTTTTAATCTGTCCCATTGAGTACTTCAAAAATATAAATCAGGTGCTAACTTGAGGGTTTCTATGGATGAAGATTTTTAAATGGCTTTGTCTGGGTCAAAAACTGAAAACTAAACTTTGAGAAAAAAATCCCAGGTACTTTAAACATGATTCAAAAAGGAAAATAAAGGTACAATGACTCCAATATACAACAAGACAACAATCTAGTTTAGAAATACATAAAATTAAATTTACAATTCCAGAATCTTTCAGGGAAGATGACAAATGTTTTTCCATGTTGATGTGTGTATGACTGTGTGCATGTTTGTGTGCATGTGTGTGTGTGTGTGTGTGTGTGTGTGTGTGTGTGTGTGTGTGTGTGTGTGTGTGTGTGTGTGTGTGTGTGTGTGTGTGTGAGAGAGTATGTGTATGGGTGTACATGTGTGTCTATATATATATATATATATATATACATATATATATATATATATATATATATATATATATATATATATATATATATATATATATATATATGTGAGCCCCTCACTGGCTCTATTCAAGAGAAATCTCGACGAGTGGATGGGAGATCGTAGGTTTACCCCGGGGGTCATCTCTTTGTCACTACTAGACAGAGGCATAGTAAACTAAACCCTAAAAGGGCGTAGTATTCTCATACAAAGGGGTGGTGTAAGCCACTTACACTCTGGCTTGGCTTATAAATGCCCTAGGGCAGAAAGCCTAGTACGAACCTATGAACCTATGAACCTATATATATATATATATATATATATATATATATATACCTAGAAGACCAAGCGGAATGGAGGAGCTCAGAATCATCGAAGAAGAAGACCGGCCTTGAATCGCGGGTTGCAGAACATCGACAATGCAGAAGACAAGGCTGTGTGCAGGTAAGTGTGGAGAGTCTGTGGGGATAGGGGTGGGTTAAGTGAGTTAGGGTTAGGGAGGGGTGGGTTAAGTGAGTTAGGGTTAGGGATAGGGGTGGGTTAAGTGAGTTAGGGTTAGGGAGGGGTGGGACCTTAGGGTTAGGGTAAGGTTTAGTGTGGGCTTGTAAGGATTTTGGTGTGCTTGTGTTGTGTGTGTGGTTTGTGGAATGGGGATGTGTTTTGTTTTAATAATTGTTATTGTGGTGTGTGCAGTGTATGGTTTTTCGTGGGTTTTGTTACCGTCGGTTATTTCGTTGTCGGTTATGTGTGGTTTCGTGTTTATGGACTATGATATATGTGTGGGTGATGATGTGGTTGGTGGGTGTTGTGGTTTCGGCTATGTCAGGTAGAACCATATATATATATATATATATATATATATATATATATATATATATATATATATATATATATATATATATATATATATATA